>NC_049211.1:40673142-41273142 GCF_013347855.1 Anguilla anguilla | reverse complement strand
TTCCTGTTATTGCCTTTGATATTTTGTCATTGTAGCATCTTTCTATTTGGAAGCACACATAGCACCTTGCCTGTGAGGTACAAGACGGTTTTACTGGTATCTGTTTAAGATGAGTATCTACTCTCGCTATATATATATATATATATATATATATATATATATTGTAAGGCCATGAGGGGAGCTGTAGTGGAAGGCCGGTATTTCCATTCCGGTGGCTCCACCCCCTTCCAATTGCCAGCTCCGCCCCCTTGTTAAACCCATCTGAAAGCCATTCTACCTAATGAAGCTCAGTATAAGTAGGAGCCCATACAGCTGTGAAGGTGTGGGAGTTTGGAGTTTGCTTTGTGAAAAGACTGTGTGAGTGCTGCAGATATTGTGTTGGAACCTGTGAATGACCTGTTTTCTGTCTGAGTGCCCAATTACCTTTTGACCCATTTTCTGTGTGAGGAACTGAAACGTGTACTGAACTGTGCTTGTTTTTTGACCACTCTTTTGTCTACTATTTGTCTTGTCGGTTAGCAGCTTAGCTGCCCGACTTTAGCCAGGGCCCAAAAGACCCGTATAGTTAGGCTCACTGGGTGGTAGCCTTTTGTTTGTATTTTGCTTGTGTTCCTGTTTTTAAAATAACAGTCCCGGTTAGGAGCGAGACAACCATATCCGCTCTGGTGTTCATGTTAAATTATTGCAGTAGTTTTTGTAGCCTTAGGAATTAAAATTTCACTTCTGCACTGCTTAGAATAAAAAATCAACATACCTACAAATTTGATTGACGCATTGATTGATTTGACACATAGCAACTATGGAACTGTTGGTATTTTTAAACAGTCAGTGACATGAGCGACATTTAGTAAAGAAACTCTGGCTACAGCCGACCATCGGTCAGCCTCTGTAATCACATGTTCTCATACTCAGCAAATCACATACACACATAATTACATGTTCCCATACTCAACCAATCACATACTGTACACAAATCACGACATGTTCTCATACTCAGCCAATCACATCACACATCATTACATGTTCTCATACTCAGCCAATCACATACACACATCACTACATGTTCTCATACTCAACATATCACATACAGACCTCACAAACGGAGCACCTTTTTAAACCTACAGACCTCTCCAATGCTGCTCATTGCCTATGCTGCTTTTTGCATGCTATTTGTATTTGTATGTCCAGCTGGGGCACAAAATGCTTACAATTTCAGTTTACAATAATGAACAAAAACATCAGAGCAAATAAATCCATTTCTAAAGGCAAAAGGGAAAAAATGAACTAAGAATAAAAAGGCATTAAAAGTGAGTTTATAAAAAAAAATATTTTTACATTTTAAAAAAGGACAGTGACAGAATAGTTCTAATATTCAAAATAGTATATTTCCAGAGCCTGGAAGCTGCAATCAAAGAGACACCCCCCACACTCCCCCACTGTCTGCAAACTAATCACTGGAGCAATAAACAATTATCTTTCTACCTTCCTAAGAGGGCAGCTGTTTTGGTAGGGAGAATATGCATGCAATTTTCGGCTGTATATCACACCAATTTTAAATGAATTTCTGCATTTTCTAAGGGGCCCGAAGAGACCATAACTACATGCAGGCATTGCATTTGTTTCAGCTGTGTCACTGCTGTGCCTGTTGCATTTCCTCTTTGCAAAGGGTTGTGGAAACTGAGGTGAACAAAAACGTCCTCGTGGTTTCTAGTGGGGCATTTGCACAGTATTAGTAATCAGTATGAAGCCGGACACCATGTTCTTTCTGCTTTGTAAGTAGAAGAATTTTAATGCAATTTCAAGCAATACTTATCTGGTAACATATATGAATTATAATTACAATGCATAATACGTATAGTATGTGAGACATTACAAAAACAGCTATGTTGTGGAAAATCTGAATACATTTATAATTCCTGTTATGGGCAGAAGTCTTGCTGTGTATTATTGTGACTGCTAATCTGTAAATTTGACTGCACAATATTGTGAAAGAGGCACAGTTCTTCACAATTAACTTTATGAAAACATGCAACACATACTTTCAAACGTATGACTGTCTCTTGTGAACAATCACACTTCAATAATCGCTGAACTGGTGTGAGCTTATAAAGTTACTATACTGCATGAAAGATGGAGTGAGTGAAAATTATACACTATCAAGAACATTTAGCTACTCAAAAATTGGACATTATACAGCATTGCAAAAAAAAAAAAAGGATCGGTGTTTTCAAAGTGAAAATACACTCTCAGAAAAAAGGGTTCAAAAAGGCTCTTCTGTGTCTCCATGGAGGGACCCTGACTAGTTCAAGGGTTCTTTGTCAGGCAAAATGTTTCAATCTAGGAGCTTTCACATTTTTTACACCAACCATAGAGGGTTACATAAAAACTAAAAATGGTTTCCCTATGAAGAAAAGCCAAACAACCATTTTTACTGAGAGTGTAATAAAATAATTTTATACTAACGTTCATTCACACTGGATCAGACGTTGCAATTTACATTTCTTTCTCCATGTTTCAGATGCCACTGCATTGGTGGTTTTTGGTGTACACAAAGGTATAGATATTAAGTTCCTAAGATCTATATTTTGACAGGGACATAATTACCATGCATTTGATTTGTGGAACAGAATAAACCAGAATTAATTAAGATCATGACAACTTTCCAAAACCCATTCTTTCTGACAAACTCAAAGTTTGTTGTTGCAGTATAAATAATTCAAGAAAGGAGGAAAAATTTAGGATACGTAAAGGGAAAATTTACATTTAGCAAATGTAATGTAGTTCATTTAAATTTAAATTTCAAGGCAGAATGCATATTTTCATTGATACTATATATTAAATACTTCATGTATTGATACTCTGTATTTTAAAACTATTTGATTCTGTTTTTTATAACTGTTTCAGCTGCAGAGTCAAGTCCTGCTGTTCGTCTGACTGCTAATCCTCCATGGTCAGATGTGTTCACAGGGGAGACAATTACTCTCACCTGTCAGGTTATTGAATCTGAGGGATGGACATTTGTGTGGACCAGACGCAGACAGGGGGGTCAAACACAACTTACAGCCTCCAGTAGTCACGGCTCTGTGTCTGTGTTGGTCCTGAGTGCTGTGAGTGAGAGACAGAGCGGAATCTATCAGTGTGAAGCTGTAAAAGGAAATGAGCGAGCGATCAGTAACATCCATACCATAATAGTCTCTGGTGAGTAGTGTAATTGTAAATTACTCTCCTCAAATAGTGGTTCTTTTTTTGCTTCAAAAATTATATTAAGTAAAGCGTTATGACAACATCTCTTCAATGTTCTTATCTCCATTTCAGCTGATCGTCCTCAGACTGTCATAGTCACAGATCCCCCAGCCTCAGTGATGTTCACAGGAGAAACTGTTAGCTTAGCTTGTGACATCAGGAATGGGTCTGGCTGGAGATATTCATGGAGCAGAAACACCCAGGGAAGATTAGAGAGCCTCTATGCCCGCAGTACTGAAAGCCAACAAAAGCACATCCTGCTGTCTGTAAGTGAGTCAGACAGTGGAGAGTACCGGTGTCAGGGCGAACGAGGACAAAACCCTGTGATCCAGTCTTCCCCAGGATCACTTGTGTTACATGTGTCTGGTGAGTTTTGGAGGTTTTCTTCAGTCTTTACCCAATATGATCTTCTATGTGATGAAGACTGTTAATGTTTATGAATGCTAAGAAATGACAATGAGCACATGCTTTACCTTTATAAGTAGGAGCCCATACAGCTATGAAGGTGTGGGAGTTTGGAGTTTGCTTTGTGAAAAGACTGAGTGAGTGCTACATTTATTGTGTTGGAACCTGTGAATGACCTGTTTTCTGTCTGAGTGCCCAATTACCTTTTGACCCATTTTCTGTGTGAGGAACTGAAACGTGTACCGAACTGTGCTTGTTTTTTGACCACTCTTTTGTCTACTATTTGTCTTGTCGGTTAGCAGCTTAGCTGCCCGACTTTAGCCAGGGCCCAAAAGACCCGTATAGTTAGGCTCACTGGGTGGTAGCCTTTTGTTTGTATTTTGCTTGTGTTCCTGTTTTTAAAATAACAGTCCCGGTTACGTTGACCGAGACAACCATATCCGCTCTGGTGTTCATGTTAAATTATTGCAGTAGTTTTTGTAGTCGTAGGAATTAAAATTTCACTTCTGCACTGCTTAGAATAAAAATCAACATACCTACAAAATTGATTGACGCATTGATTGATTTGACACATAGCAATTATGGAACTGTTGGTATTTTTAAACAGTCAGTGACATGAGCGACATTTAGTAAAGAAACTCTGGCTACAGCCGACCATTGGTCAGCCTCTGTAACCACATGTTCTCATACTCAGCCAATCACATACACACATCACACATCATTACATGTTCCCATACTCAACCAATCACATACTGTAAACACATCACGACATGTTCTCATACTCAGCCAACCACATACACACATCACTACATGTTCTCATACTCAGCCAATCACATACACACATCACACATTACATGTTCTCATACTCAACCAATCACATACACACATCACTACCTGTTCCCATACTCAACCAATCACATACTGTAAACAAATCACGACATGTTCTCATACTCAGCCAATCACATACACACATCACTACATGTTCTCATACTCAACATATCACATACAGACCTCACAAATGGAGCACCTTTTTAAACCTACAGACCTCTCCAATGCTGCTCATTGCCTATGCTGCTTTTTGCATGCTATTTGTATTTGTATCTCTACATGCAGGCACTGCATTTGTTTCAGCTGTGTCACTGCTGTGCCTGTTGCATTTCCTCTTTGCAAAGGGTTGTGGAAACTGAGGTGAACAAAAACGTCCTCGTGGTTTCTAGTGGGGCATTTGCACAGTATTAGTAATCAGTATGAAGCCGGACACCATGTTCTTTCTGCTTTGTAAGTAGAAGAATTTTAATGCAATTTCAAGCAATACTTATCTGGTAACATATATGAATTATAATTACAATGCATAATACGTATAGTATGTGAGACATTACAAAAACAACTATGTTGTGGAAAATCTGAATACATTTATAATTCCTGTTATGGGCAGAAGTCTTGCTGTGTATTATTGTGACTGCTAATCTGTAAATTTGACTGCACAATATTGTGAAAGAGGCACAGTTCTTCACAATTAACTTTATGAAAACATGCAACACATACTTTCAAACGTATGACTGTCTCTTGTGAACAATCACACTTCAATAATCGCTGAACTGGTGTGAGCTTATAAAGTTACTATACTGCATGAAAGATGGAGTGAGTGAAAATTATACACTATCAAGAACATTTAGCTACTCAAAAATTGGACATTATACAGCATTGAAAAAAAAAAAAAAGGATCGGTGTTTTCAAAGTGAAAATACACTCTCAGAAAAAAGGGTTCAAAAAGGCCCTTCTGTGTCTCCATGGAGGGACCCTGACTAGTTCAAGGGTTCTTTGTCCATTTGTGTGGACCAGACGCAGACAGGGGGGTCAAACACAACTCCAGTAGTCACGGCTCTGTGTCTGTGTTGGTCCTGAGTGCTGTGAGTGAGAGACAGAGCGGAATCTATCAGTGTGAAGCTGTAAAAGGAAATGAGCGAGCGATCAGTAACATCCATACCATAATAGTCTCTGGTGAGTAGTGTAATTGTAAATTACTCTCCTCAAATAGTGGTTCTTTTTTTGCTTCAAAAATTATATTAAGTAAAGCGTTATGACAACATCTCTTCAATGTTCTTATCTCCATTTCAGCTGATCGTCCTCAGACTGTCATAGTCACAGATCCCCCAGCCTCAGTGATGTTCACAGGAGAAACTGTTAGCTTAGCTTGTGACATCAGGAAAGGGTCTGGCTGGAGATATTCATGGGGCAGAAACACCCATGGAAGATTAGAGAGCCTCGATGCCCGCAGTACTGAAAGCCAACAAAAGCACATCCTGCAGTCTGTAAGAGAGTCAGACAGTGGAGAGTACCGGTGTCAGGGCGAACGAGGACAAAACCCTGTGATCCAGTCTTTCCCAGGAACACTTGTGTTACATGTGTCTGGTGAGTTTTGGAGGTTTTCTTCAGTCTTTACCCAATATGATCTTCTATGTGATGAAGACTGTTAATGTTTATGAATGCTAAGAAATGACACTGAGCACATGTTTTTTTTTTTTGTGAACACATGCTTTACCTTTATCAGGGGAAAAGCCAAGGCCTGTTATTACACAGAATGCCCCCAGTGGAGAAATTTACACAGGAGAGAGAGTCACCCTGAGTTGTGGGTTTGGGGGAGATCCTGCTGGCTGGGAGTATCTCTGGTACAAAGACCCACTGAGACACACTGTGCCCAACACTGGCAACAGCCGGACTGATGGGTCCAGTTTCACCATCAGCTCTGCTGCTCTGGCCCACAGTGGAGAGTACCGCTGTAGAGCTGCAAGAGGAACAAAACCTTTTTACTCAGACTACAGTGATCCTCTGACTATAGAAATATCTGGTGAGAATTATTACAACAGTAGAGTGTGGATTTTATTTATGTGCTTTAATAATTTAATAAAATTATGAGGAGCAATTCATGATACTTTAAGTTTATAATTCAAAATTGTTGTATTGATTTACAGTATTACCTCAAACACATCTGACCGTGCAGTCTGGATGGACAGAGGTCTTCCTCACTGAAACAGTGACTCTGAGATGTGTAATTCAGGGAAGCTCTACAGAGTGGAAGTATAAATGGTACAGAGATGGACGGGAGCTTCCTGTAGACAAGGCTAACTCGAACAGTGTTAATGGAGACACATACACAATCCTCTCTGCTGATCAGTCACATGCTGGACTGTACACCTGCAGAGGAGAACTTACAAGGAGAGCATCTGTACACTCTCTGATTGGCAGCTCTGCTACATTGACTGTACGAGGTAATTATGATTTCTTTTCTTTCTGCAATTTGCACATGTGTTTACAAGAAAAGCAGTTCAGTCCAAAGTCAGCAGACCGGTTAATCTGAATCTGATACATAAGTGTGAAAAGTTCTTCATTTTCAATGTGGACAGTATGAGCAACAGTCATATTGTGTTTATTTTTATTAACACAGTATATAAAATTGCTCTGTTTGTACCCGAGAGGGGAATAAGAAGAGGGATAATCTGCCTGTCACAATGTTACTTCCTGTTTACTTTGTGGATATCTAAGGCTGAATCCAAATGTCCACACTCCACACTAGGGGACTGGACATCAGACCTCACTCGTTGTCGTGGATATGACCACTACTAATTTCAAAATAAAAAATAAATAAATCAATGTTCGCAATATACATTCAGGTTATATTAATTATGCTCTCCTTGCATCGGAAAACCTCCCATGGTTGTTTTCCCGCCATGTTTTTTTTTTTTTTTTTTTGTTCTTCTGGCATTGCATCCTTCTCGTCTTTTATATCATCACTTCCTTATTGCTGTGAATTTTGGGTAATCCCACTGGCAAAGTCCGGGGGAGTCTGCAGCGAAGCGGACTCTCTGGAAGTCTTCATGAGCTCCCCTGCAGACTTGATGAACTGTAGAATTGGGCAGCTCTACCCGCTCTGGACTTCATGGGTATGTGCCCGTTAAGACTGCCAGTCTGCAAGTGCGGGGAAGACTGGACATTTAGATTCAGCCTAAGAAAAATATCTGATGGAACCCATTGAAAGATCAGAATGCATCTTTGAAAGCAGGTGTCTTGTGAAGGCTTCCATTTACAGCAATAAACTGTAATGTAAACTTTCAGCTCTCCCACAAGCCCAGTTGACCTTTCAGTCTGGATGGACAGAGGTCTTCCCCACTGAAACAGTGACTCTGAGGTGTGTAATTCAGGGCAGCTCTACAGAGTGGATGTATAAATGGTACAGAGATGGACGGGAGCTTCCTGTAGACAAGGCTAACTCCAGCAGTGTAAATGGAGACACATACACAATCCTCTCTGCTGATCAGTCACATGCTGGACTGTACACCTGCAGAGGAGAACTTACAAGGAGAGCATCTGTACACTCTCTGATTGGCAGCTCTGCTACATTGACTGTACGAGGTAAATATGATTTATTTTACCTGAACATTTTGCATGTCATGTGTTCTTTGCTTCCAAACTAAATTGAGAAAAAAACAAAAAATTTCACAATGTTATTTGGACCAAGAAATACGGTTTTGTATAATATGATCTGATGTGTCTTGCTCTGAATTACAGTGAGTTGCCAGTTTGAAGTACTGGTGTATGGGTGTCAGAACTCCATTATCCAGTCTTTCCATGGACAATTTATGTTAAATGTGTCTGATGGGTTTTTGACAATTGCTTCATTCTTTAATCCTATGATTAGGGCCTCCATTTTGTCCACCCTTGTTTTCTCACATTGTACTTTAGTCCTCCGCCAGCTAGAGGTCACTATAGCCTCTTTGTCACTCCCCTTCTCAAATAATTATCCTATTTGCACCACCTCAATAATCTCAGTTGATAATGTAATTGCCACTAATTAAGCACAGATGATGGTTGATGGCAGTGTTTTCAAGCTACACTCACGTGTTAAATTACATTTGATTATTTATTAAAATAGCCATGATGCAGTATTTTTATATATTGTAAAGTGGCATAATAGGGTCTGTTAGAAGCAGTGTGAACCAACTACAATAGAAATGAGAGCAGTTACAATGTTTGACTTGCAGAATAAAAGTAAAAATACAAATAATGTTAATGAGTCAACTAAATAACTAATCATAGTCTGCAGTGAAGACCTTTAGTAGAATCTGGTGTCATAGAGTTGGGCAAAAACAAAAACCCGAACCCATAATGGCCATTTTCAGATTCGATTGGACACCCCTACTTCATATGGATGCGTTTTGCTTTTTACATAAGCGATACTCAATCCTGGTCTTGGACAGCCACAGAGTGTGCTGGTTTTTGTTTTTTGTTTAAGATCAGCGACCAATTGAGACCAAAGTAAGCAGGTAACCTGAGTTAACCGTATAATCTACTGCTTTAACTGATCAATTGCTGTGCTACTCAAGTGCTGAATAACAATGTAAGCCAGCAAACCCTGTGGCTCTCCAGTTCCAGGAGGGTGGACCACTGGCTCAAAGATATGCTTTTCATAGCATTTAAAAATAAATCCATGTTCACCTTCCTGCCTGACTGTCACAATATTAGATCAACTAATTTATTATCTAATTAACTAGAACAACTAAAGTTTTATAAATGGCTCAATTAGAAATGCAGTTGTCTGAACAGTCACTTGACTATGCAGTTGAGTGCCTATGGGGACCCCTGGAGGATAAGCAGTGAATTACAAGTTTAGATTCCTGCTGGTCACATGGTGGAGACCTACTGGTGGCCCAACATATAATCTTGTATGTGATGGAGAATGTATCTATTAATGCTAAATGACACAGAGCACATGCTTTATCTTTATCAGGTGAAAAGCCAAGGCCTGTTATTACCCAGAATCCCCCCAGTAGAGAGATGTACATAGGAGAGAGAGTCACCCTGAGCTGTGGGATTGGGGGAGATACTGCTGGCTGGGAGTATCTCTGGTACAAAGACCCACTGAGACACACTGTGCCCAACACTGACAACAGCCGGACTGATGGGTCCAGTTTCACCATCAGCTCTGCTGCTCTGGCCCACAGTGGAGAGTACCGCTGTAGAGCTGCAAGAGGAACAAAACCTTTTTACTCAGACTACAGTGATCCTCTGACTTTAGAAATATCTGGTGAGAACTATTACAATAGCAGAGTGTGGATTTTATTTATGTGCTTTAGTAATTTAATAAAACTATGAAGAAAGCGTTTTACGATACTTTCAGTTTATAATTCAATATTTTTGTATTGATTTACAGAATTACCTCAAACACATCTGATCGTGCAGTCTGGATGGAAAACGTTCTTCCCCAGTGAAACAGTGACTCTGAGGTGTGTAATTCAGAGCAACTCTACAGAGTGGGTGTATAAATGGTACAGAGATGGACAGCAGCTTCCTGTAGACAAGGCTAACTCCAGCAGTGTAAATGGAGACACATACACAATCCTCTCTGCTGATCAGTCACATGCTGGACTGTACACCTGCAGAGGAGAACTTACAAGGAAAGCATCTGTACACTCTCTGATTGACAGATCTGTTACATTGACTGTACGAGGTAAATATGATTTATTTTCACTCAACAATTTGCACGTCATATGTTCTTTTTTTCTAGACTAAACTGAGAAAAAAACAATTTTACAATGTTATTTGGACCAACAAATATGCTTTTTTTTCTCCTAACGATTTGCATGTCCAAAGTAAACTGATACGTTAGAACTGCAAGCAGTTGGCCACTATTTACCTTTTTGTGTGTGTTAGACTTGCACTTGCATTAACCCAGTAAAAACTGTCACCTCGAGTGAGATTTTGAAAAATCCATTTGGCAGTTATTGGTGCCATAATTGAGTTAAGAGGAGTGAGAGAGAGCTGCCAATCAGCTGCCTCTCATGAGCAATGGGAATATAATGAATGGGGATAAATATGCAAATGAATGCACTTAAGACACTGAAATGTGCAGATTAATTCATGATGTCATATAACTACTTTCTGTGATAAATCTGAAGCCCAGTCGTTATTTTTTATGAGAACGTGCTGGACTCACAGAATCACAGCCTTACCCCTCACTGCAGGGCTGTGTGGTTCCAGTTGATAGGATGAATAAATTGCTGCTTATTATCGTTTTTACTCTGTAACACAATTTAGAGCATGATTGTGTTGTTAGGCCTGTTGAGGTATTAGGCCTGAAACAAAATGGGTGAGTAATTTTATTTTAAAAATTTAAATAACCTAATACAGTATTATTCATACAATTCCTAGCTATTTGTTCCATTCATGAGTTCATTAACAACAACCTATTGGCTATAAAGCCTGCCAGATTACTCACTTTAATGTCAACTAGCAACATGGTTCTGGCATAATATAACTGTATAGCACACTACATACATCTATTAAGAAAGCAATGATTTTCACCAGCTGTCCACCAATGTGAAGAGGAATTCCCTTTTTTGGTATCATGTGCCACGATAGGGAGAGAGACCTATCACTCCAACTACAGTAACTTTCTACTATTAATCACGCAATGTAAGGCCTAGTGGATTATAGATTCAATGACCTATATCTGTTTTCCCATGTAACACGCTGAGTTGGATGATAAGCAATGTATGATCTTGCAGCTCTGCCTCAGGCGGTAGTGACCTTGGATGAAGGATGGATGGGGGTCTTCATCACTAAAGGCACTCTAGCAATGAGGTGTGAGCTTCAGGGCTTTACTTCTGCTGACTGGAACTACACGTGGTACAGAGACGGAACGCAGATCTCACTAAACCACACTGTAGAGAGGCACACAGTGGGATTCTGGGATAGCTCCTCTGATGGTGAATATAGATGTAGTGGGAACAGGACAGACAGACCGTACTACTCCCTCATCAGTGAAGGCTTCATGACAAGCCATATCAGTAAGTTCAATTTATAATTGAGGCCACAGATAAGTGAAGGGTTAAATCCATTGTACCCTTGTGTAGATCCTCACTTTTTATTTTCTAATATTAGTTGACTTCTTGATTTAAGATGTAAAATATAAAGAAGAAATGTAAATGAAATGTGTTAATCTGTGTCTTACATAGCGTTTTATGAGACTGGGGACCACATGGGAAGGGTCACTGACTATTGAATTTTTCCATGTCCTTCTGGACTTTTTGAGCCTGAAGCCGGTCCTCCAGCCAAACTCTGATTGGAACTGGGTGTTTTTCTCTGGGCAATTCTATTATTATAAAATTGTATAATTCTACCGTTTATTGAGCACACAGTACAGCGCATTATCTGCATTGTTTATGCAGAATTTCTCAACTTCATCAGGGGTGTGTGAACAAATTTGGATGGTACTGTATGTAAATGCACAAATTTGAAATATTTGCAATGTTTATCAATATGACAAATACAGCAAAGATTCTAAATAATTTTTCCTAGCATAAATAAATTGCAAAATTTTGTAATATTTGCCATGAAATTGGAATCGTTTAAATGATTTCAATACTTTTGAAATATTATATTTTATCTCACGTAATCTTGCTCTTCTACCTCCACTGCAGGGCTGTACTTTATTGTGGCTCTTACAGGTTCTGTCATCATTTTCATAACCCTGGTGGTGCTGGCAGTCCAATGCTCTAAGAAATGCAGGACATCAGGTGTGTAGTAGCACTCATTGAACATGCCCATACATTACGCTATTATTTATACATTACACTTTAAAAGCTGTCTAATAATAATATCAGCATTTCAAGTAAATGATAAAAGCACGTGAATTCAGAAGTTTAAAATCACCCATTGAACAGACAAGTGCTCATGGAATTAAATTTAATTGCTATAGTTTCTTGACCATTATATTATTGTATTCAGTTCATTCCTCTATTTATGTATTCATTGATCCAGGTGAGTAGTATGGAACACAGAGAGTGCCACAATGATAAATAAATGAATCAACAAATAAATAAATAAATGTGGAAAATAAAAATAAATCAAACGATCTAAAAATAAAGTCTAAAAGTACATAAATAAATCTGGAAAATAATATAGTGATGTAAATGTATGTGCAAAAATGTGTAAAAAATGTAATTATATTTTTCTTTAATTTTGAGTAATTTTCAGATTTTCACATTTATTTATTCATTTATTTTCATATATATTACCCTATTTATTTCTGCTTTTCTTGATGAGCACAATCTGTCAATCAACTTGCCTTGGTTCGCCCACCAAGTGTGAAGTTCCGCCCTTCCATGCGATCAGAACAACAGACAACATTTCTCAATGTGAGCAAGTACTTTAATAGAGAAGTCAGTCTCTCAAACATTGAAAGAAATGCTGGACATAGATGAATACATGTATTCCAAAAAAAAAGAAAATAAATAGAGAAATATGTATGAAAATAAAACAATGAATAAACATGAAAATAAACTCATTCATCCACTATGTAACTTATCTAACCGCTAATTCCTGGTTTGCGTCGTGGGGAGTGCTGGATCCTATCCCAGCATGCATTGGACGAGAAGTAGGAATTCACCCTGGACTGGTCACTAGTCCATCAGAGGGCACACACACCACTCGTACACTCACACACTCATAGTGAAAATGAATTTGAAAATGAATTTAAAACATAAATTAAGAAAAATTGCACATACATTTATATTTCTTTATTCATTTCCTGATTTATTGATGTATTTTTATATTATTTTTTTCCAATTATTCTATGTTGATAATTCTCTGTGTTATTGCATGTTTGCCATTGTTTATGTTTGTGAAAAGGCCGAATTAAAAATCAGCCGGATGGGGGCGAGTTTTACTCCAGGGTAAATGCAGACTACAACAGCACAGGTGAGGACCGGTCTTTCTGAGTTCTCATCCGGTCACACTGTATGCCACGTGTGAGATGAATCTTCACCTTTCTCTGCTCTCTTCTCCAGATCATGGATTACCAGCCAATGCTGTGTATGAGGAAATAGACCCTGCCACAGAAACAGAAGGTCAGGACAGAAACCTGTGACCGACAAGTACTAAACTAAAAAACCACGATACTTTCACAAACTGTCAGACTTCATATGTGAGGGAATATATTCTCGCTATAGGTACATGCCACTATATCCTACTATATGTTTTCATATCATATGTATTTTAAGGTCACTATGTTGCACATTAAATAATGATATGCAGTTGAACCACCCTATTCATTTCCTGCTCTGTTTTTATAGTTTCCACAGTAATCCTGTAAAATATGACTCTGCAGAACTCATTGGTCCTGTGTTGTGGAAAATTGTTGTTGAAGTTGATGAAACTTGATGAAAATGCATTAAATAATTTAATAAAAAAAGTCCCAGGAACTACTTTTCAAGGAGCTAAAAGGTTCCTTCAGCCCATTGTTGTCTGCGTTTCCACCGCGGTCTGAAGTCCCGTGAAGATTAGGCAAATTAGCCCACTGACGTATGAAAAAGCGACGTTGTCGTCGATCCATCTGTCCTATGATTTCTTCTGTAACCCCATACTACCACCGAAGTAGCCTACATTATTTTCTAATAACCGGGACAGCCCAGAGGGGTTTATTCCACTTATATACAACGGGTTACCAACAATGACTATATATGGTTACTTTTGTATTTATTGATTTTTATTGATTTAATCACCTGAAATTGAAATATTCTTCTGCAGCCGTTTGGGCATATTTTACCGTTGTCAAGCAACACTGTCGTTGGTAGTTGAACTTGGACCGTTGTTATGCAACAAATAGGACATAACAGGCCAATAGTCAGATTGTAATTGTTTAATATATCCTCTCAAACACATTCATTATGTTTTTATGCGAACATTCACTTTCATGTCTTGACATCCGAGGCAACAGAATGCATTCGCATTCCACAAATAACTGGCAACAACAGCAGAAAACATGCACACGTTGTAAACAATTTGCTGTTGAATTGATTACTTTCTCATCGTCAATTCCATATAGGCTAATCGCAAAATGACAAGAATAGAACGAAAACTCGCACTTGCGTAAAAATTTAAAGTGTGCCCTCCAGATGCGAACAATGCACCATAAATTAGTCCATAGTCTTCCTGGTCTTTTTGTGGAATTGAAGAATGGCAAATTAGTAAAATGACGGCAGTCTGAAAAAGCAAAAGGGACGATTACTAGAATTAACCTGTTATTTTACCCTGACAAAAAGTGCGGAAGGTGATTTCCAGTTTGCTTGTACTGTATCACCAATGTAAATTACGCACAACTACCGCATAGCTCACATAACTGTATCAAACGTTTTGAGTCAATTACAACGGGCTAACAAAGAAAATCCTGAAGAAAATATTTGTTTGAAAGTTTTGGTATGTAATATGCTGTCCCAGCACGAATGCTTAGCATTTTATAAAACAAATAGCCTACTAAAGCAAGAAAAGAACAGAAGAGCACATGTTATAATTCCAAGACGTTGGCAGGCTATAACCAAAAGTAGGCTACTGCGCCACGTAACATACAAGTTTGATTTCAAGTTATTATAAAAATAAATCGGTTTGCGGCTGCAGATTTTTTAAAATGGCGGTTGAAATAAAACACTGCAAGTAGTCGACCAATCAGAAATTTTCAGCGCTTGCGCTCCACCCCAAAGGTTCCGGTACTTTTGGAAAGTGCTACCCCCCGAGCAGGGACTTTATTGGGGGTAAAATAAAGTCCCCGGAACTTACTTTAGACCCTAGTTCCTGCGGTCAAAACGCACTGAGTTCCTCAAAAGATTCCTAGTTCCGGGGTAAAGTTCCTGTGGTGGAAACGCGGCTAATGGCACACCCAGGCCTGGATTAATGCACAGGGTCACCCAGGCAGTAGTAAAGGTTGTCCTAGTCCCGAGGCCCATATCATCTTAATTCGGCCCTGGATGCACCCTGTTGATCAACAGGACCTGGGTTGAGAACCCCTAATTTAAGGTAATCAAACCTTTTGTAATTCTGTAATTTTGTCAATGTTTAAGAGTTGGCATTTGCTAACTAGTATTCTTTTCATGTATTTAGAGATACGGTTAAATGAAATAGCATTGGGACAGTGGCACACTTTTTGTCATTTTGTCTCTGTACTCCAGCACAATAAAAATATGTAAATATGATAATAAAGTGCAGATTGTGTTTATTTGAAGGCATTTGCATCCATATTGGGTGATAAGGGTAGGAATGACAGCCCGTTTTCCCTAATGGGTAGAGAACTGATCTTGCAACCGAAAGGTCACAGGTTTGATTCCCAGGTAGGACACTGCCGTTACAGGGTACTTGCTCTTTAGTATAACCTGCATTCCTTCAGTACATATTCAGCTGTATAAATGGATGCAATGTAAAAAAAAAAGGGGGCTGCACTGAGACAGAGGGAGGAGAATGAGATCGTGGACCGGTGGTAAATCCAGGCTTTACACCGCACACTTCCAAATGTCCCTACACAAACTTCCACATTTAAAACACATCCTTCATTTCACATAAAAATGCTACAGTACACTGTAACTGAAATAATTCACCATTAAATTCAGAAAGTGAACTGTCCCTTCAATATCCAGCAGTTTAGATTTCTGGTTCCTGGTGCACCCTAGTGGTAAAAATGAGCAATTACGCAGATATGCTCTGTTCAACTGTACAGCAGGCATTCTCTATAAATTATTTTTAAAATATCAAAATATTGGTTGGTGGTGACCAAATAAGGAATACACCAGACAAGTCAAAATTTGATTTCCAAAACAATTTGGCACTGCATTACAACTGGAAACTTTGACAACCTTGTTCAAGGAGAGACCGAGGTACAGACACAAAACCTTTTCCTTTAATAAAACTTATTGACATTGCAGAACAAAACTGAGAAATAATGCCCACCCTTGGACCAATCAGAATTGAGTGTTTAGCCAAGCCGTTGTATAAATGATAATATGATATTTGTTCCTTATGGAAGATGGGGATACACCTCAGGTGCATTACTTACCTTAGTTGTATAGTAAGTTTGCATTAGGTTGCTAGTTGGATTATTGCTACATTTGAACATAATAACATAACATAACTTGAATATAAGAAAGTAGAGATAAGAAGCCAACTAGTGTAAAATAACATGATGCCATGGGTTGGTTTTCTTCCTGTCCTTCCCAATTTTTTAAGTCACCAGCCACCACTGATGTATTCTTTCATTTATTGGCTGGACCGCAACAGGGGGGCCAGCCCTACAAATGCGGATGTCTGTGACTGAGTGAGTGACTGAGTGAGTGATGAAGTTACACCATTGTTCGGCCGGATCACGTGTGTTAGGTCTGTATGAATATGGAAGCACTGCATGACCTATCATATCATGATCAGTAAGAGTCAAGGCATAATATATAAAATCATAATAATGTCACTTTAGTCAGTCTAAACCATACATGTATTCTTTCATTTATTTCACCACGTCTACATATTCACATGAAATGTAGATTTCTTTATTTAACCAGGAAAAACCCCATTGAGATCGAAATCTCTTATGCAAGGGGGACCTTACATAAAACACAAAGTTATGAAGTTACACAAGACAGTAGACAAACAACAAATCAGTTACAAACATCAAATGGAGAAAGAGACAGCAGTGCAACAGTAAACGAAAAGAGAACGGTCCCTAACAGAGTTTGTGGTCTGTAAAAACAGTGCTAAGTGCTAACAGTGTTTAACATCACTTTTGTGTCAATTGTTGTTGAACAGACTATAGTCACCTTGAACTACATATAAAAATATATGACAATACAGTGTTTGTCTGTCCGTTTCTCTCTCTCTCACACACACACACACACACAAGCACACGCGTGCACACACACACGCGCACAAACACAAACACAAGCTGCACAAGAAGCTTCTTCTTCCAGCTCATACCAATGCAAGCCCAGCTCGTGCACTGCGATGTGAAAAGAAGCAGTGACTTGGCATTACATATCCTTGAGGAGAGGACATGTTTAAATGTGTGGTGTCAAAATGACTGTTAAGGGCAGAGCAATCAAGATGGCTCCTGAAAATAATTGGGGAGGCAGAGTAGTACAATGGGTAAGAAGCTGGTCTTATAACCTAAAGGTCCCCAGTTCGATTCCCCGGTAGGACACTGTTACGTCCCAAAAGCCAACCCGAAGTCCCAATAACCAGGAACCGCAACATAACAAACTAAACAAGGAGTCAAATCTATATACAAACATAGAAGATTTATTACAAATGAGACAACAAAACATAACACATTACCATATGTAAGCTGAACAGGATGGTTCAGGCAGAAAACAGACAGCCAGGCTACTCTTCATCTGAAAGAAACCACAGTTGACTTTCTGGCCTAACTATCTAAAAATGTGTGAAATCTCTATAATAAACCATTTTTAAAAGCCCCCTTCAACCGAGGTGTCTTCAGGCTTTATCCAGTTGACTGTTAGGACACAGGTGTGCATCGTCAAGCAATCAAACCCCAATCAGCTCCACCTGCAGGATTAAAACATGCAGACTCCAAATCAAGGGACTGTAACAGACACCGCTGCTGTACCCTTGAGCAAGGTACTTAACCTGCATGTATCCAGCTGTATAACTGGATACAATGTAAATGCTAATTAAGGATGTGCTTATGTGTTCTATTTATAAATAATGAAGGTAATGCAAAAAAAAATAAAGGTGCTCTCCAGTTACACAAGTTTCCCAATTTACATTACAGCCCTTTAACAGACACTCTTATCTTGAGCTTCTTTCACACTATTTGCATTGCATCCATTAACATAGTATCAATTTATATAGCTGGATATATACTGAAGCAATGCAGGTTAAGTACCATGCTGTACCACGCCCTACCCGAAGAATGAAATGCAGAATGACACTGATTAGAAGTAATGCGATGACCAGGGCTGTGTGAGAGTGCAAACTATCCCTAATGGCAATTCATGAAAAAACTCCTGTATTTCAAAGCCATGTTTCGCCAGATATTACATTAAGCCTTCAAGCCCGTAAGATGCACATTTTTATATATATTTTTAGCAAGTCTACTTTAATAAATGATACAATATGTCATGTAATATTTAGCAAAGCAATAATGAAAACAAACTGATGCCACGCTGTGTGGTCAGGTATGGTCAGTTTGTTCAGCCAGTTCCTCCCCACTGTGTACCACTTTCCGGCGTGATACCCATCTCCAGAAGGCTGGATTCACAATGATTGACAGAAAGAGGAGGACTGCCACACCCACACAGATCCGAACCACATTCTCCACAGCACGGTAAACTGAGGGAGCAAAAAAAACAAAAAAGTCAAGGGTTGAAACAGGCTGTGGGAATATAAACTACATGCATTTCAGAATTTGGCAACATATTTCAGTCTGCTCGAACAAGCATTTCATGTACATTTCTGTAATGCTAATAAAATACAATCTTAAAACTATTTTGTTACTCTATTATATATATTTAGTATGCTTTTAATTACCTCACTATCTTATTTGTGTTCTTCTTTTATTATATTACATTATTATTATTTTATTATTATCCTTTATTATTATTATTATTATTATTTATTTTATTTATTTTGTTTTTTTCTCATTTTATGTGAAGCACTTTGAGCTGCATTTTATGTATGAAAGGTGTTATATAAATACATTATTATTATTATTATTATTATATACACCATATAGACAAAAGTATGTGGACACCTGACAGCCAACATCTCATCTAAAATTATGGGCATTAATATGAAGTTGGTTCACCCTTTGCTTCTATAAAAACTTCCACTCTTCTGCGAAGGTTTCATATTAGATGTAGGAGCATTGCTGCAGGGACTTGCTTCCATTCAGCCAGAAGAGCATGAGTGAGATCACGCACTGATTGGGCGATTAGGCCTAGCTCACAGTTGGCTTTCCAATTGATCCCAAAGGTGTTGGATGGGGTTGAGATCAGGGCTCTATGCAGACGAGTTAAGTTACACTAATCTCAACAAAACCATTTCTATATGGACCTCGCTGTTTGCCCATGGGAATTGTCATGGTGAAACAGGAAAGGGCCTTCCTCAAACTGTTTCCCCAAAGTTGGAAGTACAAAATCACCTAGAATGACATTGTATCAAAATTTACCTTCACTGGAACTAAGGGGCCGAGGCCAAATCACGAAAAACAGCCCCAGACCAAGCAGTGTCCAGATACTTTTGTTCTAATTTGAGCCTATTTCTCAGTAAATTATTATGTGCATCTATATGACACAAAAGCCAGCAAAATTATTATTGGCTAACCAGACTTCAGCTACAACTGAGATATCCAGGTTTCTGAAAAAATAACAACTGTACCATATGAATCTCTGCATTTAATGCTCTTTATGAAACTGTGGTCAGGGTTCTGTCATTTTGTCCTGCCTTATTGAAATGTCCCACCTGTAATGCAAATTTATGGTCATGCTGCAACTTCAGCATCATGCCTTACATACAGTGCCATCCTAAACAGTTCACATCCCTAATAAAAATGAGCAAAGGCTGTATGAAATAAACAATCCCAATAATGATCTGGGACAATTATACTGGGACAATTATATTGCATTAGTATAAAATAATACAATTCATTTTTCAGCATGCTGCCTTTGATCCTCCTGAATGAATAATTTTGCAGGGTATTGTATATGTCCTATTTTTTCAGTCTGTCTTAGTTGTAAATTTACACCATTATTCAGATTCAGAATGGGATTAAACATAAAAAATTTTTTATACAATATAATACATTTAAATTACATTGCATCTTTCTATTTTACATCATAAATCAAAAACAGAGCTCAACTTACATTAGAAATAAGTGACAATGTATGATACACAAGGGTACAATGGATATGTAAATGGATTTAACAGTTCACTTGTCTGTGGTCTCAATCATAAATTGAACTTACTGATATGGCTTGGCATGAAGCCATCACTGATGAGGGAATAGTACGGTCTGTCTGTCCTATTCCCGCTACATCTATATTCACCATCAGAGGAGCTATCCCAGAATCCCACTGTGTGCCTCTCTCCAGTGTGGTTTAGTGAGATCTGTGTTCCATTTCTGTACCACGTGTAGTTCCAGTCAGCAGAAGTAAAGCCATGAAGCTCACACCTCATTGCTAGAGTGCCTTTAGTGATGAAGACCCCCATCCATCCTTCATCCAGGGTCACTACCGCCTGAGGCAGAGCTGCAAGATCATACATTGCGTATCATCCAACTCAACGTGTTACATGGGAAAACAGATGTAGGTCATTGAATCTATAATCCGCTAGGCCTTATATTGCATGGTTAATAGCAGAAAGTTACTGTAGTTGGAGTGACAGGTCTCTCTCCCTATCGTGGCACATATAAAAAAAAGGGAATTCCTCTTCACATTGGTGGACAGCTGATGAAATTCATTGCCTTCTTAATAGGTGTATGTAGTGTGCTGTACTCCAGTTATAATATGTCAGAACCATGTTGCTGTTTGACATCAAAGTGAGTAATCGGGCAGGCTTTATAACCAATAGGAGCTTGCGAGTGAACTCATGAATGGAACAATTATCTAGGAATTGTATGCCTAATACTGTATTAGGTTGTTTTAATTATTTTTTATAAAATTACTCACCCATTTTGTGTCAGGCCTAATAACTCAACAGGCCTGACAACACAATTGTGCTCTAAATTGTCTTACTGGGTAAAAACGGTAATAAGCAGCAATTTATTCATCCTATCAACTGGCACCACACAGCCCTGTAGTGAGGGGTAAGGCTGTGATTCTGTGGTTCCAGCACGTTCTCATAAAAAATAACGACCTTAGATTTATCACAGAAAGTAGTTATATGACATCATGAATTAATTTGCATATTTCAGTGTTATAAGGGAATTAATTTGCATATTTATCCCTGTTCATTATATTCCCATTGTGCATGAGAGGCAGCTGATTGGCAGCTCTCTCTCACTCCTCTTAAATCAATTATGGCACCAATAACTGCCAAATGTTTTTTTTTTTTAATCTCAGTCAAGGGAACAGTATTTACTCGGTTAATGTAAGGCAGTGCAAGCCTGCCAAACACAAAATTGTAAATAGGGGCAAAGAGTTTGCAGTTGAAATGTATCAGTTTACTGTGGACATGCAAAATAAATCATATTTACCTTGTACAGTCAATGTAGCAGAGCTGCCAATCAGAGAGTGTACAGATGTTCTCCTTGAAAGTTCTCCTCTGCAGGTGTACAGTCCAGAATGTGACTGATCAGCAGAGAGGATTGTGTATGTGTCTCCATTTACACTGCTCGAGTTAGCCTTGTCTACAGGAAGCTCCCGTCCATCTCTGTACCATTTATACTTCCACTCTGCAGAGCTGCCCAGAATTACACACCTCAGAGTCACTGTTTCTTTGGTGAAGACCTCTGTACATCCAGACTGCACGGTCAGATGTGTTTGAGGTAATACTGTAAATCAATATAATTTTTAATTATACACTGAACGTATCATGAAACGCTCTTCATAATTTTAGTAAATTATTAATAAATAAATAAAAGCCATATTCTACCAGTGAAATAAACTATTGTAATAATTCTCACCAGATATTTCTAAAGTCAGAGGATCACTGTAGTCTGAGTAAAAAGGTTTTCCTCCTCTTGCAGCTCTACAGCGGTGCTCTCCACTGTGGGCCAGAGCAGCAGAGCTGATGGTGAAACTGGACCCATCAGTCCTGCTGCTGTCAGTGTTGGGCACAGCGTGTCTCAGTGTGTCTTTGTACCAGAGATACTCCCAGCCAGCAGGATCTCCCCCAACCCCACAGCTCAGGGTGACTCTCTCTCCTGTGTAAATTTCACCACTGGGGGGATTCTGGATAATGACAGGCCATGGCTTTTCACCTGGTAAAGGTAAAGCATGTGCTCAGTGTCATTTAGCATTAATAGATATATTCTCCATCACATACAAGACCATATGTAGGGCCACCAGTATGTCTCCGCCATGTGACCTGCAGGGATTTAAACTTGTAATTCACTACTTATCCTCCAGGGGACCCCATAGGCACTCAAAAGCATAGTAAAGTAACTGTTCAGACAACTGAATTTTTAATTCAGCAATTTATAAAACTTTAGTTGATCTAATTAATTAGGTAATGTATGAGTTGATCTAATATTGTGACAGGCAGGAAGGTGAACATGGATTTATTTTAAAATGCTATGAAAAGTATAGCTTTGAGCCAGTGGTCCACCCTTCTGGACCTGGAGAGCCACAGGGTTTGCTGGCTTACATTGTTATACATCACTTGAGTAGCACAGCAATTGATCAGTTAAAGCAGTAGA
This sequence comes from Anguilla anguilla, assembly GCF_013347855.1. NCBI lineage: Eukaryota > Metazoa > Chordata > Actinopteri > Anguilliformes > Anguillidae > Anguilla > Anguilla anguilla. Next base: position 41,250,308 of record NC_049211.1, on the reverse strand, counting down.
TTAAACGGTTAACTCAGGTTACCTGCTTACTTTGGTCTCAATTGGTTGCTGATCTTAAACAAAAAACAAAAACCAGCACACTCTGTGGCTGTCCAGGACCAGGATTGAGCATCGCTTACGTAAAAAGCAAAACACATCCATATGAAGTAGGGGTGTCCAATCTAATCCGAAAATGGCCAGTAAGGGTTCAGGTTTTTGTTTTTGCCCAACTCTATGACACCAGATTCTACTTAAAGTCTTGATTGAAGGCTAGGATTAGTACCTTAGTTGGATCATGAGCATATATTTTTTATTTAACTTTTTTCTCTAAGTCAAACATTGTAACTGCTCTCATTTTTACTGTGGCTTCTGACAATACCTATCATGCCCCTGTACAACATATAGAAATACTGAAACATGTCTATTTTAGCAAATAATCAAATTAAATTTAACACGTGAGTGTCGCAATGTAAACACTTCAGTCAACCATCATTTGTGCTTAATTAGTGGCAATTAAATTATCAACTAAAATGTCTGAGGAGGCTTAACAAAGAGGTTATAGTGACCTCTAGGTGGTGGAGGACTGAAGTACAATGTGAGAAAACAGGGGTAGACAAACTGGTGTCCCTAATCATATGATTAAATATTGAAGCAATTGTCACAAACCCATCAGACACATTTAACATAAATTGTCCATGGAAAGACTGGATAATGGTATTCTGACACCTTCCTTCAAACTGGCAACTCACAGTAATTCAGAACAAGACACATCAGATCATAATATTATACAAAAGCATATTTATTGGTCAAAATAACATTGTAAAATTGTTTTTTTTCTCAGTTTAATCTGGAAAGAAAGAACACATGACATGCAAATTGTTGAGAGAAAATAAATCATATTTACCTCGTACACTTAATGTAGCAGAGCTGCTAACCAGAGAGTGTACAGATGCTCTCCTTGTATGTGTTCCTCTGCAGGTGTACAGTCCAGCATGTGACTGATCAGCAGAGAGGATTGTGTATATGTCTCCATTTACACTGCTGGAGTCAGCTTTGTCTGCAGGAAGCTCCCGTCCATCTCTGTACCATTTATACATCCACTCTGTAGAGCTGCCCTGAATTACACACCTCAGAGTCACTGTTTCAGTGGGGAAGACGTCTGTCCATCCAGACTGCACGGTCAGCTGAGCTTGTGGGAGAGCTGAAAGTTTAAAAGAAAGTTTATTGCTGTAAATGGAAGGTTTCACAAGACACCTGCTTTCAAAGATGCATTCTGCTCTTTCAATTGTTATGAAAATAAATCATAATTACCTCGAACACTCAAAGTAGCAGAGCTGCCAATCAGAGAGTGTACAGATGCTCTCCTTGTGAGTTCTCCTCTGCAGGTGTACAGTCCAGCATGTGACTGATCAGCAGAGAGGATTGTGTATGTGTCTCCATTTACACTGCTGGAGTCAGCCTTGTCTACAGGAAGCTCACGTCCATCTCTGTACCATTTATACTTCCACTCTGCAGAGCTGCCTTGAATTACACACCTCAGAGTAACTGTTTCAGTGGGGAAGACGTCTGTCCATCCAGACTGCACGGTCAGCTGAGCTTGTGGGAGAGCTGAAAGTTTAAAAGAAAGTTTATTGCTGTAAATGGAAGGTTTCACAAGACACCTGCTTTCAAAGATTTGGTGAAGACCTCTGTCCATCCAGACTGCACGGTCAGATGTGTTTGAGGTAATACTGTAAATCAATATAATTTTTAATTATACACTGAACGTATCATGAAACGCTCTTCATAATTTTAGTAAATTATTAATAAATAAATAAAAGCCATATTCTACCAGTGAAATAAACTATTGTAATAATTCTCACCAGATATTTCTAAAGTCAGAGGATCACTGTAGTCTGAGTAAGAAGGTTTTCTTCCTCTTGCAGCTCTACAGCGGTACTCTCCACTGTGGGCCAGAGCAGCAGAGCTGATGGTGAAACTGGACCTATCAGTCCTGCTGCTGTCAGTGTTGGGCACAGTGTGTCTCAGTATGTCTTTGTACCAGAGATACTCCCAGTCAGCAGGATCTCCCCAAAACCCACAGCTCAGGGTGACTCTCTCTCCTGTGTAAATTTCTCCACTGGGGGGATTCTGGGTAATAACAGGCCAAGGCTTTTCACCTGATAAAGGTAAAGCATGTGTTCAGTGTCATTTCTTAGAATTCATAAACATTAACAGTCTTCATCACATAGAAGATCATACAGGTAAGGACTGAAGAAAACCTCCCAAACTCACCAGACACATTTAACACAAGTGTTCCTGGGAAAGACTGGATCACAGGGTTTTGTCCTCGTTCACCCTGACACAGGTACTCTCCACTGTCTGACTCTCTTACTGAGTGCAGGATGTGCTTTTGTTGGCTTTCAGTTGCACGGGCATAGAGGCTCTCTAATCTTCCCTGGGTGTTTCTGCTCCATGAATATCTCCAGCCAGACCCTTTCCTGATGTCACAAGCTAAGCTAACAGCTTCTCCTGTGAACATCACTTTGGCTGGGGGATCTGTGACTATGACAGCCTGAGGACGATCAGCTGAAATGGAGATCATTGAAGAGATGTTGTTTAAACATTTTATTTCTTATCATTTGTTGAAGCAAAAAAGAAGCACTATTTGAGGGGGGTAATTTTCAATTACACTACTCACCAGAGACTGTTATGGGATGGAGGTTACTGAAAGCTCGCTCATGTCCTTTTACAGCTTCACACTGATACATTCCGCTCTGTCTCTCGTCCACAGCACTCAGGACCAACACAGACACAGAGCCATTACTACTGGAGGCTGGAAGATATGTTAGATCCCCCTGTCTGTGTCTGGTCCACAGAAATATCCATCCCTCAGATTCAATAACCTGACAGGTGAGAGTAATTGTCTCTCCTGGGAACACATCTGGCCATGGAGGATTAGCAGTCAGACGAACAGCAGGACTTGACTGTGCAGCTGAAACAGTTATAAAAAACAGAATCAAAGAGTTTTACAATGCACAGTTTAGTTTAATACATAATATCAATGAACATACCATATGGTTTCTACTTCTAAATTAAAATTAAAATTAACTATGTTACATTTTCTGAATGCACATTTTTCCTAAATGTAACCTAAATATTTCCTCATATTTTTGCATTATTTATTTTGCAACAACAAACTTTGAGTCTGTTAGAAAGAATGAGTTTTGGAAAGTGATCTTTATGAACTCTGGTTTGTAATTGCTCTGCGTGTTTTTCCAAACATATGTGTGGTAATTATGTCAAAACATAGATCTTAGGAATTTAATATCTATACCTTTCTGAACACCAAAAAACACCAGTGCTGTTGCATCTGAAACAGGAAGAAAGCAATGTAAATTGCAATATCTGATCCAGTGTGAATGAATGTTAGTTTAAAATGATTTTATTTTCACATTAAAAACACAAATCCTTTTTTTGCAAACTTGGACCGATTTTCATTAAACAATGCTGTATAATGTCCCATTTTTTAGTAGCTAAGTGTTCTTGATAGTATACAATTTTCACTCACTCCATCTTTCATACAGTATGGTAACTTAATAAGCTCAGACCAGTTGAGCAATTATTGAAGTATGATTGTTTAGACACAAGAGACAGTCATACATTTGAAAATACGTGTTGCAAGTTTTCAAAAAGTTAATTGTGAAGATTGAACATCTTTAATAATATTGTTCAGTCGGATTCACAGACAATCACATGCAATCACAATAATACATAGCAGGACTGCAGTACATATGTATATGGAAGCATTGCATGACCTATCATATCATGATCAGTATGATTCAAGGCATAATATATAAAATCATAATACTGTTACTTTAGTCAGTCTTAACCATACATGTATTCTTTCATTTATTTCACCACGTCTACATGTTCACATGAAATGTAGACTTCTTTATTTAACCAGGAAAACCCCCATTGAGATTTAAATTGCTTTTGCAAGGGGGACCTGACATAAAACACAAAGTTATGAAGTTACACAAGACAGTCAACAAACATCAAATCAGTTACAAACATCAAATGGAGAAAGAGACAGCAGTGCAACAGTAAACACAAAGTTTTACTTACAAATTGGAAAGCACAGAAATGTGTCATGAGGCTTCATTCTTGCTTTAGACATCAGATAAGTGCATTGCCTACGCTGTAGGACGAAAAGTAGGACGCTTGTGATGGAGAATTTTGAATAAAAACAACGAACAAAAAAAAACCATATCCGCTGTCACTCGTTTGCCGCTTGGTTGCTTGATGCGACAGTGCCCGACCACACGGCCTTTAATTGTTTCATCGCTACCGTTTTTGAGATCTGCTGCTGATGTATCTCACTGATAGTGTCACAATAAAAATAAATTAACACGTTACCAGAGCAACCACTTCGGAAAGAGAGCTGTGAGAACGGTCCCTAACTGAGTTTGCGGTCTGTAAAAACAGTGCTAACAGTGTTTAACATCACATTTGTGTCAATTTTTGTTGAACAGTTTATAGTCACCTTGAACTACATATAAAAATATATGACATTACACTGTTTGACTGTCTGTTTCTCACACACACACACACACACACAAACACAAGCTGCACAAGAAGCTTCTTCTTCCAGCGCAAGCCCAGCTCATGCACTGCGATGTGAAAAGAAGCAGTGAATTGGCATACGTATCCTTGAGGAGAGGACATGTTTGAATGCGTGGTCTCGGAATGACTATTAAGAGCAGAGCAATCAAGATGGCTCCTGAAAATAATTGGGGCAGCAGAGTAGTACAATGGGTAAGAAGCTGGTCTTGTAACCTAAAGGTCCCCAGTTCAATTCCCCAGTAGGACACTGTTACGTCCCAAAAGCCAACCGAAGTTCCAATAACCAGGGACTACAACATAACAAACTAAACAAGGAGTCAAAATCTATATACAAAAATATAAGATTTATTACAAACAATGAGACAACAAAACAGAACACATTACCATATGTAAGCTGAACAGGATGGTTCAGGCATAAAACAGACAGCCAGGCTACTCTTCATCTAAAAGAAACCACAGTTGACTTTCTGGCCTAACTATCTAAAAATGTGTGAAATCTCTATAATAAACCATTTTTAAAAGCCCCCTTCAACCGAGGTGTCTTCAGGCTTTATCCAGTTGACTGTTAGGACACAGGTGTGCATCGTCAAGCAATCAAACCCCAATCAGCTCCACCTGCAGGATTAAGACATGCAGACTCCAAATCAAGGGACTGTAACAGACACCGCTGCTGTACCCTTGAGCAAGGTACTTAACCTGCATGTATCCAGCTGTATAACTGGATACAATGTAAATGCTAATTAAGGATGTGCTTATGTGTTCTTTTTCTAAATAATGAAGGTAATGCAAAAAAAATAAAGGGGCTCTCCAGTTACACAAGTTTCCCAATTTACATTACAGCCCTTTAACAGACACTCTTATCTTGAGCTTCTTTCACACTATTTGCATTGCATCCATTAACATAGTATACATTTATATAGCTGGATATATACTGAAGCAATGCAGGTTAAGTACCATGCTGTACCCTGCCCTACCCGAAGAATGATATGCAGAATGACACTGATTAGAAGTAATGCGATTACCAGGGCTGTGTGAGAGTGCAAACTATCCCTAATGGCAATTCATGAAAAAACTCCTGTATTTCAAAGCCATGTTTCGCCAGATATTACATTAAGCCTTCAAGCCCATAAGATGCACATTTATACATATATATTTTTAGCAAGTCTACTTTAATAAATGATACAATATGTCATGTAATATTTAGTAAAGCAATAACGAAAATAAACTCATGTGTGGTCAGGTATGGTCAGTTTGGTCAGCCAGTTCCTCCCCACTGTGTACCACTTTCCGGCGTGATACCCATCTCCAGAAGGCTGGATTCACAATGATTGACAGAAAGAGGAGGACTGTCACGCCCACACAGATCCGAACCACGTTCTCCACAGCGCGGTAAACTGAGGGAGCAAAAAAACAAAGAAGTCAAGGGTTGAAACAGGCTGTGGGAATATAAACTACTGTAGATGCATTTCAGAATTTGGCAACACATTTTAGTCTGCTCAAACAAGCATTTCATGTACATTTCTGTGATGCTAATCAAATACAATCAGACCCAAAACTATGCTATTTTATGACTCCTTTATATACACCATATAGTCAAAAGTATGTGGACACCTGACATCCAACATCTCATCCAGAATTACAGGCATTAATATGTAGTTGGTTCACCCTTTGCTTCTATTAAAACTTCCACTCTTCTGGGAAGGTTTTTTATTCAATGTTGGAGCATTGCTGCAGGGACTTGCTTCCATTCAGCCAGAAGAACATTAGTGAGATTGGGCACTGATTGAGTGATTAGGCCTGGCTCACAGTTGGCTTTCCAATTGATCCCAAATGTGTTGGATGGGGTTGAGATCAGGGCTCAGTGCAGGCGAGTAATGTTACACTGATCTCAACAAAACCATTTATATATGGACCTCGCTGTTTGCCCATGGGAATTATCATGGTGAAACAGGAAAGGGCCTTCCTCAAACTGTTTCCACAAAATTGGAAGCACAGAATCATCTAGATTGACATTGCGTTAAGATTTGCCTTCACCGGAACAAAGGGGCCTAGGCCAAATCACGAAAAACAGCCCCAGACCAAGTGGTGTCCAGTAACTATTGTTCATATAGTGCTTCATTGGAGCCTATTTTTCAGTGCATAACTATGTGCATCTATAGGACACAAAAGCCAGCAAAATGATTATTTACTAACCAGCCTTCAGCTACAACTGAGATATACAGGTTTCATTAAAAAAAAAGTTTTTAAACAACTGAACCATATGAATCTCTGAATTTAATGCTCTTTATGAGACTGTGGTCGGGGTTCTGTCAATTTGTCCTGCCTTATTGAAATGTCCCACCTGTAATGCAAATTTATAGTCATGCTGAAAATTCTGCATCATGCCTTTACATACAGTGCCATCCAAAAGATTTCATACCCCTGATAAAAATGAGCAAAGGCTGTATAAAATAAACAATACCAATAACAACCTATACTGGGACAATTATATTGTGTTAGTATAAAATAATACAATTAATTTTGTCTGCCTTAAATGTAAATATATATTATAATTCAGATTCAGAATGGAATTAAACATAAGAAAATAAAATAGAATTTAACACATTTCATTTACATTGCACCTTTCTATTTTACATTATAAATTAAAAACAGAGGTCAACTAATATTAGAAATAAATGACAATGTATGATACACAAGGGTACAATGGATATTTAAATGGATTAAACCCTTTATTTGTCTGTGATCTCAATTATAAATTGACCTTACTGGCATGAAGCCTTCACTGATGAGGGAGTAGTACGGTCTGTCTGTCCTGTTCCCACTACATCTATATTCACCATCAGAGGAGCTATTCCAGAATCCCACTGTGTGCCTCTCTCCAGTATGGTTTAGTGAGATCTGTGTTCCGTCTCTGTACCATGTATAGTTCCAGTCAGCAGAAGTAAAGCCCTGTAAGCAGTAGTATAGCCCAGTAAAGCTCACACCTCATTGCTAGAGTGCCTTTAGTGATGAAGACCCCCATCCATCCTTCATCCAGGGTCACTAACGCCTGAGGCAGAGCTGCAAGATCATTCATTGCTTATCATCCAACTCAACGTGTTACATGGGAAAACAGATGTAGGTCATTGAATCTATAATCCACTAGGCCTTACATTGCATGGCTAATGGCAGAAAGTTACTGTAGTTGGAGTGACAGGTCTCTCTCCCTATCGTGGCACATGATACCAAAAAAAGGGAATTCCTCCTAAAATTGGTGGACAGCTGGTGAAAATCATTGCCTTCTTAATAGGTGTACACCGATCAACCACAACATTAAAACCACCTACCTAATATTGTGTAGGTCCCCCTCGTGCCGCCAAAACAGCTCTGACCCGTCGAGGCATGGACTCCACCTCTGAAGGTGTCCTCTGGTCTATTTGGATTTCTGTATATATTTGCATCTACTGTATATTTGTATCTGATATTTTGTATCTACTGTAAATTTGTATATTATTGTGTTACTTTGTTGTCTTTGATGCTGCAACAGTGCAAATTCCCCCCGGGGATAATAAAGTACACCACTACTACTACTACTACTCGTTACGTTATTGGTTTTTATTACAAAGAAAAATTGAAATGGATTACATTATTGATAGTTATTACACTATTGGTAGTTTATTACATTATTGGTTGCTACAGGGCTATAAAAAGCTAAGATATTGTGAGAGGGTGAATTATTTCTGCATGAGTTTACAAACTCTCGACAGGTCAGAGCTGTTTTGGCGGCACAATTTCTCAGTTAAGGGAACAATGTTTTACTGGGTTAATGTAAGGCAGTGCAAGTGTAACGCACATAAAATGGTAAATAGTGGCAAAGAGCTTGCAGTTCAAACCTACAAGTTTACTTTGGACATGCAAATGGTTAGGAGAAAATAAATCATATTTACCTCGTACACTTAATGTAGCAGAGCTGCTAACCAGAGAGTGTGCAGATGCTCTCCTTGTAAGTTCTCCTCTGCAGGTGTACAGCATGTGACTGATAAGCAGAGAGGATTGTGTATGTGTCTCCATTTGCACTGCTGGAGTCAGCCTTGTCAACAGGAAGATCACGTCCATCTCTGTACCATTTATACATCCACTCTGTAAGGCTGCCCTGAATTGTACACCTCAGAGTCACTGTTTCAGTGGGGAAGCCCTCTGTCCATTCAGACTGCACGGTCAGATGTGTTTGAGGTAATACTGTAAATCAATACAATTATAAACTGAAAGTATCATGAAACATTCTCTTCACATTTGTATTGAAGCACATAAAAAAGCCAAAGGTACATTCTACCATTATAATTATTCTCACCAGATATTCTTAAAGTCAGAGTATCACTGTGGTCTGAGTAAAAAGGTTCTCTTCCTCTTGCAGCTCTACAGCGATACTCTCCACTGTGGGCCAGAGCAGCAGTGCTGATGGTGAAACTGGACCCATCAGTCCTGCTGCTGTCAATGTTGGGCACAGTGTGTCTCAGTGTGTCTTTGTACCAGAGACACTTCCAGCCAGCAGGATCTCCCCCAAACCCACAGCTCAGGGTTACTCTCTCTCCTGTGTTAATTTCTTCTCTGGGGGGATTCTGGGTAATAACAGGCCTTGGCTTTTTACCTGATAAAGGTAAAGCATGTGCTCAGTCTCATTTCTTAGCATTCATACACATTGACCGTCTTCATCACATATTGTACCATTTCACATGGGTAAAGACTGAAGAAAACCTCCCAAACTCACCAGACACATGTAACACAATTGCTCCTGGGAAAGACTGTATCACAGGGTTTTGTCCTTGTTCACCCTGACACAGGTACTCTCCACTGTCTGACTCTCTTACAGAGTGAAGGATGTGCTTTTGTTGGCTTTCAGTACTGCGGGCATAGAGGCTCTCTAATCTTCCCTGGGTGTTTCTGCTCCATGAAAATCTCCAGCCAGACCCTTTCCTGATGTCACAAGCTAAGCTTCTCCTGTGAACATCACTCTGACTGGGGGATCTGTGACTATGACAGCCTGAGGATGATCAGCTGAAATGGAGATCATTGAAGAGATGTTGTTCAAACGTTTTATTTCTTATCATTTGTTGAAGCAAAAAAAGAACCACTATTTGAGGGGAGTCATTTTCAATTACACTACTCACCAGAGACTGTTATGGTATGGATGTTACTGAAAGCTTGCCTCATTTCCTTTCACAGCTTCACACTGATACATTCCGCTCTGTCTCTCACTCACAGCACTCAGGACCAACACAGACACAGAGCTGTTACTACTGGAGACTGGAAGTTGTGTTTGACCACCCTGTCTGCGGCTGGTCCACACAAATGTCCATCCCTCAGATTCAATAACCTGACAGTTGAGAGTAATTGTATTTCCTGGGAACACATCTGGCCATGGAGGATTAGCAGTTAGACGAACAGCAGGACTTGACTGTGCAGCTGAAACAGTTATAAAAAACAGAATCAAACAGTTTTACAATGCAGAGTTTAATACATAGTATCAATGAACATACTGTATGCTTTTTACTTTCTACTAAATTAAATTAAAATTAACTGTGACATTTTCTAAATGTACATTTTTCCTAAATGTAACCTAAATATTTTCTCATTTGTTTTTGCATTATATATATTGCAACAACAAACTTTGAGTCTGTCAGAAAGAATGGGTTTTGGAAAGTTGATCTTCATGAATTCTGGTTTATAATTGCTGTGCGTGTTCCACAAAACAAATGCGTGGTAATTGTGTCAAAACATAGATCTTAGGAATTTAATATCTATACCTTTCTGAACACCAAAAAACACCAGTGCTGTTGCATCTGAAACAGGGAGAAAGGAAAGTTAATGTCTGATCCAGTGTGAATGAACGTTAGTATAAAATTATTTTATTACACTCAGTAAAAATGGTTGTTTGGCTTCACTTAATAGGCGATCCATTTTTAGTTCTTATGGAACCCTTTATGGTCGGTGTGAAAAAAGTGAAAGCTCCCAGATTCAACCATTTTGCCTGACAATGAACTCTTGAACTAGTCAGGGACACAGAAGAGCCTTTTTGAACCCTTTCTTCTGAGAGTCTATTTTCACATTGAAAACACCAATCCTTTTCTTTGGACAGATTTTCATTAAACAATGCTATATAATTTTGTTCCATTTTTGAGTAGCTAAGTGTTCTTGATAATGTATAATTTTTGCTCACACCATCTTTCATGCAGTATAGTAACTTAATAAGCTCAGACCAGTTCAGCAATTATTGAAATATGATTGTTCAGACACAAGAGACAGTCATAAGTTTGAAAATACATGTTGCAAGTTTTCATGAAGTTAATTGTGAAGACTGAGCATTCAGTCGGATTCACAGACAATCACATGTAATCACAATAATACACAGCAGGACTACAGTACATATGTATATGGAAGCACTGCATGACCTATCATATCATGATCAGTAAGATTCAAGGCATAATATATTAAATCATAATAATGTCACTTTAGTCAGTTTTAACCATACATGTATTATTTCATTTATTTCACAACTTCTGCATATTCACATGAAATGTAGATTTCTTTATTTAACTAGGAAAAACCCTTTGAGATCTAAATCTCTTTTGCAAGGGGGACCTGACATAAAACACAAAGTTATGAAGTTGCACAAGACAATAGACAAACATCAAATCAGTTACAAACATCAAATGGAAAAAGAGACAGCAGTGCAACAGTAAAAAAAAAAAGTTTACTTACAAACTGGAAAGCACAGAAATATGTCATGAGGCTTCATTCTTGCTTTAGACACCAGATAAGTGCATTGCTTACGCTGTGGTAATTGCAACTGCCTCTATTATAAGGTATTGGGTGAAAAGTAGACACTTGTGATGGAGAATTTTGAAAAAAAAAAAAACAACGAACAAAAAAAAAAAACCATATCCTCTGTCACTCTGCACCCGTTTGCCGCTTGGTTGTTTTATGCGACAGTGCCCGACCACACGGCCTTTAATCGTTTCACCGCTGCCGTTTTTGAGATCTGCTGCTGGTGTATCTCACTGATAGTGTCACCATAAAAATAAATTAACACGTTACCTGAGCAACCACTTCGGAAAAAGAGCTGTGAGAACGGTCCCTAACCGTCCCCAAGTTTGCAGTGTGTAATAACGGTGCTGAGTGCTAACAGTGTTTGACATGACTTTTGTGTCAGTTGTATTGTTGAACAGTCACCTTGAACTACATATAAAAATATATGACATTAAAGTGTTTAACTGTCTGTTTCTCTCTCACACACACACACACACACAAGCACATGCGTGCACACACACACACACACACACACACACACACAAGCACATACATGCACACACACACACACACACCCACAAAAACACAAGCTGAACAAGAAGCTTCTTCTTCCAGCTCATACCAGTGCAAGGCCAGCTCATGCACTGCGATGTAAAAAGAAGCAGTGAATTCGCATACGTATCCTTGAGGAGAGGACATGTTTGAATGCGTGGTCTCGGAATGACTGTTAAGAGCAGAGCAATCAAGATGGCTCCTGAAAATAATTGGGGCAGCAGAGTAGTACAATGGGTAAGAAGCTGGTTTTGTAACCTAAAGGTCCCCGGTTCGATTCCCCGGTAGGACACTGTTACGTCCGAAGTTCCAATAACCAGGGACTACAACATAACAAGGAGTTAAAATCTATATACAAAAATAGAAGATTTATTACAAACAATGAGACAACAAAACAAAACACATTGCCATAAGTAGGCTGAACAGGATGGTTCAGGCAGAAAACAGACCAGAGCTAGTCTACTCCAATCTAAAAGAAACCACAGTTGACTTTCTGGCCTAACCATCTAAAAATGTCTCAAACAAGAAAACTGCGTGACCACCTGCAACCTATAACAGAAAAGTACCAACACAGAAAACTAAACAATAGTAGCAAATTGTAACACACAAAAGAAAGGGAATAAAAAGCCTGCTTTGAGGATGTGCTCATATGTTCTATTTAAAAATAATGAAGGTAATGCAAAAATAAAATAAAATAAAGGTAACGGGTGTTGGGAATCCTTTCCCGTGTGGAACCAAGTTGAGAAGGGTGAAGTAACACATTGAGGACCACTTTCCAATGAAAAGATTTTTAATACGATGAGCAAAGGGAGACTCGCCACGGTGCCACAACAAGCGTTCCGTATGAATCTCAACGAGACAGCCACAAGCGAGGGTTTAAGTATACTGTTCAGAGGTGTGGTTATTGCCATGCGTAAACGTTCCCAGGAAGGAATATACATTGCAACAGACTTCCCAGGGACACCCAAATGGCCTGCTGCCGGTGACACCCCTTTGATCTGTGCCTATTGTATATCCTTACAGACAATGATTGAACTCTATTTGTAGCCATTTGCCTCTAACAATGGGAAGCAGTTACAGAGTGTGAGTGTGGGACGTCACAGAGTGTGAGTGTGGGAATGTGTATTCAGATGAGGTTAAGGCGCAGGAAGGAAATGAATTGTTCAAACCTATCACGGGTAAGGAACTGGTCTTCCAACCTCAATGTCACAGGTTTGATTCTTGGGTAGGACACTGCCGTTGTACCCTTCAGCAAAGTACTTAACCTGCATTGCTTCAGTGTATATCCAGCTGTATAATTGGATGTAAATGCTACTGTATACAGAAAAGCTGTGTAGGTTTCTCTGGATAAGAGCATCTGCTGAATGCCTGTAATATTATATGTAATGCATTCATATCATCTGGAGCAGAGTTGTGCTCGTTTTCCTATTATTGCCTTTGATATTTTGTCAATGTAGCATCTTTCTATTTGAAAGCACACATATCACCTTGCCTGTAAGGCTCATATCTGTTTAATATGAGTCTTTACTCTAGTTATATATATATATATATATACATAAGCTCCATAATGATCTATAACAAAGACATTTTTTTTCTTAACTTGTCTCTGTACTCCACAATTTAACAATTCACATGTGGTTAAAGTGCAGATTCTCAGCTTGTATTACTATTACTATATATACTTTTATACATTTTGGTTTCACCATCTAAAAATGATATCCCTTCTTATAAATAATAAAGTTTGAGACGAATGGCATCTAATTAGTCAGGTGTGTTCAATTGCTTCCAGAAGTGCAGGTATAAGAGAACTTTCAGTATCTACAGTGAGCACCATAATTCATTGGACAGTGACACATTTTTTGTTGTTTTGGTTCTGTACTCCAGCACTGTCCAATTAATTATGGTGCTCACTCTAGTATTGATTCTAGCCTTTTGATTGCCTTTGGAGTCTGTTATTGGCATTTGTCAACATGAGTACCATGTAGTGGTGCCAGTGAAAGTGAAGGAAGCCATTATGAGGCTTGTATATTATGTGTCACTATCTTCAGCCACAAGCAGTTGAAATGTGTTTGAAATTGAGATTTTGGAACAAGTGCATTGCCTACAAATACACTGTTCCTGACTCAAGTTTTCACATGCAGCATAGGTCCTGTAACCTGTGGCTTTGGATAAAAGCATATGCTTCATAAATGTAATGTAATGTAGCGTAACTTATGTCTTTTCTTTGGTGAAAGGTCGCCTCACCACAGTAAGACAACAAAGCCATTGATGGCTGCAGAAGCAAAATTCTGAAGTGAACCTGATGTGGCTTTCACAGGGCTTTTCCTGATCCCACAATTCCAATACATTTCCTGTTTATTTAGTGAGAATTGATGTTTTTTTTTTTTGTTGACAAATAGCATTTACTTCAATTCATGCTTCCCACTGTTTTAGCTGGTAAAATCTCTTGCACACTTGCAGTGTAGGCCCCACAGTTGCTAGTTTGAACCTTGACTTTGGTTGGTTATACACTCAGCCAACTATGAGGAGTCAACAACTTTCATACTTCAGTTATTTTAAAAACCGAGAAAAAACTTCTCTGTTAGTTTGAATATAAGCAGCAGGGCACTGGGTAACAATAGCAGTGCTGTGAGATAACAGATAATCATGGCTGCCTCTCAAAGACGCATTACTGTGAAAACAGCAAAGATTAAAAAGCAACTATACCCAACATTTGGTCTTAGAACTTGTACGTTGTACCATTTACAGAAAGGTGAAATGAATAACTAAAATTTAAAGGTGAAAGTTTCAGGTGTGGAGGATTATTGTCGTGGTTTCCAGAAGACAAGTTCTTCAATCTTTGTGCAAAATTTCTTCAATATTTTCAATAAAGAGGATGAGGCAGAATCTTCAGAATATCAGACTTTATTCTCAACCAGTGATCACAAAGCCGAGACCTTTCTGCAGAAAGCTCTGCCATCATCTCAGTTACATTCTTTTTTATACACTTTTTCAGACTTAACCCCCCCTAATTCCCTCCTTATGGGTGTTTCCTCTTTCAATGCACCACAATGGTTTATCAATTTCTTATCTGTTTACTTTGCATAAAATGATGTTCATTGGTTGACAATCAATCGTGCTGACTTTATCAAATCACTGTGGCTATGTTCCTTGGAAATTCCCCAAACCACCTCCTATTCTTGACATTTTAGGAAAACCACCTCCTATTCTCGACATTTTAGGTAACCACCTCCTATTCTTGAATTTTTAGGTCGTAGACTAAATGTTTTGCAAACATTGGCAAAAACAAAAATAAAACAAAAATATATTTATATGTTTAGTCACATATGCTCTGATAAGTTTGATAAGTTGCATGTGCCTTGATAAGTGATTGGCAAAAACAAAATGTCAGCCGTTAGAAGTTCCTGATGTTCTTTGATGTTGATTGAAGAAAGCAGTTCCTCCTTTTTGTTTACATGTGCTCTGATATAGTGATGAGTGTACAGCAGGTGTTATATATCTCTTGGAATTTTCCAACATTATTCATCTCAGAATTAAAACTGAAATAGAAAAATGATTTTTTTTTTTTTGTAGTCTAAATTAAAATTTATCTTTCACACTGCTTAAAATTAAAAAAGACCAGCTTGGGTCTTCATTTTCCAAAAAAATCAACACACCCACAACATTGATTGATTTGACACATGGCCACTATGGAACTCTTTGCATTCTTAAAAAGTCTTGCTGCAGCTAATCATTGGTCAGCCTCAGTATCCACGTTCTCATACTCAGCCAATCACATACTCACATCACAACATGTTCTCATACTCAACCAATCACATACTCACATTACAACATGTTCTCATACTCAACCAATCACATACACGCATCACTACATGTTCTCATACTCAACATATTACATACCTCACAAATGGAGCACCTTTTTAAACCTACGGCCAGACCTCTCCACTGCTGCTCATTGCCCATGCTGCTTTTGCATGCTCCACTTGCTGCTTCTCACAGAAATGCTGCCCACCTTCCATCACCCCAGCTTACACCTGTTGATTGGATCTGCTTCTAGGTACTTGGGGGGCGGGGGCGGGGGCGGGGGTTGACATTCCTCCTGTTAGTGGGGGAGGTGTATCGTGCTCCCTGTTTAATAGGTTAGTGCACGCTGGTACATGCACAGAAGTACCTAAAGCAGATGCATTCAGCGCCAAACCAAAAACAATTACATTTCATATTCATTAAAATATGTAATATAAATGTGTGAGTTATCCTGATTTAAATCTAATTAACTGCAAAATGATTAATATTGTGGTTGTGCATTTACTCAATCCCCTATTTCCATAGAAACGCTCAATAAAACAACCAGCAGAGATTGGGATGGCAGGTATGCCATCCCGCCAAGTTACGCCTATAGCCCCATACCTATACAGCACCGAGAGTTTGGCACTTTTCAGGGTTCCCCACAGAAATAACCACAACAGCCACAGACACTCAGCCCTTAAAAACATTAAATTCTGTACATTCTGACCCCATTTCAACAGATAGATTTCATAAACAACTTCACATGTCCACACAATAAAGCCCCAAACTAAGGGGATTTTGCGTTTTCTCCTTCTTCTTCTCATTCTTCTTCTTCTTCTTCTTCTCGTTCTTATTTTTCCTGCCGCCTATCCCACTAACAACATGTCTCCCCATTGGACATTTTACCGACACCAGCCAAATCTTCACCTACACGACCCAATCAAAAACTCGCATACACACGCAAAATACCCATACCTTTTTATTCAGAAACATTTCTAGTTTAAACAGCTAGTCTGCCTGTGGCCTAGTGGGCAAGGTTACAGTCTTGGGAATATGGGGTCTTAGGTTCAAGCCCAGCTAAGAACACATTTCTTTAACCTGCTTTTACCCTCACTAATAATTGTCTACTACTTTCCAATTATTGCTTTTGCACCATATCTACCCGCCGTTCACCGAACATATACACTGCATTATGACGTACCGTCTGCACGTTCAGTTATTAACTGGCTACAATTTTGCAAAGCCGTATGGATTCAACGGGAGCTCTTCTGTGCTTACTGGCCTGTGTTCTTCTTTAAAACCACGGACAGGTTTGCAAATAATATTTCACGCATTGCATAGCTATGTCATGGTGCTGCACTAACAAAGTCACAAACTGGTAAACCTCTGGTTGAAGGATTGAATCTCGCCTCGCCCTCAGGCAGATAATTTCCTCTTTTACGCTAACGTTTTCTAACTATATTTCTTCACTTGGCTACCGTACATAACCTTCTTATCAGCAAACGCCACGTTTCTACATTCATGTTACCTCGCCCTGTTCTCTATCTAACCACATACAATCAATTACTTCGTATGTACGTTCTGCAACTCCCCATTAAAACATTACATTTAAAATCATGACTCACTCATAATTATAACTACTACTACTGAACATGAAAAAAGCACATCAGTGCAATAGATATCACACGTTACTTATCCCTCCACTTCAATAATTAAAGTTTTATACATACTGTTATATATACCATTAGATAAGGTAAATCAGCTCGCTCATGGTCACTTAATTTACTTCGCACTATAGTCTGTGATCATGTCAACCATCACCTATATGCCCATTCTGCTAAAAACATATTGTTTCAACTACGCAATTTCATAATTTCTCCTAATCCTAATTTCTCTCACAATGTTGTTATTTTCTCATATGCAAAGCCTGTTGGGACATATGCGTCTGCTCCTATTCTCCACTATCAAGTTTTCCGGTTCTAGTTTAGCAGAACAGCGAAGAGGATTCCTACCAGCAGATAAGCCTATCAAAATGCCTTATAAACCTTACAAACACTAAAAGTGCATCTCCAAGAAATAACAGACAATGGAGCAGGACAGAAGGGTACACAAGTTGCGACCTAGGGAGCTCTAATTCTACGGGCTTGCTGATTCTTTTGTCAATCAAGGCTCGTTGGATGGCCGTCAAACCCGTGAGTACATATACTGGTCATATTTTACCTGCGTTTCTGATGCGTTTACACTTACGCCACTGCACGGTTTGTCACAGCCACTGTTTTACATAAGCCGCGTTTCCACCAAAAGTACCCAGAACTACTTTTCCAGTATAACTGGCAACAACAGCAGAAAACATGCACACGTTGTAAACAATTTGCTGTTTGATTACTTTCTCATCGTCAATTCCATATAGGCTAATCGCAAAATGACAAGAATTGAACGAAAACTCAGACTTGCTTGAAAATTTAAATTAGCAGTGGTACAGCCACCGTTTGCTTTCCTTCAAAGTTACTGCTAGCCGAGCAGCGAAGTGTGACCTCCAGATGCGAACCATGCACCATAAATTAGTCCATAGTCTTCCTGGTCTTTTTGTGGAATTGAAGAATGACAGAGTAAAATTACAGAAGTCTGAAAAAGCTAAAGGGACTAGAATTAACCTGTTATTTTACCCTGACAAAAAGTGCGGAAGGTGATTTCCAGTTTGCTTTTAGTGTATCACCAATGTGAATTACGCAGAACTACCGCATACCTCACATAACTGTATCAAACGTTTTGAGTCAATTACAACAGGCTAACAAAGAAAATCCGTAAGAAAATATTCAACCGAATTAATCCGTTTGAATGTTTTGGTACGTAATATGCTGTCCCAGCACGAATGCTTAGCATTTTATAAAACGAATACTACAGATTTTTAAACATGGCGGTTGAAATAAAACACTGCAAGTAGTCGACCAATCAGAAATTTTCAGCGCTTGCGCCCCACCCCAAAGGTTCCAGTACTTTTGGAAAGTACTACCCCCCGAGCAGGGAAGTTTTTGGGGGTAAAATAAAGACCCCGGAACTTAATTTAGACCCTAGTTCCTGCGGTAAAAACGCACTGAGTTCCTCAAAAGGTTCCTAGTTCCGGGGTAAAGTTCCTGCGGTGGAAACGCGGCTATATATAGCAAACCGAAACTGCTCACCGGTACACGCTCATCAGACTGTACAAATTCACACGAGGATAGCCATAATCCACAACCGTTTCTTACAGGGTCACTTCGCAGTTCTCTCATAATAAAACGCTTTGCAAAAATGATGTCTCATAAAAAACACGTTTTCAACGTACAAAAATGCCAAGTTACTCAAGCTCAAACAATATAGGCTATCTTGCCTCACCGAAATTAAAAAAGATGTATTCCAAAGCAATGCTACACAATATTTCCTCAATTCTTTCAAGTCACTTGGCCCTGTGTTTTGTAATCTTAGCATTTTACAATGTCATGCACACTTTGTGTCAGATCAAAGTGTCAAATATTTCGAATTGCCTCATGGAACACATTGAAATTCATGTAGAAAACTGCTGGTCAGTAACTACAGGAAGCATATTTCTCCAGAAAACATATGTTTATACTTGCTTTTGAACTCAATTTCAGTAAATGTACAAGTGATTGTATATTTGCTACGTACAATAAATACTGCATGTAAAATACGTATTGTACATACATACATAGAGAACTTCTTTATCCCCATGGGGACATTTCCCTCGCAGCATGTTGCATTCACATTTACGAACAGACATTTATACCAAGAATCATACTATCATTCACGCAACAGAAAGCTGGCCACCGAAATACATACATACCAATACAAATTGGACATATAGACGCCTATTCAATCAATCTTCACTGTGAGAAAGCCATCCACACATAGGTTTGGCCTGTCCATGTACTGCTTGCTTATACACACAGGGCCAAGTGACTTGAAAGAATTGAGGAAATATTGGGTAGCATTGCTTCGGAATACATCTTTTATAATTTCGGTGAGGCAAGATAGCATATATTGTTTGTAGTACTGTAACTTGGCGTCATTTTGATATCAATACGTTTAATGGCAGGGGTGGATTTTGGCAGTCTGAATGAATGAGTTATAGACGGCGTATGTCTTGTATGTGTGAGTAACTTGGCATTTTTGTATGTTGAAAACGTGTTTTTTATGAGATTTATTATACACTCTGCACTGTTGTGTTTACAAGCACCAAGCACACACAACAGTAGATCACAGAGTATACCTGTACTAACTCAACCTAACAAACACAGCATCGTACAAAGTAAAGGTTTTACACCCAAAGCACAATATTGTGAAGAACTGATTTAAACTCATTGCACCCATTTTAAATGAATTTCTGCATTTTTCTAAGGGGCCCGAAGAGACCATAACTACATGCAGGCACTGCATTTGTTTCAGCAGTGTCACTGCTGTGCCTGTCGCATTTCCTCTTTGCAAAGGGTTGTGGAAACTGAGGTGAACAAAAACGTCCTCATGGTTTCTAGTGGGACATTTACACAGTATTAGTAATCAGGATGAAGCCGGACACCATGTTCTTTCTGCTTTGTAAGTAGAAGAATTTTAATAATGCAATTTCAAGCAATAATTATCTGGTAGCATATATGAATTATGATTACAATGCATAATACGTATAGTATGTGAGTCATAAACAGCTATGTTGTGGAAAATCTGAATAAATGTATAATTCCTGTTATGGGCAGAAGTCTTGCTGAGTATTATTGTGACTGCTAATCTGTAAATTTGACTGGACAATACTTTGAAAGTGGCATAGTTCTTCACAATTAACTTTATGAAAACATGCAACACATACTTTCAAACGTGTGACTGTCTCTTGTGTCTGAACAATCGCACTTCAATAATCGCTGAACTGGTGTGAGCTTATAAAGTTACCTTACTGCATGAAAGATAGAGTGAGTGAAAATAACATACTATCAAGAACATTTAGCTACTGAAAAATTGGACAACATTATACAGCATTGCAAAAAAAAAAAAGGATCGGAGTTTTCAATGTGAAAATACACTCAGAAAAAAGGGTTCAAAAAGGCTCTTCTGTGTCTCCATGGAGGGACCCTGACTAGTTCAAGAGTTCTTTGTCAGGCAAAAATGGTTCAATCTGGGAGCTTTCACATTTTTCACACAAACCATAGAGGGTTCCATAAAAACTAAAAATGGTTCCCCTATGAAGACAAGCCAAAGAACCGTTTTTACTGAGAGTGTAATAAAATAATTTTATACTAACTTTCATTCACACTGGATCAGATATTGCAATTTACTTTTCTTTCTCCCTGTTTCAGATGCCACAGCATTGGTTTTTGGTGAACACAAAGGTATAGATATTAAGTTCCTAAGATCTATATTTTGACAGGGACATAATTACCATGCATTTGATTTGTGGAACATGCACAGCAATTATAAACCAGAATTCATAAAGATCATGACAACTTTCCAAAACCCATTCTTTCTGACAAACTCAAAGTTGTTTAGGATACACATAGGGAAAATTTACATTTCGGAAATGTAATGTAGTTCATTTAAATTTAAATTTAAAAGCTGAATGCATATTTTTCATTGATACTATGTATCAAACCGAACTTTGCTTTGTAAACCTGTTTGATTTTGTTTTTTATAACTGTTTCAGCTGCACAGTCAAGTCCTGCTGTTCATCTTACTGCTAATCCTCCATGGCCAGATGTGTTCCCAGGGGAGACAATTACTCTCACCTGTCAGGTTACTGAATCTGAGGGATGGACATTTGTGTGGACCAGACACAGACAGGGTGGTCAAACACAACTTCCAGCCTCCAGTAGTCACGGCTCTGTGTCTGTGTTGGTCCTGAGTACTGTGGAAGAGAGACAGAGCGGAAAGTATCAGTGTGAAGCTGTAAAAGGACATGAGCGACCTTTCAGTAACATCCATACAATAACAGTCTCTGGTGAGTAGTGTAATTGAAAATGACTCCCCTCAAATAGTGGTTCTGTGTTTTCAGTTATTTGCGTCAGAAAATTACATGAAATAAAATGTTAAAATAACATCTCTTCAATGAGCTGCAAGAGGAAGAGAACCTTTTTACTCAGACCACAGTGATCCTCTGACTTTAGAAATATCTGGTGAGAATTATTACAATAGTTTATTACATTAGTCGAATGTATGATTTATGGCTTTGATTTATTTATTAATAATTTACTGAAATTATGAGGAGCGTTTCATGATACTTTCAGTTTATAATTAAAAATTGTATTGATTTACAGTATTACCTCAAACACATCTGACCGTGCAGTCTGGATGGACAGAGGTCTTCCCCACTGAAACAGTGACTCTGAGGTGTGTAATTCAGGGCAGCTCTACAGAGTGGATGTATAAATGGTACAGATATGGACGGGAGCTTCCTGTAGACAAGACTGACTCCAGCAGTGTAAATGGAGACACATACACAATCCTCTCTGCTGATCAGTCGCATGCTGGACTGTACACCTGCAGAGGAGAACTTACAAGGACAGCATCTGTACACTCTCTGATTGGCAGCTCTGCTAATTTGACTGTTCGAGGTAATTATGATGTATTTTCAAAACCACTTAAAGAGCAGAATGCATATTTGAAAGCAGGTGTCTTGTGAAACCTTCCATTTACAGCAATAAACTGTCTTTTAAACTTTCAGCTCTCCCACAAGCTCAGCTGACTGTGCAGTCTACATGGACAGACGTCTTCCCCAATGAAACAGTGACTCTGAGGTGTGTAATTCAGGGCAGCTCTACAGAGTGGATGTATAAATGGTACAGAGATGGACGGGAGATTCCTGTAGACAAAGCTGACTACAGCAGTGTAAATGGAGACACATACACAATCCTCTCTGCTGATCAGTCACATGCTGGACTGTACACCTGCAGAGGAGAACTTACAAGGAGAGCATCTGTACACTCTCTGATTGGCAGCTCTGCTAATTTGAGTGTTCAAGGTATTTATGATGTATTTTCAAAACCATTGAAAGAGCAGAATGCAAATTTGAAAGCAGGTGTCTTGTGAAACCTTCCATTTACAGCAATAAACTGTCTTTTAAACTTTCAGCTCTCCCACAAGCTCAGCTGACTGTGCAGTCTGGATGGACAGACGTCTTCCCCACTGAAACAGTGACTCTGAGGTGTGTAATTCAGGGCAGCTCTACAGAGTGGATGTATAAATGGTACAGAGATGGACGGGAGCTTCCTGTAGACAAAGCTGACTACAGCAGTGTAAATGGAGACATATACACAATCCTCTCTGCTGATCAGTCGCATGCTGGACTGTACACCTGCAGAGGAGAACTTACAAGGACAGCATCTGTACACTCTCTGATGGGCAGCTCTGCTACTTTGAGTGTCCGAGGTGATTATGATGTATTTTCAAAACCATTGAAAGAGCAGAATGCATATTTGAAAGCAGGTGTCTTGTGAAGCCTTCCATTTACAGCAATGAACTGTCTTTTAAACTTTCAGCTCTCCCACAAGCTCAGCTGACCGTGCAGTCTGGATGGACAGAGGTCTTCCACAAAGAAACAGTGACTCTGATGTGTGTAATTCAGGGCAGTTCTACAGAGTGGATGTATAAATGGTACAGAGATGGACGGGAGCTTCCTGCAGACAAGGCTAACTCCAGCAGTGTAAATGGAGACACATACACAATCCTCTCTGCTGATCAGTCACATGCTGGACTGTACACCTGCAGAGGAGAACTTACAAGGACAGCATCTGTACACTCTCTGATGGGCAGCTCTGCTACTTTGAGTGTTCGAGGTGATTATGATGTATTTTCAAAACCATTGAAAGAGCAGAATGCATATTTGAAAGCAGGTGTCTTGTGAAGCCTTCCATTTACAGCAATAAACTGTCTTTTAATCTTTCAGCTCTCCCACAAGCTCAGCTGACCGTGCAGTCCGGATGGACAGAGGTCTTCCTCAATGAGACAGTGACTCTGAGGTGTGTAATTCAGGGCAGCTCTACAGAGTGGAAGTATAAATGGTACAGAGATGGACGGGAGCTTCCTGTAGACAAAGCTGACTCCAGCAGTGTAAATGGAGACACATACACAATCCTCTCTGCTGATCAGTCACATGCTGGACTGTACACCTGTAGAGGAACACATATAAAGAGATCATCTGTACACTCTCATAATAGCAGTTCTGCTACTTTGAGTGTACAAGGTAAATATGATTTGTTTTACCTGAACATTTTGCATGTCGTGTTCTTTGCTTCTAAACTAAACTGAGAAAAAAACTAAAATTTCACAATGTTATTTGAACCAAGAAATACAGTTTTGTATAATATGATCTGATGTGTCTTGTTCTGAATTACTGTGAGTTGCCAGTTTGGAGTACAGATGTCAGAATACCATTATCCAGTCTTTCCATGGACAATTTATGTTAAATGTGTCTGATGGGTTTGTGACAATTGCTTCATTATTTAATCATATGATTAGGGACACCAGTTTGTCTACCCGTTTTCTCATATTGGACTTCAGTCCTCCGCCACCTAGAGGTCACTATAACCTCTTTGTTAAGCCTCCTCAGACATCTTAGTTGATAATTTAATTGCCACTAATTAAGCACAAATGATGATTGACTGAAGTGTTTACATGAGACACTCACATGTTAAATTTAATTTGATTATTTATTAAAATAGACGTTTCAGTATTTCTGTATGTTGTACAGGGGCATGATAGGTATTGTTAGAAGCCACAGTAAAAATGAGAGCAGTTACAATGTTTGACTTAGAGAAAAAAGTTGAATAAAAAATATATGCTCATGATCCAACTATGGGACTAATCCTAGTCTTCAGTCAAGACCTTAAGTAGAATCTGGTGTCATAGAGTTGGGCAAAAACAAAAACCTGAACCCTTACTGGCCATTTTCGGATTAGATTGGACACCCCTACTTCATATGGATGCGTTTTGCTTTTCACGGCAGCGATACTCAATCCTGGTCCTGGACAGCCACAGAGTGTGCTGGTTTTTGTTTTTTGTTTAAGATCAGCGACCAATTGAGACCAAAGTAAGTAGGTAACCTGAGTTAACCGTTTAATCTACTGCTTTAACTGATCAATTTCTGTGCTACTCAAGTGCTGAATAACAATGTAAGCCAGCAAACCCTGTGGCTCTCCAGGTCCAGAAGGGTGGACCACTGGCTCAAAGCTATACTTTTCATAGCAGTTTAAAATAAATCCATGTTCACCTTCCTGCCTGACTGTCACAATATTAGATCAACTCATCCATTACTTAATTAATTAGATCGACTAAAGTTATATAAATGGCTGAATTAGAAATTCAGTTGTCTGAACAGTTACTTGACTATACTTTTGAGTGCCTATGGGGACCCCTGGAGGATAAGCAGTGAATTACAAGTTTAAATCCTTGCAAGTCACATGGTGGAGACATACTGGTGGCCGTACATATGGTCTTGTATGTGATGGAGAATGTATCTATTAATGCTAAATGACACTGAGCACATACCTTACCTTCATCAGGGGGAAAACCAAAACCTGTTATTACCCAGAATGCCCCCAGTAGAGCGATGTACACAGGAGAGAGAGTCACCCTGAGCTGTGGCTTTGAGGGAGATCCTGCTGGCTGGGAGTATCTCTGGTACAAAGACCCACTGAGACACACTGTGCCCAACACTGACAGCAGCAGGACTGATGGGTCCAGTTTCACCATCAGCTCTGCTGCTCTGGCCCACAGTGGAGAGTACCGCTGTAGAGCTGCAAGAGGAAGAAAACCTTTTTACTCAGACTACAGTGATCCTCTGACTTTAGAAATATCTGGTGAGAATGATTAAAATAGTAGAAAATGGCTTTGATGTATGTGCTTTAATAATTTAATAAAAACATGTTTTATGATATTTTCAGTTTATAATTAAAATTGCATTGATTTACAGTATTACCTCATACATATCTGATCGTACAGTCTGGATGGACAGAGGTCTTCCTCACTGAAACAGTGACTCTGAGGTGTGTAATTCAGGGCATCTCTGCAGAGTGGAAGTATAAATGGTACAGAGATGGACGGGAGCTTCCTGTAGACAAGGCTAACTCGAGCAGTGTAAATGGAGACACATACACAATCCTCTCTGCTGATCAGTCACATGTTGGACTGTACACCTGCAGAGGAGAACTTACAAGGAGAGCATCTGTACACTCTCTGATTGGCAGCTCTGCTACATTGACTGTACGAGGTAAATATGATTTATTTTGCATTTCCACAGTAAACTGATACATTTCAACTGCAATCTCTTTGCCACTATTTACAATTTTGTGTGTATCTGGCTTGCACTGCCTTAAATTAACCAAGTAAATACTGTTGCCTTGACTGAGATTTTGAAAAAAAACATTTGGCAGTTATTGGTGCCATAATTGAGTTAAGAGGAGTGAGAGAGAGCTGCCAATCAGCTGCCTCTCATGCATAATGGGAATATAATGAGCAGGGTTAAATATGCAAATTAATGCACTTAAGACACTGAAATATTACATTACATTACAGGCATTTGGCAGACGCTCTTATCCAGAGCGACGTACAACAAAGTGTGATAATATGCAGATTAATTCATGATGTCATATAACTACTGTCTGTGATAAATCTGAAGCCCAGTCGTTATTTTTTATGAGAGCGTGCTGGACTCACAGAATCACAGCCTTACCCCTCACTGCAGGGCTGTGTGGTGCCAGTTGATAGGATGAATAAATTGCTGCTTATTACCGTTTTTACCCGGGAACACAATTTAGAGCACGATTGTACAGCAACATGGTTCTGACATATTATAACTGGAGTACAGCACACTACATGCACCTATTAAGAAGGCAACAAATTTCATCAGCTGTCCACCAATGTGAAGAGGAATTCCCTTTTTTTGCTATCATGTGCCACGATAGGGAGAGAGACCATTCACTCCAACTACAGTAACTTTCTGCTATTAATCAAGCAATGTAAGGCCTAGTGGATTATAGATTCCATGTCCTGTATCTTTTCCCCCCCGTATAACACGTTGAGTTGGATGATAAGCAATGTATGATCTTGCAGCTTTGCCTCAGGCAGTAGTGACCCTGGATGAAGGATGGATGGGGGTCTTCATCACTAAAGGCACTCTAGCAATGAGGTGTGAGCTTCAGGGCTTTACTTCTGCTGACTGGAACTACACGTGGTACAGAGACGGAACGCGGATCTCACTGAACCACACTGGAGAGAGGCACACAGTGGGATTCTGGGATAGCTCCTCTGATGGTGAATATAGATGTAGTGGGAACAGGACAGACAGACCGTACTACTCCCTCATCAGTGAAGGCTTCATGACAAGCAATATCAGTAAGTTCAATTTATAATTGAGGCCACAGACAAGTGAAGGGTTAAATCCATTGTACCCTTGTGTAGATCCTCACTTTTTATTTTCTAATATTAGTTGACTTCTTGATTTAAGATGTAAAATATAAAGAAGAAATGTAAATGAAATGTGTTAATCTGTGTATTTTTTGTGTTCACATACTGAATACGGACTACTATATATACGTACATTTGCAATCAAGGCATACATAAAAAAGGGAAATATACACAGTGCCCTCCAAAATTATTCATTCCCTTGCTTGATAAAGATGAACAAAGAAGGCATGCTCAAAATTTGATCATTTTATCAAGACTGTAAGAGATGTGTGTCACAATATTCACACCCATTCTCAATACTCTGCACCCGCTCTGCACTGAGTTGTCTTACATAGCGTTTCATGAGATTGGGGACCACATGGGAAGGGTCACAGACTATTGAATTTTTCCAGGTCCTTCTGAACTTTCGGTCTGAGCTTGAAGCAAGTCCTCCTGCCAAACTCTGATTGGAACCGGGTGTTTTTCTCTGGGCAATTCTATTATTATAAAATTGTATAATTCTACCGTTTATTGAGCACACAGTATAGCTCATTATCTGTATTGTTTATGCAGCATTTCTCAACTTCATCAGGGGTGTGTGAACAAATTTGGATGGTACTGTATGTAAATGCACAAATTTGAAATATTTGCAATGTTTATCAATATGACAAATGCAGCAAAGCAAATTATTCTAAATGATTTCCTAACATAAATAAATTGCACAATTTTGTAATATTTGCCATGAAATTGGAATCGTTTAAATGATTTCAATACTTTTGAAATATTATATTTTATCTCACGTAACCTTGCTCTTCTACCTCCGCTGCAGGGCTGTACTTTATTGTGGCTCTTACTGGTTCTGTCATAATTTTCATAACCCTGGTTGTGCTGGCAGTCCAATGCTCTAAGAAATGCAGGACATCAGGTGTGTAGTATCACTCATTGAACATGTCCATACATTACGCTATTATTTATACATTACACTATAAAAGCTGTCTAATAATAATATCAGCATTTCAAGTAAATGATAAAAGCATGTGAATTCAGAAGTTTAAAATCACCCATTGAACAGACAAGTGCTCATGGAATTAAATTTAATTGTTATAGTTTCTTGACCATTATATTATTGTATTCATTTAATTCCTCTATTGATGTATTCATTGATCAAGGTGAGTAGTATGGAACACAGAGAGTGCCACAATGATAAATAAATTAATCAAAAAATAAATAAATAAATGTGGGAAAAAAAAAAGAAATAAACCAATCTAAAAATAAATAGTCTAAAAGTACATCTAAAAGTAAATCTGTAAAATAATATAGTAATGCAAATGTGTGTGCAAAAATGTGTAAAAAATGTAATTATATTTTTCTTTAATTTCAAGGAATTTTCAGATTTTCACATTTATTTATTCATTTATTTTCATATATATTTCCCTATTTATTTGATGAGCACAATCGGACAATCAACTTGCCTTGGTTCGCCCACCAAGTGTGAAGTTCCGCCATTCCATGCGATCAGAACAACAGACAACATTTCTCAATGTGAGCAAGTACTTTAATAGAGAAGTCAGTTGCTCAAACATTGAAAGAAATGCTGGACATAGATGAATACATGTATTCCAAAAAAAAAAGAAAATGAATAGAGAAATATGTATGGAAATGAAATAATAAATAAACATGAAAATAAACGTATCCATCCACTATCTAACATATCTAACCGCTAATTCCTGGTTTGCGTAATGGGGAGTGTTGGATCTTATTATGCATTGGACGAGAAGCAGGAATTTACCCTGGACTGGTCGCTAGTCCACACCACTCGTACACTCACACACTCATAGTGAAAATGAATTAGAAAATGAATTTTAAAAATAATTAAAGAAAAATTGCACATACATTTATATTTCTTCATTAATTTCCTGATTTATTGATGTATTTTTATATTATTTATTTCCAATTATTCTATGTTGACAATTCTCTGTGTTATTGCATGTTTGCCATTGTTTATGTTTGTGAAAAGGCCGAATTAAAAGTCAGCCGGATGGGGGCGAGTTTTACTCCAGGGTAAATGCAGACTACATCAGCGCAGGTGAGGACCGGTCTTTCTGAGTTCTCGTCCGGTCACACTGTGTGCCACGTGTGAGTTGAATCTTCACCTTTCTCTGCTCTCTTCTCCAGATCATGGATTACCAGCCAATGCTGTGTATGAGGAAATAGGCCCTGCAACAGAAACAGAAGGTCAGGACAGAAACGTGTGACCGACAAGTACTAAACTAAAAAACCACAATACTTTCACAAACTGTCAGACGTTGCGTCCATTTAAACATCACATGCTCTGTGGAGCTCAAACTCAGTAGGTTCTTCCTTTAACCCCTCTGCTTTATTGACAACAGGTTATGAAGCAGTTGGGCAGCACAGTTTCTATTCAGCTGTTCAGTTAAAACCATTAAACCAAGGTAAGTTTATAATTAACTCTAAGTGATTTTTCATCATCACTCTCCGTGATCACTCTCCGTGAGTGACTTCTTTAAAGTGTTTTTTTTTTGTTGCCGGTGGGCAATAAAAATTGTATAAGTTTAAGCGCAACAGTTATTGATAATATGTTGTGATCACGCATTCAAAAAAATGATTTGCATAATCCTTGCATTGCAGGTCCTACTGCATAATTGGACACAGGGATCAATATATTCACTCAGTCTTACCTTCATATGTGAGGGAATATATTCTCGCTATAGGTACATGTATATCCTACTATATGTTTTCATATCATATGTATTTTAAGGTCACTATGTTGCATATTAAATAATGATATGCAGTTGAACCACCCTATTCATTTCCTGCTCTGTTTTTATAGTTTCCACAGTAATCCTGTAAAATATGACTGCAGAACTCATAGGTCCTGTGCTGTGGAAAATTGTTGTTGAAGTTGATGAAACTTGATGAAAATGCATTAAATAATTTAATAACCTTTTTATCCAGGAGTTCTCAGCCCAGGTCCTGTGGGGCTATACTGAATCCCCCTTTTCATTGTTACCCAGTGCTTAATTGACCAGTTAAAGTAATTAACTACACAGTTAATCCAACTCATGTGGTTACTTGAATAACAGGTCAATAGTCAGATTGTAACTGTTTTATATATCCTCTCAAACACATTCATTATGTTTTTATGTGAACATTCACTTTCATGTCTTGACATCCGAGGCAACAGAATGCATTCGCATTCCACAAATAACTGGGAACAACAGCAGAAAACATGCACACGTTGTAAACAATTTGCTGTTGAATTGATTACTTTCTCATCGTCAATTCCATATAGGCTAATCGCAAAATGACAAGAATAGAACGAAAACTCGCACTTGCGTAAAAATTTAAAGTGTGCCCTCCAGATGCGAAGCATGCACCATAAATTAGTCCATAGTCTTCCTGGTCTTTTTGTGGAATTGAAGAATGGCAAATTAGTAAAATTACGGCAGTCTGAAAAAGCAAAAGGGACGATTACTAGAATTAACCTGTTATTTTACCCTGACAAAAAGTGCGGAAGGTGATTTCCAGTTTGCTTGTACTGTATCACCAATGTAAATTACGCACAACTACCGCATAGCTCACATGAGTCAATTACAACGGGCTAACAAAGAAAATCCTGAAGAAAATATTCAGCAACCGAATTAAACCGTTTGAAAGTTTTGGTATGTAATATGCTGTCCCAGCACGAATGCTTAGCATTTTATAAAACAAATAGCCTACTAAAGCAAGAAAAGAACAGAACAGCACACGTTATAATTCCAAGACGTTGGCAGGCTATAACCAAAAGTAGGCTACTGCGCCACATAACATACAAGTTTGATTTCAAGTTATTATGAAAATAAATCGGTTTGGGCTGCAGATTTTTAAACATGGCGGTTGAAATAAAACACTGCAAGTAGTCGACCAATCAGAAATTTTCAGCGCTTGCGCCGCACCCCAAAGGTTCCGGTACTTTTGGAAAGTACTACCCCCCGAGCAGGGACTTTATTGGGGGTAAAATAAAGTCCCCGGAACTTAGACCCTAGTTCCTGCGGTCGAAACGCACTGAGTTCCTCAAAAGATTCCTAGTTCCGGGGTAAAGTTCCTGTGGTGGAAACGCGGCTAATGGCACACCCAGGCCTGGATTAATGCACAGGCAGTAGTAAAGGTTGTCCTAGTCCCGAGGCCCATGTCATCTTAATTCGGCCCTGGATGCACCCTGTTGATCAACAGGACCTGGGTTGAGAACCCCTAATTTAAGGTAATAAAACCTTTTGTAATTCTGTAATTTTGTCAATGTTTAAGAGTTGGCATTTGCTAACTAGTACTCTTTTCTTGTATTTAGAGATACGGTTAAATGAAATAGCATCGGGACAATGGCACACTTTTTGTCATTTTGTCTCTGTAC
This sequence comes from Anguilla anguilla, assembly GCF_013347855.1. Classification (NCBI taxonomy): domain Eukaryota; kingdom Metazoa; phylum Chordata; class Actinopteri; order Anguilliformes; family Anguillidae; genus Anguilla; species Anguilla anguilla. The sequence goes on along the minus strand of NC_049211.1, from coordinate 41,218,777 downwards.
TCCAGCACAATAAAAATATGTAAATATGATGATAAAGTGCAGATTGTGTTTATTTGAAGGCATTTACATCCATATTGGGTGATTAGGGTAGGAATTACAGCCCTTTTTCCCTAATGGGTAGGGAACTGATCTTGCAACTGAAAGGTCACAGGTTTGATTCCCAGGTAGGACACTGCCGTTACAGGGTACTTGCTCTTCACTATAACCTGCATTCCTTCAGTACATATTCAGCTGTATAAATGGATGCAATGTAAAAAAAAATCAATGTCAAAAGTTGTCTGCTAAATGCCTGTAAAGCAACATTCCACAATTTTAGATTCGTAATCAAACAATTCACATGTGGTTAAAGTGCTTATTCTCAGCTTTGATTTAACCGTGTAGATCACACAGCACTTTTTATACGTTACCCCCCTCGTCCTGATGTTTTTTCATTTTTAATCTCATCACCCGATTCGTCATTTCGTTTGGTTGCTATCCCACCTTTACGTTTCCATTTATCTTCATGCGTGCATCAGGGCAAGGATTGGGTGACGGCCTGCCTGTTGCCGTAATTCCGATTATACCTTGTAATAATTCCATCTAATCACCATAAGACAAGAACTGCAGACCCTTTGGATGAAGGCGAGGCCCTTTTTGAGGGAGTTGGGGCCCTTTGGATGAAGGCGAGGCCCTTTTTGAGGGAGTTGGGGCCCTTTGGATGAAGGCAAGGCCCTTTTTGAGGGAGTTGGGGCCCTTTGGATGAAGGCGAGGCCCTTTTTGAGGGAGTTGGGGCCCTTTGGATGAAGGCGAGGCCCTTTTTGAGGGAGTTGGGGCCCTACTTGCAGGGTGTACACTGCGTATAAGACAGACTGGTCTCATTATAAAAGCCTGCATCCTTCTAGTCTGGAATATGTGGTTATTCATGTGGGATCTGCATTTGGACATTCTTACCATACCATTTAATTTGCCCTTCCCCATCTGGAGGATGTAGCATCAATTATGAACATATGAAAAATCATAACGTGTTTCACACAGGAGCACCCCTATTGAGCTTGTTCTCACACACATCAGTAGTCGCACTGTATGAAAGGGGAAGAGAAAAGACATGGAAACCAGAGTAAAATGACCTCAGGGACGACAGAGTCATAGCCAAACATGCTGCCGGTCCACTTATCACCACGCTTATCTGCACTTTCCCAAACGCGTGAGGTTTGTGGCGCAAACACGACTGGCTATTCCAAACTGGGCGAAGGAAGCCTGAAAAAAAAAATCTGCAATAATTTCAGACCCATTAAACACGGTGAAGTGAGAGAACAGCAACAAACTGCTCTGATTTATCAATGGAGTGCTGGGTAACAGCGAGAATCTGCTCACCCAGCAGCCTTCCAAGACCAGGGTAGAGGGACAACTTTAGAGCTGGACAGAAGAGTGGGGAATTACTGCAACACCAGCCACCAGCCAAATGCCGGTGCGGTTCATCTGTGGCTGGTAAGTGGGTCCACTCTACCAGCCACTTTGGCAGGGAACCAACCCATCACTCGGAGGTCCTGCCCTATTCTAAACTGGTATGAAGGGGAAACTTGCTGGGGGATTTTGCGGTGGGTCAGCCACTGAGGCCAGCGGATGAAGAAGTTAGTTTCCTGCCCCGGTGGACGTTTCGCATTTAGGTCTCATTTCCACAGTTCAGCACAAAGGGACGGGCAGTATTTCAATTACAGATTTCAAATGCTTTTGAACATTATGCAATTTGTATTCTTTATGTGACGGGAAAATCTGTGCACTGAGACAGAGGGAGGAGAATGAGACCGTGGACCGGTGGTAAATCCAGGGTTTACACCGCACACTTCCAAATGTCCCTACACAAACTTCTACATTTAAAACACATCCTTCATTTCACATAAAACTGCTACAGTACACTGTAACTGAAATAATGCACCATTAAATTCAAAAAATGAACTGCCCCTTCAATATCCAGCAGTTTAGAATTCTGGTTCCTGGTGCACCCTAGTGGTGAAAATGAACAACTACACAGATATGCTCTGTTCAACTGTACAGCAGGCATTCTCTATAAATTATTTTAAAAATATTATTAAAATATTGGTTGGTGGTGACCAAATAAGGAATACACCAGACAAGTCAAAATTTGATTTCCAAAACAATTTGGCACTGCATTACAACTGGAAACTTTGACAACCTTGGTCAAGGAGAGACCGAGGTACAGACACAAAACCTTTTCCTTTAATAAAACTTATTGACATTGCAGAACAAAACTTTACTGAGAAATAATGCCCACCCTTGGACCAATCAGAAGCGAGTGTTTAGCCAAGCCATTGTATAAATTATAATATGATATTTGTTCCTTATGGAAGATGGGGATACACCTCAGGTGCATTACTTACCTTAGTTGTATAGTAAGTTTGCATTAGGTTGCTAGTTGGATTATTGCTACATTTGAACATAATAACATAACATAACTTGAACATAAGAAAGTAGAGATAAGTAGCCAACTAGTGTAAAATAACATGACGCCATGGATTGGTTTTCTTCCTGTCCTCCCCAATTTTTTAAGTCACCAGCCACCACTGATGTATTCTTTCATTTATTGGCTGGACCGCAACAGGGGGGCCAGCCCTACAAATGCGAATGTCTGTGACTGAGTGAGTGACTGAGTGAGTGATGAAGTTATACCATTGTTCGGCCGGATCACGTGTGTTAGGTCTGTATGTATATGGAAGCACTGCATGACCTATCATATCATGATCAGTAAGAGTCAAGGCATAATATATAAAATCATAATAATGTCACTTTAGTCAGTCTTAACCATACATGTATTCTTTCATTTATTTCACCACGTCTACATATTCACATGAAATGTAGATTTTTTTATTTAACCAGGAAAACCCCCATTGAGATCGAAATCTCTTATGCAAGGGGGACCTGACATAAAACACAAAGTTATGAAGTTACACAAGACAGTAGACAAACAACAAATCAGTTACTAACATCAAATGGAGAAAGAGACAGCAGTGCAACAGTAAACGAAAAGAGAACGGTCCCTAACAGAGTTTGCGGTCTGTAAAAACAGTGCTAAGTGCTAACAGTGTTTAACATCACTTTTGTGTCAATTGTTGTTGAACAGACTATAGTCACCTTGAACTACATATAAAAATATATGACAATACAGTGTTTGTCTGTCCGTTGCACAAGATGCACATTTTTATATATATTTTTAGCAAGTCTACTTTAATAAATGATATAATATGTCATGTAATATTTAGCAAAGCAATAATGAAAATAAACCCATGCCACGCTGTGTGGTCAGGTATGGTCAGTTTGGTCCGCCAGTTCCTCCCCACTGTGTACCACTTTCCGGCGTGATACCCATCTCCAGAAGGCTGGATTCACAATGATTGACAGAAAGAGGAGGACTGCCACACCCACACAGATCCGAACCACATTCTCCACAGCACGGTAAACTGAGGGAGCAAAAAAACAAAAAAGTCAAGGGTTGAAACAGGCTGTGGGAATATAAACTAGATGCATTTCAGAATTTGGCAACATATTTCAGTCTGCTCGAACAAGCATTTCATGTACATTTCTGTAATGCTAATAAAATACAATCTTAAAACTATTTTGTTACTCTATTATATATATTTAGTATGCTTTTAATTACCTCACTATCTTATTTGTGTTCTTCTTTTATTATATTACATTATTATTATTTTATTATTATCCTTTATTATTATTATTATTATTATTATTATTATTATTTATTTTATTTATTTTGTTTTTTTCTCATTTTATGTGAAGCACTTTGAGCTGCATTTTATGTATGAAAGGTGTTATATAAATACATTATTATTATTATTATTATTATATACACCATGTAGACAAAAGTATGTGGACACCTGACAGCCAACATCTCATCTAAAATTATGGGCATTAATATGAAGTTGGTTCACCCTTTGCTTCTATAAAAACTTCCACTCTTCTGCGAAGGTTTCATATTAGATGTAGGAGCATTGCTGCAGGGACTTGCTTCCATTCAGCCAGAAGAGCATGAGTGAGATCACGCACTGATTGGGCGATTAGGCCTAGCTCACAGTTGGCTTTCCAATTGATCCCAAAGGTGTTGGATGGGGTTGAGATCAGGGCTCTATGCAGACGAGTTAAGTTACACTAATCTCAACAAAACCATTTCTATATGGACCTCGCTGTTTGCCCATGGGAATTGTCATGGTGAAACAGGAAAGGGCCTTCCTCAAACTGTTTCCCCAAAGTTGGAAGTACAAAATCACCTAGAATGACATTGTATCAAAATTTACCTTCACTGGAACTAAGGGGCCGAGGCCAAATCATGAAAAACAGCCCCAGACCAAGCAGTGTCCAGATACTTTTGTTCTAATTTGAGCCTATTTCTCAGTAAATTATTATGTGCATCTATATGACACAAAAGCCAGCAAAATTATTATTGGCTAACCAGCCTTCAGCTACAACTGAGATATCCAGGTTTCTGAAAAAATAACAACTGTACCATATGAATCTCTGCATTTAATGCTCTTTATGAAACTGTGGTCAGGGTTCTGTCATTTTGTCCTGCCTTATTGAAATGTCCCACCTGTAATGCAAATTTATGGTCATGCTGCAACTTCAGCATCATGCCTTTACATACAGTGCCATCCTAAACAGTTAACATCCCTAATAAAAATGAGCAAAGGCTGTATGAAATAAACAATCCCAATAATGATCTGGGACAATTATACTGGAACAATTATATTGCAGTAGTATAAAATAATACAATTCATTTTTCAGCATGCTGCCTTTGATCCTCCTGAATGAATAATTTTGCAGGGTATTGTATATGTCCTATTTTTTCAGTCTGTCTTAGTTGTAAATTTACACCATTATTCAGATTCAGAATGGGATTAAACATAAAAAATTTTTTATACAATATAATACATTTAAATTACATTGCATCTTTCTATTTTACATCATAAATCAAAAACAGAGCTCAACCTACATTAGAAATAAGTGACAATGTATGATACACAAGGGTACAATGGATATGTAAATGGATTTAACAGTTCACTTGTCTGTGGTCTCAATTATAAATTGAACTTACTGATATGGCTTGGCATGAAGCCATCACTGATGAGGGAGTAGTACGGTCTGTCTGTCCTGTTCCCACTACATCTATATTCACCATCAGAGGAGCTATCCCAGAATCCCACTGTGTGCCTCTCTCCAGTGTGGTTTAGTGAGATCTGTGTTCCATTTCTGTACCACGTGTAGTTCCAGTCAGCAGAAGTAAAGCCATGAAGCTCACACCTCATTGCTAGAGTGCCTTTAGTGATGAAGACCCCCATCCATCCTTCATCCAGGGTCACTACCGCCTGAGGCAGAGCTGCAAGATCATACATTGCGTATCATCCAACTCAACGTGTTACATGGGAAAACAGATGTAGGTCATTGAATCTATAATCCGCTAGGCCTTATATTGCATGGTTAATAGCAGAAAGTTACTGTAGTTGGAGTGACAGGTCTCTCTCCCTATCGTGGCACATATAAAAAAAAGGGAATTCCTCTTCACATTGGTGGACAGCTGATGAAATTCATTGCCTTCTTAATAGGTGTATGTAGTGTGCTGTACTCCAGTTATAATATGTCAGAACCATGTTGCTGTTTGACATCAAAGTGAGTAATCGGGCAGGCTTTATAACCAATAGGAGCTTGCTAGTGCACTCATGAATGGAACAATTATCTAGGAATTGTATGCCTAATACTGTATTAGGTTGTTTTAATTATTTTTTATAAAATTACTCACCCATTTTGTTTCAGGCCTAATAACTCAACAGGCCTGACAACAATATTGTGCTCTAAATTGTGTTACTGGGTAAAAACGGTAATAAGCAGCAATTTATTCATCCTATCAACTGGCACCACACAGCCCTGTAGTGAGGGGTAAGGCTGTGATTCTGTGGTTCCAGCACGTTCTCATAAAAAATAACGACCTTAGATTTATCACAGAAAGTAGTTATATGACATCATGAATTAATTTGCATATTTCAGTGTTATAAGGGAATTAATTTGCATATTTATCCCTGTTCATTATATTCCCATTGTGCATGAGAGGCAGCTGATTGGCAGCTCTCTCTCACTCCTCTTAAATCAATTATGGCACCAATAACTGCCAAATGTTTTTTTTTTTAAATCTCAGTCAAGGGAACAGTATTTACTCGGTTAATGTAAGGCAATGCAAGCCTGCCAAACACAAAATTGTAAATAGTGGCAAAGAGTTTGCAGTTGAAATGTATCAGTTTACTGTGGACATGCAAAATAAATCATATTTACCTTGTACAGTCAATGTAGCAGAGCTGCCAATCAGAGAGTGTACAGATGCTCTCCTTGTAAGTTCTCCTCTGCAGGTGTACAGTCCAGAATGTGACTGATCAGCAGAGAGGATTGTGTATGTGTCTCCATTTACACTGCTCGAGTTAGCCTTATCTACAGGAAGCTCCCGTCCATCTCTGTACCATTTATACTTCCACTCTGCAGAGCTGCGCTGAATTACACACCTCAGACTCACTGTTTCTTTGGTGAAGACCTCTGTACATCCAGACTGCACGGTCAGATGTGTTTGAGGTAATACTGTAAATAAATATAATTTTTAATTATACACTGAACGTATCATGAAACGCTCTTCATAATTTTAGTAAATTATTAATAAATAAATAAAAGCCATATTCTACCAGTGAAATAAACTATTGTAATAATTCTCACCAGATATTTCTAAAGTCAGAGGATCACTGTAGTCTGAGTAAAAAGGTTTTCCTCCTCTTGCAGCTCTACAGCGGTGCTCTCCACTGTGGGCCAGAGCAGCAGAGCTGATGGTGAAACTGGACCCATCAGTCCTGCTGCTGTCAGTGTTGGGCACAGCGTGTCTCAGTGTGTCTTTGTACCAGAGATACTCCCAGCCAGCAGGATCTCCCCCAACCCCACAGCTCAGGGTGACTCTCTCTCCTGTGTAAATTTCTCCACTGGGGGGATTCTGGATAATGACAGGCCATGGCTTTTCACCTGGTAAAGGTAAAGCATGTGCTCAGTGTCATTTAGCATTAATAGATATATTCTCCATCACATACAAGACCATATGTAGGGCCACCAGTATGTCTCCGCCATGTGACCTGCAGGGATTTAAACTTGTAATTCACTACTTATCCTCCAGGGGACCCCATAGGCACTCAAAAGCATAGTAAAGTAACTGTTCAGACAACTGAATTTCTAATTCAGCCATTTATAAAACTTTAGTTGATCAAATTAATTAGGTAATGTATGAGTTGATCTAATATTGTGACAGGCAGGAAGGTGAACATGGATTTATTTTAAAATGCTATGAAAAGTATAGCTTTGAGCCAGTGGTCCACCCTTCTGGACCTGGAGAGCCACAGGGTTTGCTGGCTTACATTGTTATTCATCACTTGAGTAGCACAGCAATTGATCAGTTAAAGCAGTAGATTAAACGGTTAACTCAGGTTACCTGCTTACTTTGGTCTCAATTGGTCGCTGATCTTAAACATAAAACAAAAACCAGCACACTCTGTGGCTGTCCAGGACCAGGATTGAGTATCGCTTACGTAAAAAGCAAAACGCATCCATATGAAGTAGGGGTGTCCAATCTAATCCGAAAATGGCCAGTAAGGGTTCAGGTTTTTGTTTTTGCCCAACTCTATGACACCAGATTCTACTTAAAGTCTTGATTGAAGGCTAGGATTAGTACCTTAGTTGGATCATGAGCATATATTTTTTATTTAACTTTTTTCTCTAAGTCAAACATTGTAACTGCTCTCATTTTTACTGTGGCTTCTGACAATACCTATCATGCCCCTGTACAACATATAGAAATACTGAAACATGTCTATTTTAGCAAATAATCAAATTAAATTTAACACGTGAGTGTCGCAATGTAAACACTTCAGTCAACCATCATTTGTGCTTAATTAGTGGCAATTAAATTATCAACTAAAATGTCTGAGGAGGCTTAACAAAGAGGTTATAGTGACCTCTAGGTGGTGGAGGACTGAAGTACAATGTGAGAAAACAGGGGTAGACAAACTGGTGTCCCTAATCATATGATTAAATATTGAAGGAATTGTCACAAACCCATCAGACACATTTAACATAAATTGTCCATGGAAAGACTGGATAATGGTATTCTGACACCTTCCTTCAAACTGGCAACTCACAGTAATTCAGAACAAGACACATCAGATCATAATATTATACAAAAGCATATTTATTGGTCAAAATAACATTGTAAAATAGTTTTTTTTCTCAGTTTAATCTGGAAAGAAAGAACACGTGACATGCAAATTGTTGAGAGAAAATAAATCATATTTACCTCGTACACTTAATGTAGCAGAGCTGCTAACCAGAGAGTGTACAGATGCTCTCCTTGTATGTGTTCCTCTGCAGGTGTACAGTCCAGCATGTGACTGATCAGCAGAGAGGATTGTGTATATGTCTCCATTTACACTGCTGGAGTCAGCTTTGTCTGCAGGAAGCTCCCGTCCATCTCTGTACCATTTATACATCCACTCTGTAGAGCTGCCCTGAATTACACACCTCAGAGTCACTGTTTCAGTGGGGAAGACGTCTGTCCATCCAGACTGCACGGTCAGCTGAGCTTGTGGGAGAGCTGAAAGTTTAAAAGAAAGTTTATTGCTGTAAATGGAAGGTTTCACAAGACACCTGCTTTCAAAGATGCATTCTGCTCTTTCAATTGTTATGAAAATAAATCATAATTACCTCGAACACTCAAAGTAGCAGAGCTGCCAATCAGAGAGTGTACAGATGCTCTCCTTGTGAGTTCTCCTCTGCAGGTATACAGTCCAGCATGTGACTGATCAGCAGAGAGGATTGTGTATGTGTCTCCATTTACACTGCTGGAGTCAGCCTTGTCTACAGGAAGCTCACGTCCATCTCTGTACCATTTATACTTCCACTCTGCAGAGCTGCCCTGAATTACACACCTCAGAGTAACTGTTTCAGTGGGGAAGACGTCTGTCCATCCAGACTGCACGGTCAGCTGAGCTTGTGGGAGAGCTGAAAGTTTAAAAGAAAGTTTATTGCTGTAAATGGAAGGTTTCACAAGACACCTGCTTTCAAAGATTTGGTGAAGACCTCTGTCCATCCAGACTGCACGGTCAGATGTGTTTGAGGTAATACTGTAAATCAATATAATTTTTAATTATACACTGAACGTATCATGAAACGCTCTTCATAATTTTAGTAAATTATTAATAAATAAATAAAAGCCATATTCTACCAGTGAAATAAACTATTGTAATAATTCTCACCAGATATTTCTAAAGTCAGAGGATCACTGTAGTCTGAGTAAGAAGGTTTTCTTCCTCTTGCAGCTCTACAGCGGTACTCTCCACTGTGGGCCAGAGCAGCAGAGCTGATAGTGAAACTGGACCCATCAGTCCTGCTGCTGTCAATGTTGGGCAAAGTGTGTCTCAGTATGTCTTTGTACCAGAGATACTCCCAGTCAGCAGGATCTCCCCCAAACCCACAGCTCAGGGTGACTCTCTCTCCTGTGTAAATTTCTCCACTGGGGGGATTCTGGGTAATAACAGGCCAAGGCTTTTCACCTGATAAAGGTAAAGCATGTGTTCAGTGTCATTTCTTAGAATTCATAAACATTAACAGTCTTCATCACATAGAAGATCATACAGGTAAGGACTGAAGAAAACCTCCCAAACTCACCAGACACATTTAACACAAGTGTTCCTGGGAAAGACTGGATCACAGGGTTTTGTCCTCGTTCACCCTGACACAGGTACTCTCCACTGTCTGACTCTCTTACTGAGTGCAGGATGTGCTTTTGTTGGCTTTCAGTTGCACGGGCATAGAGGCTCTCTAATCTTCCCTGGGTGTTTCTGCTCCATGAATATCTCCAGCCAGACCCTTTCCTGATGTCACAAGCTAAGCTAACAGCTTCTCCTGTGAACATCACTTTGGCTGGGGGATCTGTGACTATGACAGCCTGAGGACGATCAGCTGAAATGGAGATCATTGAAGAGATGTTGTTTAAACATTTTATTTCTTATCATTTGTTGAAGCAAAAAAGAAGCACTATTTGAGGGGGGTAATTTTCAATTACACTACTCACCAGAGACTGTTATGGGATGGAGGTTACTGAAAGCTCGCTCATGTCCTTTTACAGCTTCACACTGATACATTCCGCTCTGTCTCTCGTCCACAGCACTCAGGACCAACACAGACACAGAGCCATTACTACTGGAGGCTGGAAGATATGTTAGATCCCCCTGTCTGTGTCTGGTCCACAGAAATATCCATCCCTCAGATTCAATAACCTGACAGGTGAGAGTAATTGTCTCTCCTGGGAACACATCTGGCCATGGAGGATTAGCAGTCAGACGAACAGCAGGACTTGACTGTGCAGCTGAAACAGTTATAAAAAACAGAATCAAAGAGTTTTACAATGCACAGTTTAGTTTAATACATAATATCAATGAACATACCATATGGTTTCTACTTCTAAATTAAAATTAAAATTAACTATGTTACATTTTCTGAATGCACATTTTTCCTAAATGTAACCTAAATATTTCCTCATATTTTTGAATTATTAATATTGCAACAACAAACTTTGAGTCTGTTAGAAAGAATGAGTTTTGGAAAGTGATCTTTATGAACTCTGGTTTGTAATTGCTCTGCGTGTTTTTCCAAACATATGTGTGGTAATTATGTCAAAACATAGATCTTAGGAATTTAATATCTATACCTTTCTGAACACCAAAAAACACCAGTGCTGTTGCATCTGAAACAGGAAGAAAGCAATGTAAATTGCAATATCTGATCCAGTGTGAATGAATGTTAGTTTTAAATGATTTTATTTTCACATTAAAAACACAAATCCTTTTTTTGCAAACTTGGACCGATTTTCATTAAACAATGCTGTATAATGTCCCATTTTTTAGTAGCTAAGTGTTCTTGATAGTATACAATTTTCACTCACTCCATCTTTCATACAGTATGGTAACTTAATAAGCTCAGACCAGTTGAGCAATTATTGAAGTATGATTGTTTAGACACAAGAGACAGTCATACATTTGAAAATACGTGTTGCAAGTTTTCAAAAAGTTAATTGTGAAGATTGAACATCTTTAATAATATTGTTCAGTCGGATTCACAGACAATCACATGCAATCACAATAATACATAGCAGGACTGCAGTACATATGTATATGGAAGCATTGCATGACCTATCATATCATGATCAGTATGATTCAAGGCATAATATATAAAATCATAATACTGTTACTTTAGTCAGTCTTAACCATACATGTATTCTTTCATTTATTTCACCACGTCTACATGTTCACATGAAATGTAGACTTCTTTATTTAACCAGGAAAACCCCCATTGAGATTTAAATTGCTTTTGCAAGGGGGACCTGACATAAAACACAAAGTTATGAAGTTACACAAGACAGTCAACAAACATCAAATCAGTTACAAACATCAAATGGAGAAAGAGACAGCAGTGCAACAGTAAACACAAAGTTTTACTTACAAATTGGAAAGCACAGAAATGTGTCATGAGGCTTCATTCTTGCTTTAGACATCAGATAAGTGCATTGCCTACGCTGTAGGACGAAAAGTAGGACGCTTGTGATGGAGAATTTTGAATAAAAAAAACGAACAAAAAAAAACCATATCCGCTGTCACTCGTTTGCCGCTTGGTTGCTTGATGCGACAGTGCCCGACCACACGGCCTTTAATTGTTTCATCGCTACCGTTTTTGAGATCTGCTGCTGATGTATCTCACTGATAGTGTCACAATAAAAATAAATTAACACGTTACCAGAGCAACCACTTCGGAAAGAGAGCTGTGAAAACGGTCCTTAACTGAGTTTGCGGTCTGTAAAAACAGTGCTAACAGTGTTTAACATCACATTTGTGTCAATTTTTGTTGAACAGTTTATAGTCACCTTGAACTACATATAAAAATATATGACATTACACTGTTTGACTGTCTGTTTCTCACACACACACACACACACAAACACAAGCTGCACAAGAAGCTTCTTCTTCCAGCGCAAGCCCAGCTCATGCACTGCGATGTGAAAAGAAGCAGTGAATTGGCATACGTATCCTTGAGGAGAGGACATGTTTGAATGCGTGGTCTCGGAATGACTATTAAGAGCAGAGCAATCAAGATGGCTCCTGAAAATAATTGGGGCAGCAGAGTAGTACAATGGGTAAGAAGCTGGTCTTGTAACCTAAAGGTCCCCAGTTCAATTCCCCAGTAGGACACGTTATGTTACGTCCCAAAAGCCAACCGAAGTTTCAATAACCAGGGACTACAACATAACAAACTAAACAAGGAGTCAAAATCTATATACAAAAATATAAGATTTATTACAAACAATGAGACAACAAAACAGAACACATTACCATATGTAAGCTGAACAGGATGGTTCAGGCATAAAACAGACAGCCAGGCTACTCTTCATCTAAAAGAAACCACAGTTGACTTTCTGGCCTAACTATCTAAAAATGTGTGAAATCTCTATAATAAACCATTTTTAAAAGCCCCCTTCAACCAAGGTGTCTTCAGGCTTTATCCAGTTGACTGTTAGGACACAGGTGTGCATCGTCAAGCAATCAAACCCCAATCAGCTCCACCTGCAGGATTAAGACATGCAGACTCCAAATCAAGGGACTGTAACAGACACCGCTGCTGTACCCTTGAGCAAGGTACTTAACCTGCATGTATCCAGCTGTATAACTGGATACAATGTAAATGCTAATTAAGGATGTGCTTATGTGTTCTTTTTCTAAATAATGAAGGTAATGCAAAAAAAATAAAGGGGCTCTCCAGTTACACAAGTTTCCCAATTTACATTACAGCCCTTTAACAGACACTCTTATCTTGAGCTTCTTTCACACTATTTGCATTGCATCCATTAACATAGTATAAATTTATATAGCTGGATATATACTGAAGCAATGCAGGTTAAGTACCATGCTGTACCCTGCCCTACCCGAAGAATGATATGCAGAATGACACTGATTAGAAGTAATGCGATTACCAGGGCTGTGTGAGAGTGCAAACTATCCCTAATGGCAATTCATGAAAAAACTCCTGTATTTCAAAGCCATGTTTCGCCAGATATTACATTAAGCCTTCAAGCCCATAAGATGCACATTTATACATATATATTTTTAGCAAGTCTACTTTAATAAATGATACAATATGTCATGTAATATTTAGTAAAGCAATAACGAAAATAAACTCATGTGTGGTCAGGTATGGTCAGTTTGGTCAGCCAGTTCCTCCCCACTGTGTACCACTTTCCGGCGTGATACCCATCTCCAGAAGGCTGGATTCACAATGATTGACAGAAAGAGGAGGACTGTCACGCCCACACAGATCCGAACCACGTTCTCCACAGCGCGGTAAACTGAGGGAGCAAAAAAACAAAGAAGTCAAGGGTTGAAACAGGCTGTGGGAATATAAACTACTGTAGATGCATTTCAGAATTTGGCAACACATTTTAGTCTGCTCAAGCAAGCATTTCATGTACATTTCTGTGATGCTAATCAAATACAATCAGACCCAAAACTATGCTATTTTATGACTCCTTTATATACACCATATAGTCAAAAGTATGTGGACACCTGACATCCAACATCTCATCCAGAATTACAGGCATTAATATGTAGTTGGTTCACCCTTTGCTTCTATTAAAACTTCCACTCTTCTGGGAAGGTTTTTTATTCAATGTTGGAGCATTGCTGCAGGGACTTGCTTCCATTCAGCCAGAAGAACATTAGTGAGATTGGGCACTGATTGAGTGATTAGGCCTGGCTCACAGTTGGCTTTCCAATTGATCCCAAATGTGTTGGATGGGGTTGAGATCAGGGCTCAGTGCAGGCGAGTAATGTTACACTGATCTCAACAAAACCATTTATATATGGACCTCGCTGTTTGCCCATGGGAATTATCATGGTGAAACAGGAAAGGGCCTTCCTCAAACTGTTTCCACAAAATTGGAAGCACAGAATCATCTAGATTGACATTGCGTTAAGATTTGCCTTCACCGGAACAAAGGGGCCTAGGCCAAATCACGAAAAACAGCCCCAGACCAAGTGGTGTCCAGATACTATTGTTCATATAGTGCTTCATTGGAGCCTATTTTTCAGTGCATAACTATGTGCATCTATAGGACACAAAAGCCAGCAAAATGATTATTTACTAACCAGCCTTCAGCTACAACTGAGATATACAGGTTTCATTAAATAAAAGTTTTTAAACAACTGAACCATATGAATCTCTGAATTTAATGCTCTTTATGAGACTGTGGTCGGGGTTCTGTCAATTTGTCCTGCCTTATTGAAATGTCCCACCTGTAATGCAAATTTATAGTCATGCTGAAAATTCTGCATCATGCCTTTACATACAGTGCCATCCAAAAGATTTCATACCCCTGATAAAAATGAGCAAAGGCTGTATAAAATAAACAATACCAATAACAACCTATACTGGGACAATTATATTGTGTTAGTATAAAATAATACAATTAATTTTGTCTGCCTTAAATGTAAATGTATATTATAATTCAGATTCAGAATGGAATTAAACATAAGAAAATAAAATAGAATTTAATACATTTCATTTACATTGCACCTTTCTATTTTACATTATAAATTAAAAACAGAGGTCAACTAATATTAGAAATAAATGACAATGTATGATACACAAGGGTACAATGGATATTTAAATGGATTAAACCCTTTATTTGTCTGTGATCTCAATTATAAATTGACCTTACTGGCATGAAGCCTTCACTGATGAGGGAGTAGTACGGTCTGTCTGTCCTGTTCCCACTACATCTATATTCACCATCAGAGGAGCTATTCCAGAATCCCACTGTGTGCCTCTCTCCAGTGTGGTTTAGTGAGATCTGTGTTCCGTCTCTGTACCATGTATAGTTCCAGTCAGCAGAAGTAAAGCCCTGTAAGCAGTAGTATAGCCCAGTAAAGCTCACACCTCATTGCTAGAGTGCCTTTAGTGATGAAGACCCCCATCCATCCTTCATCCAGGGTCACTACCGCCTGAGGCAGAGCTGCAAGATCATTCACTGCTTATCATCCAACTCAACGTGTTACATGGGAAAACAGATGTAGGTCATTGAATCTATAATCCACTAGGCCTTACATTGCATGATTAATAGCAGAAAGTTACTGTAGTTGGAGTGACAGGTCTCTCTCCCTATCGTGGCACATGATACCAAAAAAAGGGAATTCCTCCTAAAATTGGTGGACAGCTGGTGAATATCATTGCCTTCTTAATAGGTGTACACCGATCAACCACAACAATAAAACCACCTACCTAATATTGTGTAGGTCCCCCTCGTGCCGCCAAAACAGCTCTGACCCGTCGAGGCATGGACTCCACCTCTGAAGGTGTCCTCTGGTCTATTTGGATTTCTGTATATATTTGCATCTACTGTATATTTGTATCTGATATTTTGTATCTACTGTAAATTTGTATGTGATTGTGTTACTTTGTTGTCTTTGATGCTGCAACAGTGCAAATTCCCCCCGGGGATAATAAAGTACACCACTACTACTACTACTACTCGTTACGTTATTGGTTTTTATTACAAAGAAAAATTGAAATGGATTACATTATTGATAGTTATTACACTATTGGTAGTTTATTACATTATTGGTTGCTACAGGGCTATAAAAAGCTAAGATATTGTGAGAGGGTGAATTATTTCTGCATGAGTTTACAAACTCTCGACAGGTCAGAGCAGTTTTGGCGGCACAATTTCTCAGTTAAGGGAACAATGTTTTACTGGGTTAATGTAAGGCAGTGCAAGTGTAACGCACATAAAATGGTAAATAGTGGCAAAGAGCTTGCAGTTCAAACCTACAAGTTTACTTTGGACATGCAAATGGTTAGGAGAAAATAAATCATATTTACCTCGTACACTTAATGTAGCAGAGCTGCTAACCAGAGAGATCACTGTGGTCTGAGTAAAAAGGTTATCTTCCTCTTGCAGCTCTACAGCGATACTCTCCACTGTGGGCCAGAGCAGCAGTGCTGATGGTGAAACTGGACCCATCAGTCCTGCTGCTGTCAATGTTGGGCACAGTGTGTCTCAGTGTGTCTTTGTACCAGAGACACTTCCAGCTAGCAGGATCTCCCCCAAACCCACAGCTCAGGGTTACTCTCTCTCCTGTGTTAATTTCTCCACTGGGGGGATTCTGGGTAATAACAGGCCTTGGCTTTTTACCTGATAAAGGTAAAGCATGTGCTCAGTCTCATTTCTTAGCATTCATACACATTGACCGTCTTCATCACATATTGTACCATTTCACATGGGTAAAGACTGAAGAAAACCTCCCAAACTCACCAGACACATGTAACACAATTGCTCCTGGGAAAGACTGTATCACAGGGTTTTGTCCTTGTTCACCCTGACACAGGTACTCTCCACTGTCTGACTCTCTTACAGAGTGAAGGATATGCTTTTGTTGGCTTTCAGTACTGCGGGCATAGAGGCTCTCTAATCTTCCCTGGGTGTTTCTGCTCCATGAAAATCTCCAGCCAGACCCTTTCCTGATGTCACAAGCTAAGCTTCTCCTGTGAACATCACTCTGACTGGGGGATCTGTGACTATGACAGCCTGAGGATGATCAGCTGAAATGGAGATCATTGAAGAGATGTTGTTCAAACGTTTTATTTCTTATCATTTGTTGAAGCAAAAAAAGAACCACTATTTGAGGGGAGTCATTTTCAATTACACTACTCACCAGAGACTGTTATGGTATGGATGTTACTGAAAGCTTGCCTCATTTCCTTTTACAGCTTCACACTGATACATTCCGCTCTGTCTCTCACTCACAGCACTCAGGACCAACACAGACACAGAGCTGTTACTACTGGAGACTGGAAGTTGTGTTTGACCACCCTGTCTGCGGCTGGTCCACACAAATGTCCATCCCTCAGATTCAATAACCTGACAGTTGAGAGTAATTGTATTTCCTGGGAACACATCTGGCCATGGAGGATTAGCAGTCAGACGAACAGCAGGACTTGACTGTGCAGCTAAAACAGTTATAAAAAACAGAATCAAACAGTTTTACAATGCAGAGTTTAATACATAGTATCAATGAACATACTGTATGCTTTTTACTTTCTACTAAATTAAATTAAAATTAACTGTGACATTTTCTAAATGTACATTTTTCCTAAATTTAACCTAAATATTTTCTCATTTGTTTTTTCATTATATATATTGCAACAACAAACTTTGAGTCTGTCAGAAAGAATGGGTTTTGGAAAGTTGATCTTCATGAATTCTGGTTTATAATTGCTGTGCGTGTTCCACAAAACAAATGCGTGGTAATTATGTCAAAACATAGATCTTAGGAATTTAATATCTATACCTTTCTGAACACCAAAAAACACCAGTGCTGTTGCATCTGAAACAGGGAGAAAGGAAAGTTAATGTCTGATCCAGTGTGAATGAACGTTAGTATAAAATTATTTTATTACACTCAGTAAAAATGGTTGTTTGGCTTCACTTAATAGGGGAACCATTTTTAGTTCTTATGGAACCCTTTATGGTCGGTGTGAAAAAAGTGAAAGCTCCCAGATTCAACCATTTTGCCTGACAATGAACTCTTGAACTAGTCAGGGTCCCTCCATGGAGACACAGAAGAGCCTTTTTGAACCCTTTCTTCTGAGAGTCTATTTTCACATTGAAAACACCAATCCTTTTCTTTGGACAGATTTTCATTAAACAATGCTATATAATTTTGTTCCATTTTTGAGTAGCTAAGTGTTCTTGATAATGTATAATTTTTGCTCACTCCATCTTTCATGCAGTATAGTAACTTAATAAGCTCAGACCAGTTCAGCAATTATTGAAATATGATTGTTCAGACACAAGAGACAATCATAAGTTTGAAAATACATGTTGCAAGTTTTCATAAAGTTAATTGTGAAGACTGAGCATTCAGTCGGATTCACAGACAATCACATGTAATCACAATAATACACAGCAGGACTACAGTACATATGTATATGGAAGCACTGCATGACCTATCATATCATGATCAGTAAGATTCAAGGCATAATATATTAAATCATAATAATGTCACTTTAGTCAGTTTTAACCATACATGTATTCTTTCATTTATTTCACAACTTCTGCATATTCACATGAAATGTAGATTTCTTTATTTAACCAGGAAAAACCCTTTGAGATCTAAATCTCTTTTGCAAGGGGGACCTGACATAAAACACAAAGTTATGAAGTTGCACAAGACAATAGACAAACATCAAATCAGTTACAAACATCAAATGGAAAAAGAGACAGCAGTGCAACAGTAAAAAAAAAAGTTTACTTACAAACTGGAAAGCACAGAAATATGTCATGAGGCTTCATTCTTGCTTTAGACACCAGATAAGTGCATTGCTTACGCTGTGGTAATTGCAACTGCCTCTATTATAAGGTATTGGGTGAAAAGTAGACACTTGTGATGGAGAATTTTGAAAAAAAAAAAAACAACGAACAAAAAAAAAAACCATATCCTCTGTCACTCTGCACACGCTTGCCGCTTGGTTGTTTTATGCAACAGTGCCCGACCACACGGCCTTTAATCGTTTCACCGCTGCCGTTTTTGATATCTGCTGCTGGTGTATCTCACTGATAGTGTCACCATAAAAATAAATTAACACGTTACCTGAGCAACCACTTCGGAAAAAGAGCTGTGAGAACGGTCCCTAACCGTCCCCAAGTTTGCAGTGTGTAATAACGGTGCTGAGTGCTAACAGTGTTTGACATGACTTTTGTGTCAGTTATTGTTGAACAGTCACCTTTAACTACATATAAAAATATATGACATTAAAGTGGTTAACTGTCTGTTTCTCTCTCACACACACACACACACACAAGCACATGCGTGCACACACCCACACATACACACACACAAGCACATGCGTGCACACACACACACACACACACACACACACACAAGCACATACATGCACACACACACACACACACACCCACAAAAACACAAGCTGAACAAGAAGCTTCTTCTTCCAGCTCATACCAGTGCAAGGCCAGCTCATGCACTGCGATGTAAAAAAAAGCAGTGAATTCGCATACATATCCTTGAGGAGAGGACATGTTTGAATGCGTGGTCTCGGAATGACTATTAAGAGCAGAGCAATCAAGATGGCTCCTGAAAATAATTGGGGCAGCAGAGTACTACAATGGGTAAGAAGCTGGTTTTGTAACCTAAAGGTCCCCGGTTCGATTCCCCGGTAGGACACTGTTACGTCCGAAGTTCCAATAACCAGGGACTACAACATAACAAGGAGTTAAAATCTATATACAAAAATAGAAGATTTATTACAAACAATGAGACAACAAAACAAAACACATTGCCATAAGTAGGCTGAACAGGATGGTTCAGGCAGAAAACAGACCAGAGCTAGTCTACTCCAATCTAAAAGAAACCACAGTTGACTTTCTGGCCTAACCATCTAAAAATGTCTCAAACAAGAAAACTGCCTGACCACCTGCAACCTATAACAGAAAAGTACCAACACAGAAAACTAAACAATAGTGGCAAATTGTAACACACAAAAGAAAGGGAGTAAAAAGCCTGCTTTGAGGATGTGCTCATGTGTTCTATTTAAAAATAATGAAGGTAATGCAAAAATAAAATAAAATAAAGGTAACGGGTGTTGGGAATCCTTTCCCGTGTGGAACCAAGTTGAGAAGGGTGAAGTAACACATTGAGGACCACTTTCCAATGAAAAGATTTTTAATACGATGAGCAAAGGGAGACTCGCCACGGT
The DNA here is from genome assembly GCF_013347855.1 of Anguilla anguilla. Taxonomy (NCBI): domain Eukaryota; kingdom Metazoa; phylum Chordata; class Actinopteri; order Anguilliformes; family Anguillidae; genus Anguilla; species Anguilla anguilla. The sequence continues at coordinate 41,198,875 of NC_049211.1, read as the reverse complement.
GCCACAACAAGCGTTCCGTATGAATCTCAACGAGACAGTCACAAGCGAGGGTTTAAGTATACTGTTCAGAGGTGTGGTTATTGTCATGCGTAAACGTTCCGAGGAAGTAATATACATTGCAACAGACTTCCCAGGGACACCCAAATGGCCTGCTGCCGGTGACACCCCTTTGATCTGTGCCTATTGTATATCCTTACAAACATTGATTGAACTCTATTTGTAGCCATTTGCCTCTAACAATGGGAAGCAGTTACAGAGTGTGAGTGTGGGACGTCACAGAGTGTGAGTGTGGGAATGTGTATTCAGATGAGGTTAAGGCGCAGGAAGGAAATGAATTGTTCAAACCTATCACGGGTAAGGAACTGGTCTTCCAACCTCAATGTCACAGGTTTGATTCTTGGGTAGGACACTGCCGTTGTACCCTTCAGCAAAGTACTTAACCTGCATTGCTTCAGTGTATATCCAGCTGTATAATTGGATGTAAATGCTACTGTATACAGAAAAGCTGTGTAGGTTTCTCTGGATAAGAGCATCTGCTGAATGCCTGTAATGTTATATGTAATGCATTCATATCATCTGGAGCAGAGTTGTGCTGGTTTTCCTGTTATTGCCTTTGAAATTTTGTCAATGTAGCATCTTTCTATTTGAAAGCACACATATCACCTTGCCTGTAAGGCTCATATCTGTTTAATATGAGTCTTTACTCTAGTTATATATATATATATATATATATATACATAAGCTCCATAATGATCTATAACAAAGACATTTTTTTTCTTAACTTGTCTCTGTACTCCACAATTTAACAATTCACATGTGGTTAAAGTGCAGATTCTCAGCTTGTATTACTATTACTATATATACTTTTATACATTTTGGTTTCACCATCTAAAAATGATATCCCTTCTTATAAATAATAAAGTTTGGGACGAATGGCATCTAATTAGTCAGGTGTGTTCAATTGCTTCCAGAAGTGCAGGTATAAGAGAACTTTCAGTATCTACAGTGAGAACCATAATTCATTGGACAGTGACACATTTTTTGTTATTTTGGTTCTGTACTCCAGCACTTTGAGTTTGAAGGGATACAATAACAATGAGGTTGAAGTACAGACTGTCAGTTTTAATTTGAGGGTATTTTATCTATATCGGATGAACCGTTTAGAAATGACAGCACCTTTCGTACATGGTCCCCCCATTTTAAGGTACTACAAGAATCTGTTGAATTGGCTTCACAGATGTGTTTTGTTAGGCAAGTGTATTCATTTGTGTCATTAGTGAATGCAGAAGAGAGCTGTTGATGTCTAGTCTTGATTCTCGACTTTGCAATTGCCTTTGGAGATTGTTGTTGGGGTGTGACAACATCAACAGCTGGCCGTCATAAGGATCAGAAATGAAAATCAATCAATAAGGAACATGGCAAAAACCCTGGGCATGCCCAAGTCAACAGTTTGGTTCATCATTAACAAGAAAAAAAACAACTGGTGAACTCAATTTTGTCAAAAGACCTGGTAAACCGAGGAAGACCACCATAGTGGATGGAGAATACTATCTATGGTGAGGAAAACCCCACAGACAACAGCCCAACAAATCAAATCTCCTGGATGCAGGTGTAGATGTGTCAAAGCCTACCGTACGTAGAAGACTACACCAGTATGACTACAGAGGGTACACTACCAGATGCAAACCACCGATAAGCCTGAAGAACAGAAAGGCGAGATTACAGTTTGCTAAAAAGCACCTAAAAGAGCCCCAAGAGGTCTGGAACAAATGAGACCAAGTTTAACATGTACCAGAGTGATGGAAAGAGTAAAGTGTGGAGAAAAAAAGGAAATGCCCATGATCCAAAGCATACCACCTCATCCGTGAAACATGGTGGAGGGGGTGTTATGGTTTGGGCCTGTATGGCTGCCAGTGGAACAGGCTCACTTGTCTTCATCGATTATGTGACTGCAGACAGAAGTAGAACAATGAATTCTGAAGTCTACAGAAATATTTTATCTGCTCAGGTAAAACCAAATGCCTCCAAACTCATTGGACGGCACTTCATCATGCAACAAGACAATGACCCAAAACATACTGCTAGAGCAAGAAAGGGGTTTTTGACGGCCAAAAAGTGGAAACTCCTTGACTGGCCGAGTCAGTCACCGGATCTGAATCCAATTGAACATGCATTTTACATGCTGAAGAGGAGACTGAAGGCAAAAAGTCCCAGAAACAAACAGGAACTGAAGATGGCTGCAGTACAGGCCTGGCAGAGCATCACCAGGGAAGATACCCAGCGTCTGGTGATGTCTATGCGTCGCAGACTTCAAGCAGTCATTGCATGCAAAGGATATGCGACCAAATATTAAAAATGATTACTTTATTCTACATTATGTTAAACTGTCCAATATTTTTGATGCCCGAAAATGGGGGGGGACTATGTACAAAAGGTTCTATAATTTCTAAACGGTTCATCTGATATGGATGGAAATACCCTCAAATTAAAGCTGACAGTCTGCATTGTATCATTTCAAATTCAAAGTGCTAGAGTACAGAACCAAATGAACAAAAAATGAGTCACTGTCCAATGAATTATGGTGCTCACTCTAGTATTGATTCTAGCCTATTGATTGCCTTTGGAGTCTGTTATTGGCATTTGTCAACATGAGTACCATGTAGTGGTGCCAGTGAAAGTGAAGGAAGCCATTATGAGGCTTGTATATTATGTGTCACTATCTTCAGCCACAAGCAGTTGAAATGTGTTTGAAATTGAGATTTTGGATCAAGTGCATTGCCTACAAATACACTGTTCCTGACTCAAGTTTTCACATGCAGCATAGGTCCTGTAACCTGTGGCTTTGGATAAAAGCATATGCTTCATAAATGTAATGTAATGTAGCGTAACTTATGTCTTTTCTTTGGTGAAAGGTCGCCTCACCACAGTAAGACAACAAAGCCATTGATGGCTGCAGAAGCAAAATTCTGAAGTGAACCTGATGTGGCATTCACAGGGCTTTTCCTGATCCCACAATTCCAATACATTTCCTGTTTATTTAGTGAGAATTGATGTTTTTTTTTTGTTGACAAATAGCATTTACTTCAATTCATGCTTCCCACTGTTTTTGCTGGTAAAATCTCTTGCACACTTGCAGTGTAGGCCCCACAGTTGCTAGTTTGAACCTTGACCTTGGTTGGTTATACACTCAGCCAACTATGAGGAGTCAACAACTTTCATACTTAAGTTATTTTAAAAACCGAGAAAAAACTTCTCTGTTAGTTTGAATATAAGCAGCAGGGCACTGGGTAACAATAGCAGTGCTGTGAGATAACAGATAATCATGGCTGCCTCTCAAAGACGCATTACTGTGAAAACAGCAAAGATTAAAAAGCAACTATACCCAACATTTGGTCTTAGAACTTGTGCGTTGTACCATTTACAGAAAGGTGAAATGAATAACTAAAATCTAAAGGTGAAAGTTTCAGGTGTGGAAGATTATTGTCATGGTTTCCAGACGACAAGTTCTTCAATCTTTGTGCAGAATTTCTTCAATATTTTCAATAAAGAGGATGAGGCAGAATCTTCAGAATATCAGACTTTATTCTCAACCAGTGATCACAAAGCCGAGACCTTTCTGCAGAAAGCTCTGCCATCATCTCAGTTACATTCTTTTTTATACACTGTTTCAGACTTAACCCCCCTTAATTCCCTCCTTATGGGTGTTTCCTCTTTCAATGCGCCACAATGGTTTATCAATTTCTTATCTGTTTACTTTGCATAAAATGATGTTCATTGGTTGACAATCAATCGTGCTGACTTTATCAAATCATTGTGGCTATGTTCCTTGGAAATTCCCCAAACCACCTCCTATTCTTGACATTTTAGGAAAATCACCTCCTATTCTTGACATTTTAGGTAACCACCTCCTATTCTTGAATTTTTAGGTCGTAGACTAAATGTTTTGCAAACATTGGCAAAAACAAAAATAAAACAAAAAATATATTTATATGTTTAGTCACATATGCTCTGATAAGTTTGATAAGTTGCATGTGCCTTGATAAGTGATTGGCAAAAACAAAATGTCAGCCGTTAGAAGTTCCTGATGTTCTTTGATGTTGATTGAAGAAAGCAGTTCCTCCTTTTTGTTTACATGTGCTCTGATATAGTGATGAGTGTACAGCAGGTGTTATATATCTCTTGGAATTTTCCAACATTATTCATCTCAGAATTAAAACTGGAATAGAAAAATGATTTTTTTTTTTGTAGTCTTAGGAATTAAAATTTCTCTTTCACACTGCTTAAAATAAAAAAAAAGGAGCAGCTTGGGTCTTCATTTTCCAAAAAAATCAACACACCCACAACATTGATTGATTTGACACATGGCCACTATGGAACTCTTTGCATTTTTAAAAAGTCTTGCTGCAGCTAATCATTGGTCATCCTCAGTATCCACGTTCTCATACTCAGCCAATCACATACTCACATCACAACATGTTCTCATACTCAACCAATCACATACTCACATTACAACATGTTCTCATACTCAACCAATCACATACTCACATCACTACATGTTCTCATACTCAACCAATCACATACTCACATTACTACATGTTCTCATACTCAACCAATCACATACACGCATCACTACATGTTCTCATACTCAACATATTACATACAGACCTCACAAATGGAGCACCTTTTTAAACCTACGGCCAGACCTCTCCAGTGCTGCTCATTGCCCATGCTGCTTTTGCATGCTCCACTTGCTGCTTCTCACAGAAATGCTGCCCACCCTCCATCACCCCAACTTACACCTGTTGATTGGATCTGCTTCTAGGTACTTGGGGGGCGGGGGCGGGGGTTAACATTTCTCCTGTTAGTGGGGGAGGTGTAGCGTGCTCCCTGTTTAATAGGTTAGTGCACGCTGGTACATGCACAGAAGTACCTAAAGCAGATGCATTCAGCGCCAAACCAAAAATAATTACATTTCATATTCATTAAAATATGTAATATAAATGTGTGAGTTATCCTGATTTAAATCCAATTAACTGCAAAATGATTAATATTGTGGTTGTGCATTTACTCAATCCCCTATTTCCATAGAAACGCTCAATAAAACAACCAGCAGAGATTGGGATGGCAGGTATGCCATCCCGCCAAGTTACGCCTATATAGCCCCATACCTATACAGCACCAAGAGTTTGGCACTTTTCAGGGTTCCCCACAGAAATAACCACAACAGCCACAGACACTCAGCCCTTAAAAACATTAAATTCTGTACATTCTGACCCCATTTCAACAGATAGATTTCATAAACAACTTCACATGTCCACACAATAAAGCCCCAAACTAAGGGGATTTTGCGTTTTCTCCTTCTTCTTCTCTTTCTTCTTCTTCTTCTTCTTCTCGTTCTTATTTTTCCTGCCGCCTATCCCACTAACAACATGTCTCCCCATTGGACATTTTACCGACACCAGCCAAATCTTCACCTACACGACCCAATCAAAAACTCGCATACACACGCAAAATACCCATACCTTTTTATTCTGAAACATTTCAAATTTAAACAGCTAGTCTGCCTGTGGCCTAGTGGGCAAGGTTACAGTCTTGGAAACATGGGGTCTTAGGTTCAAGCCCAGCTAAGAACACATTTCTTTAACCTGCTTTTACCCTCACTAATAATTGTCTACTACTTTCCAATTATTGCTTTTGCACCATATCTACCCGCCGTTCACCGAACATATACACTGCATTATGACGTACCGTCTGCACGTTCAGTTATTAACCGGCTACAATTTTGCAAAGCCGTATGGATTCAACGGGAGCTCTTCTGTGCTTACTGGCCTGTGTTCTTCTTTAAAACCACGGACAGGTTTGCAAATAATATTTCACGCATTGCATAGCTATGTCATGGTGCTGCACTAACAAAGTCACAACTGGTAAACCTCCGGTTGAAGGATTGAATCTCGCCTCGCCCTCAGGCAGATAATTTCCTCTTTTACGCTAACGTTTTCTAACTATATTTCTTCACTTGGCTACCGTACATAACCTTCTTATCAGCAAACGCCACGTTTCTACATTCATGTTACCTCGCCCTGTTCTCTATCTAACCACATACAAACAATTACTACGTATGTACGTTCTGCAACTCCCCATTAAAACATTACATTTAAAATCATGACTCACTCATAATTATAACTACTACTACTGAACATGAAAAAAGCACATCAGTGCAATAGATATCACACGTTACTTATCCCTCCACTTCAATAATTAAAGTTTTATACATACTGTTATATATACCATTAGATAAGGTAAATCAGCTCGCTCATGGTCACTTCATTTACTTCGCACTATAGTCTGTGATCATGTCAACCATCACCTATATGCCCATTCTGCTAAAAACATATTGTTTCAACTACGCAATTTCATCATTTCTCCTAATCCTAATTTCTCTCACAATGTTGTTATTTTCTCATATGCAAAGCCTGTTGGGACATATGCGTCTGCTCCTATTCTCCACTATCAAGTTTTCCGGTTCTAGTTTAGCAGAACAGCGAAGAGGATTCCTACCGGCAGATAAGCCTATCAAAATGCCTTATAAACCTTACAAACACTAAAAGTGCATCTCCAAGAAATAACAGACAATGGAGCAGGACAGAAGGGTACACAAGTTGCGACCTAGGGAGCTCTAATTCTACGGGCTTGCTGATTCTTTTGTCAATCAAGGCTCGTTGGATGGCCGTCAAACCCGTGAGTACATATACTGGTCATATTTTACCTGCGTTTCTGATGCGTTTACACTTACGCCACTGCACGGTTTGTCACAGCCACTGTTTTACATAAGCCGCGTTTCCACCAAAAGTACCCAGAACTACTTTTCCAGGAAGTAAAAGGTTCCTTCAGCCCATTGTTGTCTGCGTTTCCACCCCGGTCTAAAGTCCCGCGAAGATTAGGCAAATTAGCCCACTGACGTATGAAAAACTGACGTTGTCGTCGGTCCATCTGTCCTATGATTTCTTCTGTAACCCCATACTACCACCGAAGTAGCTTACATTATTTTCTAATAACCGGGACAGCCGGGAGGGGTTTATTCCACTTATATACAATGGGTTACCAGCAATGACTATATATGGTTACTTTTGTATTTATTGATTTTTATCGATTTAATCACCTGGAATTGAAATATTCTTCTGCAGCCATTTGGGCATATTTTACCGTTGTCAAGCAAAACTGTCATTGGTAGTTCAACTTGGACCGTTGTTATGCAACAAATAGGATATAACAGGTCAATAGTCAGATTGTAACTGTTTTATATATCCTCTCAAACACATTCATTATGTTTTTATGCAAACATTCACTTTAATGTCTTGACATCCGAGGCGACAGAATGCATTCACATTTCCAGTATAACTGGCAACAACAGCAGAAAACATGCACACGTTGTAAACAATTTGCTGTTTGATTACTTTCTCATCGTCAATTCCATATAGGCTAATCGCAAAATGACAAGAATTGAACGAAAACTCAGACTTGCTTGAAAATTTAAATTAGCAGTGGTACAGCCACCGTTTGCTTTCCTTCAAAGTTACTGCTAGCTGAGCAGCGAAGTGTGACCTCCAGATGCGAACCATGCACCATAAATTAGTCCATAGTCTTCCTGGTCTTTTTGTGGAATTGAAGAATGGCAGAGTAAAATTACAGCAGTCTGAAAAAGCTAAAGGGACGATTACTAGAATTAACCTGTTATTTTACCCTGACAAAAAGTGCGGAAGGTGATTTCCAGTTTGCTTTTAGTGTATCACCAATGTGAATTACGCAGAACTACCGCATACCTCACATAACTGTATCAAACGTTTTGAGTCAATTACAACGGGCTAACAAAGAAAATCCGTAAGAAAATATTCAACCGAATTAATCCGTTTGAATGTTTTGGTACGTAATATGCTGTCCCAGCACGAATGCTTAGCATTTTATAAAACGAATACTACAGATTTTTAAACATGGCGGTTGAAATAAAACACTGCAAGTAGTCGACCAATCAGAAATTTTCAGCGCTTGCGCCCCACCCCAAAGGTTCCAGTACTTTTGGAAAGTACTACCCCCCGAGCAGGGAAGTTTTTGGGGGTAAAATAAAGACCCTGGAACTTAATTTAGACCCTAGTTCCTGCGGTCAAAACGCACTGAGTTCCTCAAAAGGTTCCTAGTTCCGGGGTAAAGTTCCTGCGGTGGAAACGCGGCTATATATAGCTAACCGAAACTGCTCACCGGTACACGCTCATCAGACTGCACAAATTCACACGAGTATAGCCATAATCCACAACCGTTTCTTACAGGGTCACTTCGCAGTTCTCTCATAATAAAACACTTTGCAAAAATGATGTCTCATAAAAAACACGTTTTCAACGTACAAAAATGCCAAGTTACTCAAGCTCAAACAATATAGGCTATCTTGCCTCACCGAAATTAAAAAAGATGTATTCCAAAGCAATGCTACACAATATTTCCTCAATTCTTTCAAGTCACTTGGCCCTGTGTTTTGTAATCTTAGCATTTTACAATGTCATGCACACTTTGTGTCAGATCAAAGTGTCAAATATTTCGAATTGCCTCATGGAACACATTGAAATTCATGTAGAAAACTGCTGGTCAGTAACTACAGAAAGCATATTTCTCCAGAAAACATATGTTTATACTTGCTTTTGAACTCAATTTCAGTAAATGTACAAGTGATTGTATATTTGCTACGTACAATAAATACTGCATGTAAAATACGTACATACATACATAGAGAACTTCTTTATCCCCATGGGGACATTTCCCTCGCAGCATGTTGCATTCACATTTACGAACAGACATTTATACCAAGAAACATACTATCATTCACGCAACAGAAAGCTGGCCACCGAAATACATACATACCAATACAAATTGGACATATAGACGCCTATTCAATCAATCTTCACTGTGAGAAAGCCATCCATACATAGGTTTGGCCTGTCCATGTACTGCTTGCTTATACACACAGGGCCAAGTGACTTGAAAGAATTGAGGAAATATTGGGTAGCATTGCTTCGGAATACATCTTTTTTAATTTCGGTGAGGCAAGATAGCCTATATTGTTTGTAGTACTGTAACTTGGCGTCATTTTGATATCAATACGTTTAATGGCAGGGGTGGATTTTGGCAGTCTGAATGAATGAGTTATAGACGGCGTATGTCTTGTATGTGTGAGTAAATTGGCATTTTTGTATGTTGAAAATGTGTTTTTTATGAGATTTATTATACACTCTGCACTGTTGTGTTTACAAGCACCAAGCACACACAACAGTAGTTCACAGAGTATACTTGTACTAACTCAACAACGCAAACCTAACAAACACAGCATCGTACAAAGTAAAGGTTTTACACCCAAAGCACAATATTGTGAAGAACTGATTTAAAGTCATTGCACCCATTTTAAATGAATTTCTGCATTTTTCTAAGGGGCCCAAAGAGACCATAACTACATGCAGGCACTGCATTTGTTTCAGCTGTGTCACTGCTGTGCCTGTCGCATTTCCTCTTTGCAAAGGGTTGTGGAAACTGAGGTGAACAAAAACGTCCTCATGGTTTCTAGTGGGACATTTACACAGTATTAGTAATCAGGATGAAGCCGGACACCATGTTCTTTCTGCTTTGTAAGTAGAAGAATTTTAATAATGCAATTTCAAGCAATAATTATCTGGTAGCATATATGAATTATGATTACAATGCATAATACGTATAGTATGTGAGTCATAAACAGCTATGTTGTGGAAAATCTGAATAAATGTATAATTCCTGTTATGGGCAGAAGTCTTGCTGAGTATTATTGTGACTGCTAATCTGTAAATTTGACTGGACAATACTTTGAAAGTGGCATAGTTCTTCACAATTAACTTTATGAAAACATGCAACACATACTTTCAAACGTGTGACTGTCTCTTGTGTCTGAACAATCGCACTTCAATAATCGCTGAACTGGTGTGAGCTTATAAAGTTACCTTACTGCATGAAAGATAGAGTGAGTGAAAATAACATACTATCAAGAACATTTAGCTACTTGAAAATTGGACAACATTATACAGCATTGCAAAAAAAAAAAAGGATTGGAGTTTTCAATGTGAAAATAGACTCTCAGAAAAAAGGGTTCAAAAAGGCTCTTCTGTGTCTCCATGGAGGGACCCTGACTAGTTCAAGAGTTCTTTGTCAGGCAAAATGGTTCAATCTGGGAGCTTTCACATTTTTCACACAAACCATAGAGGGTTCCATAAAAACTAAAAATGGTTCCCCAATGAAGACAAGCCAATGAACCGCGAGTGTAATAAAATAATTTTATACTAACTTTCATTCACACTGGATCAGACATTGCAATTTACTTTTCTTTCTCCCTGTTTCAGATGCCACAGCATTGGTTTTTGGTGAACACAAAGGTATAGATATTAAGTTCCTAAGATCTATATTTTGACAGGGACATAATTACCATGCATTTGATTTGTGGAACATGCACAGCAATTATAAACCAGAATTCATAAAGATCATGACAACTTTCCAAAACCCATTCTTTCTGACAAACTCAAAGTTGTTTAGGATACATATAGGGAAAATTTACATTTCGGAAATGTAATGTAGTTCATTTAAATTTAAACTTAAAAGCTGAATGCATGTTTTTCATTGATACTATGAATCAAACTGAACTTTGCTTTGTAAACCTGTTTGATTCTGTTTTTTATAACTGTTTCAGCTGCACAGTCAAGTCCTGCTGTTCATCTTACTGCTAATCCTCCATGGAGAGATGTGTTCCCAGGGGAGACAATTACTCTCACCTGTCAGGTTACTGAATCTGAGGGATGGACCTTTGTGTGGATGAGATTCAGTCAGGGTGGTCAAACACAACTTCCAGCCTCCAGTAGTCACGGCTCTGTGTCTGTGTTGGTCCTGAGTGCTGTGGAAGAGAGACAGAGCGGAAAGTATCAGTGTGAAGCTGTAAAAGGACATGAGCGAGCTTTCAGTAACATCCATACAATAACAGTCTCTGGTGAGTAGTGTAATTGAAAATGACTCCCCTCAAATAGTGGTTCTGTGTTTTCAGTTATTTGCGTCAAAAAATTACCTGAAATAAAATGTTAAAATAACATCTCTTCAATGAGCTGCAAGAGGAAGAGAACCTTTTTACTCAGACCACAGTGATCCTCTGACTTTAGAAATATCTGGTGAGAATTATTACAATAGTTTATTACATTAGTCGAATGTATGATTTATGGCTTTGATTTATTTATTAATAATTTACTGAAATTATGAGGAGCGTTTCATGATACTTTCAGTTTATAATTAAAAATTGTATTGATTTACAGTATTACCTCAAACACATCTGACGGTGCAGTCTGGATGGACAGAGGTCTTCCCCACTGAAACAGTGACTCTGAGGTGTGTAATTCAGGGCAGATCTACAGAGTGGATGTATAAATGGTACAGATATGGACGGGAGCTTCCTGTAGACAAGACTGACTCCAGCAGTGTAAATGGAGACACATACACAATCCTCTCTGCTGATCAGTCACATGCTGGACTGTACACCTGCAGAGGAGAACTTACAAGGACAGCATCTGTACACTCTCTGATTGGCAGCTCTGCTAATTTGAGTGTTCGAGGTAATTATGATGTATTTTCAAAACCATTGAAAGAGCAGAATGCATATTTGAAAGCAGCTGTCTTGTGAAACCTTCCATTTACAGCAATAAACTGTCTTTTAAACTTTCAGCTCTCCCACAAGCTCAGCTGACCGTGCAGTCTGGATGGACAGACGTCTTCCCCACTGAAACAGTGACTCTGAGGTGTGTAATTCAGGGCAGATCTACAGAGTGGAAATATAAATGGTACAGAGATGGACGGGAGCTTCCTGTAGACAAAGCTGACTACAGCAGTGTAAATGGAGACACATACACAATACTCTCTGCTGATCAGTCACATGCTGGACTGTACACCTGCAGAGGAGAACTTACAAGGACAGCATCTGTACACTCTCTGATTGGCAGCTCTGCTAATTTGAGTGTTCAAGGTATTTATGATGTATTTTCAAAACCATTGAAAGAGCAGAATGCATATTTGAAAGCAGGTGTCTTGTGAAACCTTCCATTTACAGCAATAAACTGTCTTTTAAACTTTCAGCTCTCCCACAAGCTCAGCTGACCGTGCAGTCTACATGGACAGACGTCTTCCCCAATGAAACAGTGACTCTGAGGTGTGTAATTCAGGGCAGCTCTACAGAGTGGATGTATAAATGGTACAGAGATGGACGGGAGCTTCCTGTAGACAAAGCTGACTACAGCAGTGTAAATGGAGACATATACACAATCCTCTCTGCTGATCAGTCACATGCTGGACTGTACACCTGCAGAGGAGAACTTACAAGGAGAGCATCTGTACACTCTCTGATTGGCAGCTCTGCTAATTTGAGTGTTCGAGGTAATTATGATGTATTTTCAAAACCATTGAAGGAGCAGAATGCATATTTGAAAGCAGGTGTCTTGTGAAACCTTCTATTTACAGCAATGAACTGTCTTTTAAACTTTCAGCTCTCCCACAAGCTCAGCTGACCGTGCAGTCTGGATGGACAGAGGTCTTCCTCAATGAGACAGTGACTCTGAGGTGTGTAATTCAGGGCAGCTCTACAGAGTGGAAGTATAAATGGTACAAAGATGGACGGGAGCTTCCTGTAGACAAAGCTGACTCCAGCAGTGTAAATGGAGACACATACACAATCCTCTCTGCTGATCAGTCACATGCTGGACTGTACACCTGCAGAGGAACACATACAAAGAGATCATCTGTACACTCTCATAATAGCAGTTCTGCTACTTTGAGTGTACAAGGTAAATATGATTTGTTTTACCTGAACATTTTGCATGTCATGTGTTCTTTGCTTCTAAACTAAACTGAGAAAAAAACTAAAATTTCACAATCTTATTTGAACCAAGAAATACAGTTTTGTATAATATGATCTGATGTGTCTTGTTCTGAATTACTGTGAGTTGCCAGTTTGGAGTACAGGTGTCAGAATACCATTATCCATTCTTTCCACGGACAATTTATGTTAAATGTGTCTGATGGGTTTGTGACAATTGCTTCATTATTTAATCATATGATTAGGGACACCAGTTTGTCTACCCGTTTTCTCATATTGGACTTCAGTCCTCCGCCACCTAGAGGTCACTATAACCTCTTTGTTAAGCCTCCTCAGACATCTTAGTTGATAATTTAATTGCCACTAATTAAGCACAAATGATGATTGACTGAAGTGTTTACATGAGACACTCACATGTTAAATTTAATTTGATTATTTACTAAAATAGACATTTCAGTATTTCTGTATGTTGTACAGGGGCATGATAGGTATTGTTAGAAGCCACAGTAAAAATGAGAGCAGTTACAATGTTTGACTTAGAGGAAAAAGTTAAATAAAAAATATATGCTCATGATCCAACTATTGGACTAATCCTAGTCTTCAGTCAAGACCTTAAGTAAAATCTGGTGTCATAGAGTTGGGCAAAAACAAAAACCTGAACCCTTACTGGCCATTTTCGGATTAGATTGGACACCCCTACTTCATATGGATGCATTTTGCTTTTTACGTAAGCGATACTCAATCCTGGTCCTGGACAGCCACAGAGTGTGCTGGTTTTTGTTTTTTGTTTAAGATCAGCAACCAATTGAGACCAAAGTAAGCAGGTAACCTGAGTTAACCTTTTAATCTACTGCTTTAACTGATCGATTTCTGTGCTACTCAAGTGATGAATAACAATGTAAGCCAGCAAACCCTGTGGCTCTCCAGGTCCAGAAAGGTGGACCACTGGCTCAAAGCTATACTTTTCATAGCAGTTTAAAATAAATCCATGTTCACCTTCCTGCCTGACTGTCACAATATTAGATCAACTCATCCATTACCTAATTAATTAGATCGACTAAAGTTATATAAATGGCTGAATTAGAAATTCAGTTGTCTGAACAGTTACTTGACTATACTTTTGAGTGCCTATGGGGACCCCTGGAGGATAAGCAGTGAATTACAAGTTTAAATCCTTACAAGTCACATGGTGGAGACATACTGGTGGCCGTACATATGGTCTTGTATGTGATGGAGAATGTATCTATTAATGCTAAATGACACTGAGCACATACCTTACCTTCATCAGGGGGAAAACCAAAACCTGTTATTACCCAGAATGCCCCCAGTAGAGTGATGTACACAGGAGAGAGAGTCACCCTGAGCTGTGGGTTTGAGGGAGATCCTGCTGGCTGGGAGTATCTCTGGTACAAAGACCCACTGAGACACACTGTGCCCAACACTGACAGCAGCAGGACTGATGGGTCCAGTTTCACCATCAGTACTGCTGCTCTGGCCGACAGTGGAGAGTACCGCTGTAGAGCTGCAAGAGGAAGAAAACCTTTTTACTCAGACTACAGTGATCCTCTGACTTCAGAAATATCTGGTGAGAATGATTAAAATAGTAGAATATGGCTTTGATTTATGTGCTTTAATAATTTAATAAAAACATGAGTGTTTTGTGATATTTTCAGTTTATAATTAAAATTGCATTGATTTACAGTATTACCTCATACATATCTGATCGTACAGTCTGGATGGACAGAGGTCTTCCTCACTGAAACAGTGACTCTGAGGTGTGTAATACAGGGGATCTCTGCAGAGTGGAAGTATAAATGGTACAGAGATGGACGGGAGCATCCTGTAGACAAGGCTAACTCGAGCAGTGTAAATGGAGACACATACACAATCCTCTCTGCTGATCAGTCCCATGCTGGACTGTACACCTGCAGAGGAGAACTTACAAGGAGAGCATCTGTACACTCTCTGATTGGCAGCTCTGCTACATTGACTGTACGAGGTAAATATGATTTATTTTGCATGTCCACAGTAAACTGATACATTTCAACTGCAAACTCTTTGCCACTATTTACAATTTTGTGTGTGTCTGGCTTGCACTGCCTTAAATTAACCGAGTAAATACTGTTGCCTTGACTGAGATTTTGAAAAAAACCATTTGGCAGTTATTGGTGCCATAATTGAGTTAAGAGGAGTGAGAGAGAGCTGCCAATCAGCTGCCTCTCATTCATAATGGGAATATAATGAGCAGGGATAAATATGCAAATTAATGCACTTAAGACACTGAAATATTACATTACATTACAGGCATTTGGCAGACGCTCTTATCCAGAGCGACGTACAACAAAGTGTGATAATATGCAGATTAATTCATGATGTCATATAACTACTGTCTGTGATAAATCTGAAGCCCAGTCGTTATTTTTTATGAGAACGTGCTGGACTCACAGAATCACAGCCTTACCCCTCACTGCAGGGCTGTGTGGTGCCAGTTGATAGGATGAATAAATTGCTGCTTATTACCGTTTTTACCCGGTAACACAATTTAGAGCACGATTGTGTTGTCAGGCCTGTTGAGTTATTAGTCCTGAAACAAAATGGGTGAGTAATTTTATAAAATTAATTAAAACAACCTAATACAGTATTAGGCATACAATTCCTAGATAATTGTTCCGTTCATGAGTTCACTCGCAAGCTCCTATTGGTTATAAAGCCTGCCCGATTACTCACTTTGATGTCAAACAGCAACATGGTTCTGACATATTATTATAACTGGAGTACAGCACACTACATGCACCTATTAAGAAGGCAATGAATTTCATCAGCTGTCCACCAATGTGAAGAGGAATTCCCTTTTTTGCTATCATGTGCCACGATAGGGAGAGAGACCATTCACTCCAAATACAGTAACTTTCTGCTATTAATCATGCAATGTAAGGCCTAGTGGATTATAGATTCCATGTCCTGTATCTTTCCCCCCCCGTATAACACGTTGAGTTGGATGATAAGCAATGTATGATCTTGCAGCTTTGCCTCAGGCAGTAGTGACCCTGGATGAAGGATGGATGGGGGTCTTCATCACTAAAGGCACTCTAGCAATGAGGTGTGAGCTTCAGGGCTTTACTTCTGCTGACTGGAACTACACGTGGTACAGAGACGGAACACAGATCTCACTAAACCACACTGAGGAGAGGCACACAGTGGGATTCTGGGATAGCTCCTCTGATGGTGAATATAGATGTAGTGGGAACAGGA
This sequence comes from Anguilla anguilla, assembly GCF_013347855.1. Classification (NCBI taxonomy): domain Eukaryota; kingdom Metazoa; phylum Chordata; class Actinopteri; order Anguilliformes; family Anguillidae; genus Anguilla; species Anguilla anguilla. Next base: position 41,182,713 of record NC_049211.1, on the reverse strand, counting down.
CAGACAGACCGTACTACTCCCTCATCAGTGAAGGCTTCATTACAAGTCATATCAGTAAGTTCAATTTATAATTGAGGCCACAGACAAGTGAAGGGTTAAATCCATTGTACCCTTGTGTAGATCCTCACTTCTTATTTTCTAATATTAGTTGACTTCTTGATTTAAGATGTAAAATATAAAGAAGAAATGTAAATGAAATGTTTTAATCTGTGTATTTTTTGTGTTCATTCACATACTGAATCCGGACTACTATATATACGTACATTTGCAATCAAGGCATACATAAAAAAGGGGAATATACACAGTGCCCTCCAAAATTATTCATGCCCTTGCTTGATAAAGATGAACAAAAAAGGCATGCTCAAAATTTGATCATTTTATCAAGACTGTAAGAGATGTGTGTCACAATATTCACACCCATTCTCAATACTCTGCACCCGCTCTGCACTGAGTTGTCTTACATAGCGTTTCATGAGATTGGGGACCACATGGGAAGGGTCACAGACCATTGAATTTTTCCAGGTCCTTCTGAACTTTTGGTCTGAGCTTGAAGCAAGTCCTCCTGCCAAACTCTGATTGGAACCGGGTGTTTTTCTCTGGGCAATTCTATTATTATAAAATTGTATAATTCTACCGTTTATTGAGCACACAGTATAGCTCATTATCTGTATTGTTTATGCAGCATTTCTCAACTTCATCAGGGGTGTGTGAACAAATTTGGATGGTACTGTATGTAAATGCACAAATTTGAAATATTTGCAATGTTTATCAATATGACAAAAGCAGCAAAGCAAATTATTCTAAATGATTTCCTAACATAAATAAATTGCACAATTTTGTAATATTTGCCATGAAATTGGAATCGTTTAAATGATTTCAATACTTTTGAAATATTATATTTTATCTCACGTAACCTTGCTCTTCTACCTCCACAGCAGGGGTGTACTTTATTGTGGCTCTTACTGGTTCTGTCATCATTTTCATAACCCTGGTCGTGCTGGCAGTCCAATGCTCTAAGAAATGCAGGACATCAGGTGTGTAGTAGCACTCATTGAACACGTCCATACATTACGCTATTATTTATACATTACACTTTAAAAGCTGTCTAATAATAATATCAGCATTTCAAGTAAATGATAAAAGCACGTGACTTCAGAAGTTTAAAATCACCCATTGAACAGACAAGTGCTCATGGAATTAAATTTAATTGTTATAGTTTCTTGACCATTATATTATTGTATTCATTTCATTCCTCTATTTATGTATTCATTGATCCAGGTGAGTAGTATGGAACACAGAGAGTGCCACAATGATAAATAAATTAATCAACAAATAAATAAATAAATGTGAAAAATAAAAAGAAATAAAACAATCTAAAAATAAATAGTCTAAAAGTACATAAATAAATCTGTAAAATAATATAGTAATGCAAATGTGTGTGCAAAAATGTGTAAAAAATGTAATATTTTTCTTTAATTTCAAGTAATTTTCAGATTTTCACATTTATTTATTCATTTATTTTTATATATATTTCCCTATTTATTTCTGATTTTTTTGATGAGCACAATCGGACAATCAACTTGCCTTGGTTCGCCCACCAAGTGTGAAGTTCCGCCATTCCATGCGATCAGAACAACAGACAACATTTCTCAATGTGAGCAAGTACTTTAATAGAGAAGTCAGTTTCTCAAACATTGAAAGAAATGCTGGACATAGATGAATACATGTATTCCAAAAAAAAAAGAAAATGAATAGAGAAATATGTATGGAAATAAAATAATAAATAAACATGAAAATAAACGTATCCATCCACTATCTAACATATCTAACCGCTAATTCCTGGTTTGCGTAATGGGGAGTGTTGGATCTTATCATGCATTGGACGAGAAGCAGGAATTTACCCTGGACTGGTCACTAGTCCATCAGAGGGCACACACACCACTCGTACACTCACACACTCATAGTGAAAATGAATTAGAAAATGAATTTAAAAAATAATTTAAGAAAAATTGCACATACATTTATATTTCTTCATTAATTTCCTGATTTATTGGTGTATTTTTATATTATTTATTTCCAATTATTCTATGTTGACAATTCTCTGTGTTATTGCATGTTTGCCATCGTTTATGTTTGTGAAAAGGCCGAATTAAAAATCAGCCGGATGGGGGCGAGTTTTACTCCAGGGTAAATGCAGACTACATCAGCGCAGGTGAGGACCGGTCTTTCTGAGTTCTCGTCCGGTCACACTGTGTGCCACGTGTGAGTTGAATCTTCACCTTTCTCTGCTCTCTTCTCCAGATCATGGATTAACAGCCAATGCTGTGTATGAGGAAATAGGCCCTGCCACAGAAACAGAAGGTCAGGACAGAAACCGGTGACCGACAAGTACTAAACTAAAAAGCCACGATACTTTCACAAACTGTCAGACGTTCAAAACATCCATTTAAACATCACATGCTCTGTGGAGCTCAAACTCAGTAGGTTCTTCCTTTAACCCCTCTGCTTTATTGACAACAGGTTCTGAAGTAGTTGGGCAGCACAGTTTCTATTCAGCCGTTCAGTTAAAACCATTAAACCAAGGTAAGTTTATAATTAGTTTATAATGTGATATTTTTCATAATCACTCTCCGTGATCACTCTCCGTGAGCGACTTGTTTAAAGTGTTTTTTTTTTTTTTGTTGCAGGTGTGTTGTTAAAATCGTATAAGTTTAAGTGCAACAGTTATTGATAATATGTTGTGATCACGCATTCAAAAAAATGATGTGCATAATCCTTACATTGCAGGTCCTACTGCATAATTGGACACAGGGATCCACATTCACTCAGTCTTACCTTCATATGTGAGGGAAAATATTCTTGCTATAGGTACATGCCACTATATCCTACTATGTTTTCATATCATATGTATTTTAAGGTCACTGTGTTGCACATTAAATAATGATATGCAGTTGAACCACCCTATTAATTTCCTGCTCTGTTTTTATAGTTTCCACAGTTATCCTTAAAATATGACTCTGCAGAACTCATAGGTCCTGTGTTGTGGAAAATTGTTGTTGAAGTTGATGAAACTTGATGAAAATGCATTAAATAATTTAATAAGCTTCTTATCCAGGAGTTCTCAGCCCAGGTCCTGTGGGGCTATACTGAATCCCCCTTTTCATTGCTACCCAGTGCTTAATTGATCAGTTGAAGTAGTTCACTACACAGTTAATCCAACTCATGTGGTTACTTGAATCTAAGTTGGCTCCTGAAAACAGACAATGGTACTCCCAGGCCTGGATTAATGCACAGGGTCACCCAGGCAGTAGTAAAGGTTGTCCTAGTCCCGAGGCCCATGTCATCTTAATTCGGCCCTGGATGCACCCTGTTCATCAACAGGACCTGGGTTGAGAACCCCTAATTTAAGGTAATCAAACCTTTTGTAATCCTGTAATTTTGTCAATGTTTAAGAGTTGGCATTTGCTAACTAGTATTCTTTTCATGTATTTAAAGATACGGTTAAATGAAATAGCATTGGGACAGTGGCACACTTTTTGTCATTTTGTACTCCAGCACAATAAAAATATGTAAATATGATGATAAAGTGCAGATTGTGTTAATTTGAAGGCATTTACATCCATATTGGGTGATTAGGGTAGGAATTACAGCCCTTTTTGATATAATGGGTAGGGAACTGGTCTTGCAATCGAAAGACAGTGGTGTAGTATAATGGGTAGGGAACTGGTTTCTGCATTCCTTCAGTACATATCCAGCTGTATAAATGGATGCAATGTCAAAAGTTGTCTGGATAAGAGGGTCTGCTAAATGCCTGTAAAGCAACATTCCACAAGTTTAGATTCGTAATCAAACAATTCACATGTGGTTAAAGTGCTTATTCTCAGCTTTGATTTAACCGTGTAGATCACACAGCACTTTTTATACGTTACCCCCCTCGTCCTGAAGTTTTTTAATCTTTAATCTCATCACCCGATTCGTCATTTCGTTTGGTTTCTATCCCACCTTTACGTTTCCATTTATCTTCATGTGTGCATCAGGGCAATTATTGGGTGACGGCCTGCCTGTTGCCGTAATTCCCTGATTATAACTAATAATTCCATCTAATCACCGTAAGACAAGAACTGCAGGCCCTTTGGATGAAGGCGAAGCCCTTTTAGCATCAATTATGAACATATTAAAAATCATAACGTGTTTCACACAGGAGCACTCCAATTGAGCTTGTTCTCCCACACATCAGTAGTCGCACTGTATGAAAGGGGAAGAGAAAAGACATGGAAACCAGAGTAAAATGACCTCAGGGACGACGGAGTCATAGCCAAACATGCTGCTGGCTCCACGGCTGGTCCACTTATCACCACGCTTATCTGCACTTTCCCAAACGCGTGAGGTTTGTGGCGCAAACACGACTGGCTATTCCAAACTGGGCAAAGGAAGCCTGAAAAAAAAGTCAGCAATAATTTCAGACCCAAACATGATGAAGTGAGAGAACAGCAACAAACTGCTCTGATTTATCAATGGAGTGCTGGGTAACAGCGAGAATCTGCTCACCCAGCAGCCTTCCAGGACCAGGGTAGAGGGACAACTTTAGAGCTGGACAGAAGAGTGGGGAATTACTGCAACACCAGCCACCAGCCAAATGCCGGTGCGGTTCATCTGTGGCTGGTACGTGGGTCCACTCTACCAGCCACTTTGGCAGGGAACCAACCCATCAGTCGGAGGTCCTGCCCTATTCTAAACTGTCTGGTATGAAGGTGAAACTTGCTTGGGGATTCTGCAGTGGGTCAGCCACTGAGGACGGCGGACGAAGAAGTTAGTTTCCTGCCCCGGTGTATGTTTCGCATTTAGGTCTCATGTCCACAATTTAGCACAAAGGGACGGGCAGTATTTCAATTACAGATTTCAAATACTTTTGAACATTATGCAATTTGTATTCTTTATGTGACGGGAAAATCTGTCGTTTGTATACCATGCTTCAGAAACGTTCTGAGATTTTACAAATGCAGCCAACCAAGCTGGTCTGGGGTTAAATTAAGGATATGCTCTTGTTTTGAATCTTTGAATCAGGGCTTTCAACCGTTTTCAATGCAGGGACCCCCCTCCAGGGGACCCCCAACATAAAGGGTTAAAAGGGTTACATTTAAAGAGGTTTGATAGAGTTCACAGACCGGGGGGAGATTGCAAGCACAGACTGAGGGGGGGGGGGGGGGGGGGGGGGGGCGCACTGAGACAGGGAGAGGAGAATTAAATTAATTAAATTCAGAAAGTGAACTGTCCCTTCAATATCCAGCAGTTTAGAATTCTGGTTCCTGGTGCACCCTAGTGGTAAAAATGAGCAACTACACAGATATGCTCTGTTCAACTGTACAACAGGCATTCTCTATAAATTATTTTTAAAATATTATTAAAATATTGGTTGGTGGTGACCAAATAAGGAATACACCAAACAAGTCAAAATTTGATTTCCAAAACAATTTGGCACTGCATTACAACTGGAAACTTTGACAACCTTGTTCAAGGAGAGACCGAGGTACAGAAACAAAACCTTTTCTTTTAATAAAACTTATTGACATTGCAGAACAAAACTTTACTGAGAAATAATGCCCACCCTTGGACCAATCAGAAGCGAGTGTTTAGCCAAGCCATTGTATAAATGATAATATGATATTTGTTCCTTATGGAAGATGGGGATACACCTCAGGTGCATTACTTACCTTAGTTGTATAGTAAGTTTGCATTAGGTTGCTAGTTGGATTATTGCTACATTTGAACATAATAACATAACATAACTTGAACATAAGAAAGTAGAGATAAGTAGCCAACTAGTGTAAAATAACATGACGCCATGGGTTGGTTTTCTTCCTGTCCTCCCCAATTTTTTAAGTCACCAGCCACCACTGATGTATTCTTTCATTTATTGGCTGGACCGCAACAGGGCGGCCAGCCCTACAAATGCGATTTGTTCGGCCGGATCACGTGTGTTAGGTCTGTATGTATATGGAAGCACTGCATGACCTATCATATCATGATCAGTAAGAGTCAAGGCATAATATATAAAATCATAATAATGTCACTTTAGTCAGTCTTAACCATACATGTATTCTTTCATTTATTTCACCACGTCTACATATTCACATGAAATGTAGATTTTTTTATTTAACCAGGAAAACCCCCATTGAGATCGAAATCTCTTATGCAAGGGGGACCTGACATAAAACACAAAGTTATGAAGTTACACAAGACAGTAGACAAAGAACAAATCAGTTACTAACATCAAATGGAGAAAGAGACAGCAGTGCAACAGTAAACGAAAAGAGAACGGTCCCTAACAGAGTTTGCGGTCTGTAAAAACAGTGCTGAGTGCTAACAGTGTTTAACATCACTTTTGTGTCAATTGTTGTTGAACAGACTATAGTCACCTTGAACTACATACAAAAATATATGACATTACAGTGTTTACAGCTCTCTCACACACACACACACACACACACACAAGCACGCGTGCACACACACACGCGCACAAACACAAACACAAGCTGCACAAGAAGCTTCTTCTTCCAGCTCATACCAATGCAAGCCCAGTTCGTGCACTGCGATGTGAAAAGAAGCAGTGCACACACACACGCGCACAAACACAAACAGAAGCTGCACAAGAAGCTTCTTCTTCCAGCTCATACCAATGCAAGCCCAGTTCGTGCACTGCGATGTGAAAAGAAGCAGTGACTTGGCATTACATATCCTTGAGGAGAGGACGTGTTTGAATGCGTGGTCTCAAAATGACTGTTAAGGGCAGAGCAATCAAGATGGCTCCTGAAAATAATTGGGGAGGCAGAGTAGTACAATGGGTAAGAAGCTGGTCTTATAACCTAAAGGTCCCCAGTTCGATTCCCCGGTAGGATACTGTTACGTCCCAAAAGCCAACCGAAGTTCCAATAACCAGGGACCGCAACATAAACTAAACAAGGAGTCAAATCTATATACAAACATAGAAGATTTATTAAAAACAATGAGACAACAAAACAGAACACATTACCATATGTAAGCTGAACAGGATGGTTCAGGCAGAAAACAGACAGCCAGGCTACTCTTCATCTAAAAGAAACCACAGTTGACTTTCTGGCCTAACTATCTAAAAATGTGTGAAATCTCTATAATAAACCATTTTTAAAAGCTCCTTTCAACTGCGGTGTCTTCAGGCTTTATCCAGTTGACTGTTAGGACACAGGTGTGCATCGTCAAGCAATCAAACCCCAATCAGCTCCACCTGCAGGATTAAGACATGCAGACTCCAAATCAAGGGACTGTAACAGACACCGCTGCTGTACCCTTGAGCAAGGTACTTAACCTGCATGTATCCAGCTGTATAACTGGATACAATGTGAATGCTAAGTAAGGATGTGCTTATGTGTTCTATTTAAAAATAGTGAAGGTACTGCAAAAAATAAAGGTGCTCTCCAGTTACACAAGTTTCCCAATTTACATTACAGCCATTTAACAGACACTCTTAGCTTCTTTCACACTATTTACATTGCATCCATTAACATAGTATCAATTCATATAGCTGGACATATACTGAAGCAATGCAGGTTAAGTACCATGCTGTACCCTGCCCTACGCGAAGAAAGACATGCAGAATTACACTGATTAGAAGTAATGCGATGACCAGGGCTATGTGAGAGTGCAAACTATCCCTAATGGCAATTCATGAAAAAACTCCTGTATTTCAAAGCCATGTTTTGCCAGATATTACATTAAGCCTTCAAGCCCGTAAGATGCACATTTTTATATATATTTTTAGTAAGTCTACTTTAATAAATGATACAATATGTCATGTAATATTTAGCAAAGCAATAATGAAAATAAACTTATGCCATGCTGTGTGGTCAGGTATGGTCAGTTTGGTCAGCCAGTTCCTCCCCACTGTGCACCACTTTCCGGCGTGATACCCATCTCCAGAAGGCTGGATTCACAATGATTGACAGAAAGAGGAGGACTGCCACGCCCACACAGATCCGAACCACATTCTCCACAGCGCGGTAAACTTAGGGAGAAAAAAAACAAAAAAATCAAGGATTTAAACAGGCTGTGGGAATACAAATCAGATGCATTTCAGAATTTGTCAACAAATTTTAGTCTGCTCGAACAAGCATTTCATGTACATTTCTGTGATGCTAATCAAATACAATCAGACCTAAAACTAGGCTATTTTGTGACTCTAATATATCATTTAGTATACTTTTAATTATTATTATTATTATTATATACACCATATAGACAAAAGTATGTGGACACCTGACATCCAACATCTCATAAACACTTCCACTCTTCTGGGGAGGTTTCATATTAGATGTTGGAGCATTGCTGCAGGGACTTGCTTCCATTCAGCCAGAAGAGCATTAGGGAGATCGGGCACTGATTGGGCGATTAGGCCTGGCTCACAGTTGGCATTCCAATTGATCCCAAATGTGTTGGATGGGGTGAGATCAAGGCTCAGTGCAGGCGAGTAAAGTTACACTGATCTCAACAAAACTATTTATATATGGGCCTCGCTATTTGCCCATGGAAATTGTCATGCTGAAACAGGAAAGGGCCTTCCCCAAACTGTTGCCACAAAATTGGAAGCACAGATTCATCTAGATTGACATTGCATTAAGATTTGCCTTCACCTGAACAAAGCGGCCTAGCCCAAACCATGAAAAACAGCCCCAGACCAAGGGGTGTCCAGATACTTCTGTTCATATAGTGTATCATTGGAGCCTATTTCTCAGTGCATAACTATGTGCATCTATATGACACAAAAGCCAGCAAAATGATTATTTGCTAACCAGCCTTCAGCTACAACTAAGATATACAGGTTTCATAAAAAAAATTTTTTGAAAACAACTAAACCATATGAATCTCTGCATTTAATACTCTTTTTGAGACTGTGGTCGGGGTTCTGTCAATTTGTCCTGCCTTATTGAAATGTCCCACCTGTAATGCAAATTTATAGTCATGCTGCAAATTCTGAATCATGCCTTTACATACAGTGCCATCCAAAAGAGTACACACCCCTGATAAAAACAAGCAAAGACTGGATGAAATAAACAATCCCAATAACGATCTGGGACAAGTATACTGGAACAATTATATTGCATTACTACAAAATAATACAATTAATTTTTCAGCATGCTGCCTTTGCTCTTCCTGAATGAATAATTTTGGAGGGTAGTGTATATGTTCTCTTTTTTCTGTCTGTCTTTGTTGTAAATTTATACAGTGATTCACAGTTACAATATAATATACAATATAATATAATACATTTAATTTACATTGCAACTTTCTATTTTACATCATAAATCAAAAACAGAGCTCAACTTACATTAGAAATAAGTGACAATGTATGATACACAAGGGTACAATGGATATGTAAATGGATTTAACAGTTCACTTGTCTGTGGTCTCAATTATAAATTGAACTTACTGATATGGCTCGGCATGAAGCCTTCACTGATGAGGGAGTAGTATGGTCTGTCTGTCCTGTTCCCACTACATCTATATTCACCATCAGAGGAGCTATCCCAGAATCCTACTGTGTGCCTCCCTCCAGTATGATTTAGTGAGATCTGCGTTCCGTCTCTGTACCACGTGTAGTTCCAGTCAGCAGAAGTAAAGCCCTGAAGCTCACACCTCATTGCTAGAGTGCCTTTAGTGATGAAGACCCCCATCCATCCTTCATCCAAGCTCACTACCGCCTGAGGCAAAGCTGCAAGATCATACATTGCTTATCATCCAACTCAACGTGTTACATGGGAAACCAGTTATAGGTCATTGAATCTATAATCCACTAGGCCTTACATTGCATGGCTAATGGCAGAAAGTTACTGTAGTTGGAGTGACAGGTCTCTCTCCCTATCGGTGCACATGATAGCAAAAAAGGGAATTCCTCTACACATTGGTGGACAGCTGATGAAATTCATTGCCTTCTTAATAGGTGTACATAGTGTGCTGTACTCCAGTTATAATATGTCAGAACCATGTTGCTGTTTGACATCAAAGTGAGTAATCTGGCAGGGTTTATAGCCAATAGGATCTTGCAAGTGAACTCATGAATGGAACAAATAGTTAGGAATTGTATGCCTAATACTGTAATATGTTATTTAAATTTTTAAAATAAAATTACTCACCCATTTTGTTTCAGGCCTAATAACTCAACAGGCCTGACAACACAATCGTGCTCTAAATTGTGTTACCGGGTAAAAACGGTAATAAGCAGCAATTTATTCATCCTATCAACTGGCACCACACAGCCCTGTAGTGAGGGGTAAGGCCGTGATTCTGTGGGTCCAGCACGTTCTCATAAAAAATAACGACTGGGCTTCAGATTTATGACAGAAAGTAGTTATATTGCATATTTGATTGTCTTAAGTACATTAACTCTATATATATATATACTCATTCATTATATTCCCATTGCTCATGAGAGGCAAATGAATGGCAGCTCTCTCTCACTCCTCTTAACTCAATTATGGCGCCAATAACTGCCAAATGTTTTTTTTTAAATCTCAAGTGAACAGTTTTTAATCGGTACAAGCCTGACACATACAAAATCGTAAATAGTGGCAAACAGCTTGCAGTTCAAACGTATCAGTTTACTTTGGACATGCAAAATAAATCATATTTACCTCGTATAGTCAATGCGGCAGAGCTGCCAATCAGAGAGTGTACAGATGCTCTCCTTGTAAGTTCTCCTCTGCAGGTGTACAGTCCAGCATGTGACTGATCAGCAGAGAGGATTGTGTATGTATCTCCATTTACAATGCTGGAGTCAGCTTTGTCTGCAGGAAGCTCCCGTCCATCTCTGTCCCATTTATACATCCACTCTGTAGAGCTGCCCTGAATTACACACCTCAGAGTCACTGTTTCAGTGAGGAAGACCTCTGTCCATCCAGACTGCACGGTCAGCTGAGCTTGTGGGAGAGCTGAAAGTTTAAAAGAAAGTTTATTGCTGTAAATGGAAGGTTTCACAAGACACCTGCTTTCAAAGATTTGGTGAAGACCTCTGTCCATCCAGACTGCACGGTCAGATGTGTTTGAGGTAATACTGTAAATCAATATAATTTTTAATTATACACTGAACGTATCATGAAACGCTCTTCATAATTTTAGTAAATTATTAATAAATAAATAAAAGCCATATTCTACCAGTGAAATAAACTATTGTAATAATTCTCACCAGATATTTCTAAAGTCAGAGGATCACTGTAGTCTGAGTAAGAAGGTTTTCTTCCTCTTGCAGCTCTACAGCGGTACTCTCCACTGTGGGCCAGAGCAGCAGAGCTGATAGTGAAACTGGACCCATCAGTCCTGCTGCTGTCAATGTTGGGCAAAGTGTGTCTCAGTATGTCTTTGTACCAGAGATACTCCCAGTCAGCAGGATCTCCCCCAAACCCACAGCTCAGGGTGACTCTCTCTCCTGTGTAAATTTCTCCACTGGGGGGATTCTGGGTAATAACAGGCCAAGGCTTTTCACCTGATAAAGGTAAAGCATGTGTTCAGTGTCATTTCTTAGAATTCATAAACATTAACAGTCTTCATCACATAGAAGATCATACAGGTAAGGACTGAAGAAAACCTCCCAAACTCACCAGACACATTTAACACAAGTGTTCCTGGGAAAGACTGGATCACAGGGTTTTGTCCTCGTTCACCCTGACACAGGTACTCTCCACTGTCTGACTCTCTTACTGAGTGCAGGATGTGCTTTTGTTGGCTTTCAGTTGCACGGGCATAGAGGCTCTCTAATCTTCCCTGGGTGTTTCTGCTCCATGAATATCTCCAGCCAGACCCTTTCCTGATGTCACAAGCTAAGCTAACAGCTTCTCCTGTGAACATCACTTTGGCTGGGGGATCTGTGACTATGACAGCCTGAGGACGATCAGCTGAAATGGAGATCATTGAAGAGATGTTGTTTAAACATTTTATTTCTTATCATTTGTTGAAGCAAAAAAGAAGCACTATTTGAGGGGGGTAATTTTCAATTACACTACTCACCAGAGACTGTTATGGGATGGAGGTTACTGAAAGCTCGCTCATGTCCTTTTACAGCTTCACACTGATACATTCCGCTCTGTCTCTCGTCCACAGCACTCAGGACCAACACAGACACAGAGCCATTACTACTGGAGGCTGGAAGATATGTTAGATCCCCCTGTCTGTGTCTGGTCCACAGAAATATCCATCCCTCAGATTCAATAACCTGACAGGTGAGAGTAATTGTCTCTCCTGGGAACACATCTGGCCATGGAGGATTAGCAGTCAGACGAACAGCAGGACTTGACTGTGCAGCTGAAACAGTTATAAAAAACAGAATCAAACAGGTTTAAAAATGCAGAGTTTAGTTTAATACATAATATCAATCCACATACCGTATGGTTTCTACTTCTAAATTAAAATTAAAATTAACTATGTTACATTTTCTGAATGCACATTTTTCCTAAATGTAACCTAAATATTTCCTCATATTTTTGCATTATTAATATTGCAACAACAAACTTTGAGTCTGCCAGAAACAATGGGTTTTGGAAAGTTCTCATGATCTTTACGAATTCTGGTTTATAATTGCTGTGCGTGTTCCACAAAACGAATGCATGGTAATTATGTCAAAACATAGATCTTAGGAATTTAATATCTATACCTTTCTGAACACAAAAAAACACCAGTGCTGTTGCATCTGAAACAGGAAGAAAGCAATGTAAATTGCAATATCTGTTCCAGTGTGAATGAATGTTAGTATAAAATGATTTTATTTTCACATTAAAAACACAAATCCTTTTTTTGCAAAGTTGGACAGGTTTTCATTAAACAATGCTGTATAATGTCCCATTTTTTAGTAGCTAAGTGTTCTTGATAGTATGCAATTTTCACTCACTCCATCTTTCATACAGTATGGCAACTTAATAAGCTCAGACCAGTTCAGCAATTATTGAAGTATGATTGTTCAGACACAAGAGACAGTCATACATTTGAAAATACATATTGGAAGTTTTCATAAAGTTAATTGTGAAGATTGAACATCTTTAATAATATTGTTCAGTCGGATTCACAGACAATCACATGCAATCACAACAATACATAGCAGGACTGCAGTACATATGTATATGGAAGCATTGCATGACCTATCATATCGTGATCAGTAAGATTCAAGGCATAATATATAAAATCATAATACTGTTACTTTAGTCAGTCTTAACCATACATGTATTCTTTCATTTATTTCACCACGTCTACATGTTCACATGAAATGTAGATTTCTTTATTTAACCAGGAAGAACCCCATTGAGATCTAAATTGCTTTTGCAAGGGGGACCTGACATAAAACACAAAGTTATGAAGTTACACAAGACAGTCAACAAACATCAAATCAGTTACAAACATCAAATGGAGAAAGAGACAGCAGTGCAACAGTAAACACAAAGTTTTACTTACAAATTGGAAAGCACAGAAATGTGTCATGAGGCTTCATTCTTGCTTTAGACATCAGATAACTGCATTGCCTACGCTGTGGTAATTGCAACTGCCTCTATTATAAGGTATTGGGCGAAAAGTAGAACGCTTGTGATGGAGAATTTTGAAAAAAAAACAACGAACAAAAAAAACCTATATCCTCTTTCACTCTGCACACATTTGCCGCTTGGTTGCTTTATGCGACAGTGCCTGACCACACGGCCTTTAATCGTTTCAGCGCAGCCTTGTATCTGCCGGTGTATCTCACTGATAGTGCCACCTTAAAAATAAATTAACACGTTACCAGAGCAACCACTTCGGAAAGAGAGCTGTGAGAACGGTCCCTAACTGAGTTTGCGGTCTGCAAAAACAGTGCTGAGTGCTAACAGTGTTTAACATGACTTTTTTTGTTGAACAGCCTATAGTCACCTTGAACTACATATAAAAATATATGACATTACGCTGTTTGACTGTTTGTTTCTCACACACACAAAACACACACACAAGCACATGCATGCACACACACACACAAACACATGCGTGCACGCACATGCACATACACACACACACACAAACACAAGCTGCACAAGAAGCTTCTTCTTCCAGCTCATACCAGTGCAAGCCCAGCTCATGCACTGCAATTTGAAAAGAAGCAGTGAATTGGCATACGTATCCTTGAGGAGAGGACATGTTTGAATGCGTGGTCTCGGAATGACTATTAAGAGCAGAGCAATCAAGATGGCTCCTGAAAATAATTGGGGCAGCAGAGTAGTACGATGGGTAAGAAGCTGGTTTTGTAACCTAAAGGTCCCCGGTTTGATTCCCCGGTAGGACACTGTTACATCCCAAAAGCCAACCGAAGTTCCAATAACCAGGGACTACAACATAACAAACTAAACATTACATTACATTTATTTGGCAGACAATTTTATCCAAAGAGACGCACAAAAAGTGCATTTCATGGTCACAGACAACTACTAAACACAGGTTCAGTAAGATACAATACTTATTTTGTACAGCTATTTCTAGCCAACAACACAGTTTAGTTCACACAGTGAACACTATTCAGACCTAACCTCTGCAAAGCCAACTAGGCAGAAGAATAAGCTACAGTATTAGGACAAATACAATTTACCAAAAAGTGCTGGGATGGGGCAACATTTAACAAGTGTCATGAAAAAAGGGGGGCGGGGGGGATTTAGAGTGAAATATACAGCGTGGTGGTGGTTAGTCTAGGTATAGTCTGAAGAGATGAGTCTTCAGGCCACGGTGGTAGATGGGTAGTGAGGGGGAGGTTCGGAGAGGGACGGGGAGTTCATTCCACCACTGGGGAGCTAGGGTGGAGAAGCTCTGTGATCCCTTTGGTCGGGTGGGAGGGGTTACAAGGCTCCCTGCTGCCGCAGAGCGGAGTGGTCGAGCAGGCACATAGGATTGAATCATGTCCTGAAAGTAGATGGGGGCTGTCCTGTTGGCTGCAGTGTAGGGTAAGGGTAAGGGCTTTGAACCTTTAAACAAGGAGTCAAAATCTATATACAAAAATAGAAGATTTATTACAAACAATGAGACAACAAAACAGAACACATTACCATATGTAGGCTGAACAGGATGGTTCAGGCAGAAAACAGACCAGATCTAGGCTACTCCAATCTAAAAGAAACCACAGTTGACTTTCTGGCCTAACCATCTAAAAATGTCTTAAACAAGAAAACTGCCTGACCACCTGCAACCTATAACAGAAAAGTACCAACACAGAAAACTAAACAGTAGTGGCAAATTGTAACACACAAAAGAAAGGGAGTAAAAAGCCCGCTTTGAGGATGTGCTCATGTGTTCTATTTAAAAATAATGAAGGCAATGCAAAAATAAAATAAAACAAAGGTAAAGGGTAACGGGTAAGGAACTGGTCTTCCAACCTGAATGTCACAGGTTTGATTCTTGGGTAGGACACTGCCGTTGTGCCCTTGAGCAAAGTACTTAACCTGCATTGCTTCAGTGTATATCCAGCTGTATAACTGGATGTAAATGCTACTGTATACAGAAAAGCTGTGTACGTTGCTCTGGATAATAGCATCTGCTAAATGACTGTAATATTATATGTAGGTTTTTTTTATTATTGCCTTTGATATTTTGTCAATGTAGCGTCTTTCTATTTGGAAGCATACATATCACCTTGCCTTTAGGGTACAATACGGTTTTACTGGTATCTGTTTAATATGAGTCTCTACTCTAGCTATAAATACATATATATATATATATATATATATATATATATATATATATATATAAGCTCCATAATGATCTATAACAAAGACATTTTTTTCTTAACTTGTCTCTGTACTCCACAATTTAACAATTCACGTGTGGTTAAAGTACAGATTCTCAGCTTTTATTGCTATTACTATGTATATTCTTTTATACATTTTGGTTTCACCATCTAAAAATGATATCCCTTCTTATAAATAATAAAGATTGGGACAAATGGCATCTAATTAGTCAGGTGTGTTCAGTTGCTTCCAGAAGTACAGGTATAAGAGAACTTTCAGTATCTACAGTGAGCACCATAATTCATTGGACAGTGACACATTTTTCGTTATTTTGGTTCTGTACTCTAGCACTTTGAGTTAGAATGAATACAATGACAATGAGGTTGAAGTATAGACTGTCAGCTTTAATTTGAGGGTATTTTCATCCATATCGGATGAACTGTTTAGAAATGACAGCACCTTTTGTACATGGTCCCCCCATTTTAAAGTACTACAAGAATTTGTTGAATTGGCTTCACAGATGTGTTTTGTTAGGCAGGTGTATTCATTTGTGTTGTCAGTGAATGCAGAAGAGAGCTGTTGATGTCTAGTCTTGATTCTCGACTTTGCAATTGCCTTGCAATTGGAGATTGTTGTTGGGGTGTGACAACATGAGGAAGACAGCAGTGTCAATGCAAATTAAGCTGACCGTCATAAGGCTCAGAAATGAAAATCAATCAATCAGGAACATTGCAAAAACTCTGGGCATGCCCAAGTCAACAGTTTCGTTCATCATTAACAAGAAAAAAAAACAACCGGTGATCTCAATTATGTCAAAAGACCCAGTAGACTGAGGAAGACCACTGTAGTGGATAGCCGGAGAATACTGTCCATGGTGAAGAAAACCCCCCTGACAACAGCCCAACAGATCAAAACACTCTCCTGGATGCAGGTGTAGATGTGTCAAAGCCTACCATACGTAGAAGACTATACCAGTTGGACTACAGAGGGTACACTACCCGATGCAAACCACCGATAAGCCTGAAGAACAGAAAGGCGAGATTACAGTTTACTAAAAAGCACCTAAAAGAGCCCCAAGACTTCTGGAACTTCTTGTTGACAGATGAGACAAAGATCAACATGTACCAGATTGATGGAAAGAGGAAAGTGTGGTGAAAAAAAGGAAATGCCCATGATCCAAAGCATACCACCTCATCCGTGAAACATGGTGGAGGGGGTGTTATGGCTTGGGCCTGTATGGCTGCCAGTGGAACGGGCTCACTTGTCTTCATCGATGATGTGCCTGCAGACAGAAGTAGAACAATGAATTCTGAAGTTTACAGAAACATTTTATTTGCTCAGATAAAACAAAAGCCTCCAAACTCATTGGACGGCACTTCATCATGCAACAAGACAATGACTCGAAACATACTGCTAGAACAACGAAGGGGTTTTTGACAGCCAAAAAGTGGAAAATCCTTGACTGGCCGAGTCAATCACCGGATCTGAATCCAACTGAACATGCATTTTACATGCTGAAGAGGAGACTGAAGGCAAAAAGTCCCCGAAACAAACAGGAACTGAAGATGGCTGCAGTACAGGCCTGGCAGAGCATCACCAGGGAAGATACCCAGCGTCTGGTGATGTCTATGCGTCGCAGACTTCAAGCAGTCATTGCATGCAAAGGATATGCGACCAAATATTAAAAATGATTGCTTTATTCTACATTATGTTAAACTGTCCAATATGTTTTGATGCCCGAAAATGGGGGGGGGGCTATGTACAAAAGGTTCTATAATTTCTAAACGGTTCATCTGATATGGATGGAAATACCCCCAAATTAAAGCTGACAGTCTGCATTGTATCATTTCAAACTCAAAATGCTAGAATACAGAACCAAATTAACAAAAAATGAGTCACTGTCCAATGAATTATGGTGCTCACTCTAGTATTGATTCTAGCCTTTTGATTGCCTTTGGAGTCTGTTATTGGCTTTTGTCAACGTGAGTACCATGTAATGGTGCCAGTGAAAGTGAAGGAAGCCATTATGAGGCTTGTATATTATGTGTCACTATCTTCAGCCACAAGCAGTTGAAATGTGTTTGAAATTGAGATTTTGGAACAAGTGCATTGCCTACAAATACACTGTTCCTGACTCAAGTTTTCACATGCAACATAGGTCCTATAACCTGTGGCTTTGGATAAAAGCATATGCTTCATAAATGTAATGTAGTGTAACTTATGTTTTTTCTTTGCTGAAAGGTCGCCTCGCCACAGTAAGACAACAAAGCCATTGATGGCTGCAGAAGCAAAATTCTGAAGTGAAACTGATGTGGCTGTCACAGGGCTCTTCCAGATCCCACAGTTCCAGTACATTTCCTGTTTATTTAGTGAAAATTGATGTTTTTTTGTTGACAAATAGCATTTACTTCAATTCATGCTTCCCACTGTTTTAGCTGGTAAAATCTCTTGCACACTTGCAGTGTAGGCCCCACAGTTGCTAGTTTGAACCTTGACCTTGGTTGGTTATACACTCAGCCAACTATGAGAAGTCAACAACTTTCATACTTCAGTTATTTTAAAAACCGAGAAAAAGCTTCTCTGTTAGTTTGGATATAAGCAGCAGGGCACTGGGTAACAATAGCAGTGCTGTGAGATAACAGATAATCATGGCTGCCTCATGGGGGGGTTGACATTCCTCCTGTTAGCGGGGGGAGGTGTATCGAGCTCCCTGTTTAATAGGTTAGTGCATGCTGGTACATGCGCAGAAGTACCTAAAGCAGATCCATTCAGCGCCAAACCAAAAATAATTACATTTCATATTCATTAAAATATGTAATATAAATGTGTGAGTTATCCTGATTGAAATCTAATTAACTGCAAAATGATTAATATTGTGGTTGTGCATTTGCTCAATCTCCTATTTCCATAGAAAAGCTCAATAAAACAACCTGCAGAGATTAGGATGGCAGGTATGCCATCCCGCCAAGTTACGCCTTGGCAGGGGCATGTCCCATACCTATACAGCACCGAGAGTTTGGCACTTTTCAGTGTTCCCCACAGAAATAACCACAACAGCCACAGACACTCAGCCCTTAAAAACATTAAATTATGTACATTCTGACCCCATTTCAACAGACAGATTTCATAAACAACTTCACATGTCCACACAATAAAGCCCCAAACTAAGGGGATTTTGCATTTTCTCCTTCTTCTTCTCATTCTTCTTCTCGTTCTTATTTTTCCTGCTGCCTATACCACTAACAACATGTCTCCCCACTGGACATTTTACGACACCAGCCAAATCTTCACCTGCACGACCAAATCAAAAACTCACATACAGGCGCAAAATACACTCTGAAACATTTCCAGTTTAAACAGCTAGTCTGCCTGTGGCCTAGTGGGAAAGATTACAGTCAACGGCGGCGCGACCATCTTGTCGATTTGGAGCCAAAACCATAGAGTTGAGCGGTTCTGTGATTTTACAATGTGATTGATAGTCCGGTGCGGAAAAGCCCATCATTCTGAACGAACGATTGCAGAACGAACTTCGGGCTAGATGACTGTCTACCATTATGTTTTAAAATATATAATCAAATGTAGTTTAATTTTCATCCGTGACTGTAGGCTACTGTGTCATGTAATAACGTTACATATCTGACAGTAATAATACAATGTTCAGTTATCTGTTATTTATGTTTCTCAGCAAAACGAATATGCTTAGCTAGCATATCAGCTTGCCAGTGAGCTAGGTAGGCTATCCGTGGTTAGCTCACGCATTAGAAATATGAACCACAGGGGAAGAACATCGACTACACTGATGATCAATCAATCAGACATGTGTAGGCTACTGGTGATTTGACTAGGCTAATTTTCATGTAACTGTCTGATAGACCTGCTGTTAACTGAGCAAGTTATCGTCATAGGTTTTCGCCACAGTCAGTTAATGAGCCAGTAACTGCTACTACTCCATCGCCGTTTGTGGTGTTCACTTGCTGGGTGATGCTAGCTGACCGATCGTCCGCAAGTCACTTTTTACCGAATAAAAATTAACACTGTCAGCAGTGATTAACAAATCTATCAAGTATTGTAATAACTGATAACCGAATAACTTCAGAGGAGGATTATTTTATGGTCGTCTAGTGCAGCTGTAAATAGCACACGCCATAATGAAATCACTACGAAATGGGATGCCTGCATTTCTTCTGATTTCGCACAGGTGGACCGTGGTCGGAGCCGTAATGTCAAAGCCAAGAGGCGCCACCTCCCACCCCAGTGACCATAGACTGTAGCCCCTACTGTAGCTTAGTCCTCTGCAGTAATCAGGAAGTGACGCAAACTGTACCTCATTGGTCCACAACAAATATTATAACTGCCCAAATGACACAATAAATCATGAAATCGACCCATGGACAGTCATAAGACGAACAAAATGTTTGGCCTGTCCATGTACTGCTTGCTTATACACACAGGGTCAAGTCACTTGAAAGAAATATTGGGTAGCTTTGCTTTGGAATACATCTTTTTTAATTTCGGTGAGGCAATATAGCCTATATTGTTTGTAGTACCGTAACTTGGCGTCATTTTTATATCAATACGTTTAATGACTGAATGAGTTATAGACAGTGTATGTCTTGTATGTGTGAGTAACTTGGCATTTTTGTACATTGAAAACGTGTTTTTTATGAGATTTATTATACACTCTGCACTGTTGTGTTTACCAGCACCAAGCATACACAACAGTAGATCACAGAGTATACCTGTACTAACTCAACAACGTAAACCTAACAAACACAGCATCATACAGTAAAGTAAAGGTTTTACACCCAAAGCACAATATTGTGAAGAACTGATTTAAAGACATTGCACCTATTTTAAATGAATTTCTGCATTTTTCTAAGGGGCACGAAGAGACCATAACTACATGCAGGTACTGCATTTGTTTCAGCTGTGTCACTGCTGTGCCTGTTGCATTTCCTCTTTGCAAAGGATGGTGGAAACTGAGGTGAACAAAAACGTCCTTGTGGTTTCTAGTGGGGCATTTACACAGTATTAGTAATCAGGATGAAGCTGGACACCATGTTCTTTCTGCTTTGTAAGTAGAAGAATTTTAATAATGCAATTTCAAGCAATACTTATCTGATAACATATATGAATTATGATTACAATGCATAATACGTATAGCATGTCAGTCATAAACAGCTGAATTGAGGATAATCTGAATAAATGTATAATTCCTGTTATGGGCAGAAATCTTGCTGAGTATTATTGTGACTGCTAATCTGTAAATTTGACTGCACAATACTTTGAAAGTGGCATAGTTCTTCACAATTAAATGTATGAAAACATGCAACACATACTTTCAAACGTGTGACTGTCTCTTGTGTCTGAACAATCGCACTTCAATAATTGCTGAACTGGTGTGAGCTTATAAAGTTACCATACTGCATGAAAGATAGAGTGAGTGAAAATAACACACTATCAAGAACATTTAGCTACTGAAAAATTGGACAACATTATACAGCATTACAAAAAAAAAAGGATCGGAGTTTTCAATGTGAATATACACTCTCAGAAAAAGGGTTCAAAAAGGCTCTTCTGTGTATCCATGGAGGGACCCTGACTAGTTCAAGGGTTCTTTGTCAGGCAAAATGGTTCAATCTGGGAGCTTTCACATTTTTCACATCAACCATAGAGGGTTCCATAAAAACTAAAAATGGTTTCCCTATGAAGACAAGCCAAAGAACCGTTTTTACTGAGAGTGTAATAAAATAATTTTATACTAACTTTCATTCACACTGGATCAGACATTGCAATTTACTTTTCTTTCTCCCTGTTTCAGATGCCACAGCATTGGTTTTTGGTGAACACAAAGGTATAGATATTAAGTTCCTAAGATCTATATTTTGACAGGGACATAATTACCATGCATTTGATTTGTGGAACATGCACAGAATTTATAAACCATTAATAAAGATCATGACAACTTTCCAAAACCCATTCTTTCTGACAAACTCAAAGTTGTTTAGGATACATATAGGGCAACCTTACATTTCGGAAATGTAATGTAGTTCATTTAAATTTAAATTTAAAAGCTGAATGCATATTTTTCATTAATACAATGTATCAAACTGAACTTTGCATTGTAAAACTGTTTGATTCTGTTTTTTATAACTGTTTCAGCTGCACAGTCAGGTCCTGCTGTTCGTTTGACTGCTAATCCTCCATGGCCAGATGTGTTCCGAGGAGAGACAATTACTCTCAGCTGTCAAGTTATTGAATCTGAGGGATGGACATTTGTGTGGACCAGACACAGACAGGGGGCTCAAACACAACTTTTAGCCTCCAGCAGTAATAGCTCCGAGTTGGTCCTGAGTGCTGTGAGTGAGAGACAGAGCGGAATGTATCAGTGTGAAGCTGTAAAAGGAAATGAGCGAGCTTTCAGTAACCTCCATACCATAACAGTCTCTGGTGAGTAGTGTAATGGACAATTACTCCCCTCAAATAGTGGTTCTGTGTTTTTAGTTATTTGCTTCAAAAAATGACATGAAATAAAACATTAAAATAACACCTCTTCAATGTTCTCATCTCCATTTCAGCTGATCGTCCTCAGACTGTCATAGTCACAGATCCCCCAGCCGCAGTGATGTTCACAGGAGAAATGGTTAGCTTAGCTTGTGATATCAGGAAAGGGTCTGGCTGGAGATATTCATGGAGCAGAAACACCCAGGGAAGATTAGAGAGCCTGAATGTCCGCAGTACTGAAAGCCAACAAAAGCACATCCTGCACTCTGTAAGAGAGTCAGACAGTGGAGAGTACCTGTGTCAGGGTGAACGAGGACAAAACCCAGTTATCCAGTCTTTCCCAGGAACACTTGTGTTAAATGTGTCTGGTGAGTTTGGGAGGTTTTCTTCAGTCTTTACCCATATGATCTGGAATGTGATGAAGACTGTCAATGTTTATGAATGCTAAGAAATGACATTGAGCACATGCTTTACCTTTATCAGGGGGAAAGCCAAAGTCTGTTATTACCCAGAATCCCCCCAGTGGAGAGATGTACACAGGAGAGAGAGTCACCCTGAGCTGTGGGTTTGGGGGAGATCCTGCTGGCTGGGAGTATCTCTGGTACAAAGACCCACTGAGACACACTGTGCCCAACACTGACAGCAGCAGGACTGATGGGTCCAGTTTCACCATCAGCTCTGCTGCTCTGGCCCACAGTGGAGAGTACCGCTGTAGAGCTGCAAGAGGGAGAACACCTTTTTACTCAGACTACAGTGATCCTCTGACTTTAGAAATATCTGGTGAGAATTATTACAATAGTTTTTTACACTAGTCGAATATGGCTTTGATTTATTTATTAATAATTTACTAAAATTATGAGGAGCGTTTCATGATACTTTCAGTTTATAATTAAAAATTGTGAATTACAGTATTACCTCAAACACATCTGACCGTGCAGTCTGGATGGACAGAGGTCTTCCCCAATGAAACAGTGACTCTGAGGTGTGTGATTCAGGGCAGCTCTACAGAGTGGATGTATAAATGGTACAGAGATGGACAGGAGCTTCCTGTAGACAAGGCTAACTCGAGCAGTGTAAATGGAGACACATACACAATCCTCTCTGCTGATCAGTCACATGCTGGACTGTACACCTGCAGAGGAGAACTTACAAGGAGAGCATCTGTACACTCTCTGATTGGCAGCTCTGCTAATTTGAGTGTTCAAGGTAATTATGAATTATTTTCAAAACCATTGAAAGAGCAGAATGCATATTTGAAAGCAGGTGTCTTGTGAAACCTTCCATTTACAGCAATAAACTGTCTTTTAAACTTTCAGCTCTCCCACAAGCTCAGCTGACCGTGCAGTCTGGATGGACAGACGTCTTCCTCAATGAAACAGTGATTCTGAGGTGTGTAATTCAGAGCAACTCTACAGAGTGGATGTATAAATGGTACAGAGATGGATGGGAGCTTCCTGTAGACATGGCTGACTCCAGCAGTGTAAATGGAGACACATACACAATCCTCTCTGCTGATCAGTCACATGCTGGACTGTACACCTGCAGAGGAGCACATACAAGGAGAGCATCTGTACACTCTCTGGTTAGCAGCTCTGCCGCATTGAGTGTACGAGGTAAATATGCTTTATTTTCTCTCAATAATTTGTATGTCATGTGTTATTTATTTCCAGGCAAAACTGAGAAAAAAACAATTTTACAATGTTATTTGGACCAAGAAATACGCTTTTGTATAATATTATGATCTGATGTGTCTTGTTCTTGATTACTGTGAGTTGCCAGTTTGAAGGAAGGTGTCAGAATACCATTATCCAGTCTTTCCATGGACAATTTATGTTAAATGTGTCTGATGGGTTTGTGGCAATTGCTTCATTATTTAATCATATGATTAAGGACACCAGTTTGTCTCCCCTTGTTTTCTCACATTGTACTTCAGTCCTCCGCCACCTAGAGGTCACTATAGCCTCTTTGTTATGCCCCCTCAGATATCTTATTTGATAATTTAATTGACTCTAATTAAGCACAAATGATGGTTGACTGAAGTGTTTACATGCGACACTCACGTGTTCAATTTAATTTGATTATTTGCTAAAATAGACATGTTTCAGTATTTCTATATGTTGTACAGGGGCATGATAGGTATTGTTAGAAGCCACAGTAAAAATGAGAGCAGTTACAATGTTTGACTTAGAGGAAAAAGTTAAATGAAACATATATGCTCATGATCCAACTAAGGGACTAATCCTAGTCTTCAGTCAAGACCTGAATTAGAATCTGGTGTCATAGAGTTGGGCAAAAACATAAACCTGAACCCTTACTGGCCATTTTCGGATTAGATTGGACACCCCTACTTCATATGTATGCGTTTTGCTTTTTACGTAAGCGATACTCAATCCTGGTCCTGGACAGCCACAGAGTGTGCTGGTTTTTGTTTTTTGTTTAAGATCAGCAACCAATTGAGACCAAAGTAAGCAGGTAACCTGAGTTAACCTTTTAATCTACTGCTTTAACTGATCAATTTCTATGCTACTCAAGTGATGAATAACAATGTAAGCCAGCAAACCCTGTGGCTCTCCAGGTCCAGAAAGGTGGACCGCTGGCTCAAAGCTATACTTTTCATACCATTTAAAAATAAATCCATGTTCACCTTCCTGCCTGGCTATCACAATATTAGATCAACTCATACATTACTTAATTAATAAGATCAACTAAAATTTTATAAATGGCTGATTTAGAAATTCAGTTGTCCGAACAGTTACTTGACTATGCTTTTGAGTGCCTATGGGGACCCCTAGAGGATAAACAGTGAATTACAAGTTTAAATCCCTGCAGGTCACATGGTGGAGACATACTGGTGGCCCTACATATGGTCTTGAATGTGATGGAGAATGTATCTATTAATGCTAAATGACACTGAGCACATATCTTACCTTCATCAGGGGGAAAAGCAAAACCTGTTATTACACAGAATCCCCCCAGTAGAGCGATGTACACAGGAGAGAGAGTCACCCTGAGCTGTGGGTTTGAGGGAGATCCTGCTGGCTGGGAGTATCTCTGGTACAAAGACCCACTGAGACACACTGTGCCCAACACTGACAGCAGCAGGACTGATGGGTCCAGTTTCACCATCACCACTGCTGCTCTGGCAAACAGTGGAGAGTACCACTGTAGAGCTGCAAGAGGAAGAAAACCTTTTTACTCAGACTACAGTGATCCTCTGACTTTAGAAATATCTGGTGAGAATGATTAAAATAGTAGAATATGGCTTTGATTTTTGTGCTTTAATAATTAAATAAAAACATGAGTGTTTTACGATATTTTCAGTTCATAATTAAAATTGTATTGATTTACAGTATTACCTCAAACATATCTGATCGTACAGTCTGGATGGACAGAGGTCTTCCCCAATGAAACAGTGACTCTGAGGTGTGTAATTCAGGGCAGCTCTGCAGAGTGGAAGTATAAATGGTACAGAGATGGACGGGAGCTTCCTGTAGACAAGGCTAACTCGAGCAGTGTAAATGGAGACATATACACAATCCTCTCTGCTGATCAGTCACATGCTGGACTGTACACCTGCAGAGGAGAACTTACAAGGAGAGCATCTGTGCACTCTCTGATTGGCAGCTCTGCTACGTTGACTGTACGAGGTAAAAATGATTTATTTTGCATGTCCACAGTAAACTGATACATTTCAACTGCAAACTCTTTGCCACTATTTACAATTTTGTGTGTGCCAGGCTTGCACTGCCTTACATTAACCGAGTAAATACTGTTCCCTTTACTGAGATTTTGAATAAAACCATTTGGCAGTTATTGGTGCCATAATTGAGTTAAGAGGAGTGAGAGAGAGCTGCCAATCAACTGCCTCTCATGCACAATGGGAATATAATGAACGGATAAATATGCAAATTAATGCACTTAAGACACTGAAATGTGCAGATTAATTCATGATGTCATATAACTAATTTCTGTGATAAATCTGAAGCCCAGTCGTTATTTTTTATGAGAACGTGCTGGACCCACAGAATCACAGCCTTACTCCTCACTGCAGGGCTGTGTGGTGCCAGTTGATAGGATGAATAAATTGCTGCTTATTATCGTTGTTACCCGGTAACACAATTTAGAGCCTGTTATTAGAGTTATTAGGCCTGAAACAAAATGAGTGAGTAATTTTATAAAAATAATTAAAACAACCTAATACAGTATTAGGCATACAATTCCTAGATAATTGTTCCGTTCATGAGTTGACTCGCAAGCTCCTATTGGTTATAAAGCCTGCCCGATTACTCACTTTGATGTCTACCAGCAACTTGGTTCTGATATATTACAACTGGAGTACAGCACACTACATACATCTATTAAGAAGGCAACAAATTTCATCAGCTGTCCACCAATGTGAAGAGGAATTCCCTTTTTTTGCTATCATATGCCACGATAGGGAGAGAGACCATTCACTCCAACTACAGTAACTTTCTGCTATTAATCATGCAATGTAAGGCCTAGTGGATTATAGATTCAATGACCTATATCTGTTTTCCCATGTAACACGTTGAGTTGGATGATAAGCAATGTATGATCTTGCAGCTTTGCCTCAGGCAGTAGTGACCCTGGATGAAGGATGGATGGGGGTCTTCATCACTAAAGGCACTCTAGCAATGAGGTGTGAGCTTCAGGGCTTTACTTCTGCTGACTGGAACTACACATGGTACAGCGACGGAACACAGATCTCACTAAACCACACTGGAGAGAGGCACACAGTGGGATTCTGGGATAGCTCCTCTGATGGTGAATATAGATGTAGTGGGAACAGGACAGACAGACCGTACTACTCCCTCATCAGTGAAGGCTTCATGCCAAGCAATATCAGTAAGTTCAATTTATAATTGAGGCCACAGACAAGTGAAGGGTTAAATCCATTGTAACCTTGTTTAGATCCTCACTTTTTATTTTCTAATATTAGTTGACTTCTTCATTTAAGATATAAAATATAAAGGAGAAATGTAAATGCAATGTTTTAAACTTTGTATTATTTGTGTTCATTCCCATGCTCAATCCAAATGACTATACGTATATTTACAATCAAGGCATACATAAAAAAAGGGAAAATATACACAGTGCCCTCCAAAATTAGTCATGCCCTTGCTTGATAAAGATGAACAAAGAAAGCATGCTCAAAATTAGATAATTTTATCAAGACAGTAAGAGATGTGTGTCACAATATTCACACCCATTCTCAATACTCAGCACCCCCTCTGTATTGAGTTGTCTTACATAGCGTTTCATGAGATTGGGGACCACATGGGAAGGGTCACTGACTATTGAATTTTTCCAGGTCTTTCTGGACTTTTGGTCTGAGCTTGAAGCCGGTCCTCCTGCCAAACTTTGATTGGAACCGGGTGTTTTTCTCTGGGCAATTCTATTATTATAAAATTGTATAATTCTTCCATTTATTGAGCACACAGTATAGCGCATTATCTGCATTGTTTATGCAGCATTTCTCATCTTCATCAGGGGTGTGTGAACAAATTTGGATGGCACTGTATGTAAATGCACAAATTTGAAATATTCAATATGACAAATGCAGCAAAGCAAATTATTCTAAATAATTTCTCCTAACAAAAATAAATTGCACAATTTTGTAATATTTGCCATGAAATTGGAATTGTTTAAATGATTTCAAAACTTTTTAAAGATTATATTTTTATCTCACAAAGCCTTCCTCTTTTACCTCCACGGCAGGGCTGTACTTTATTGTGGCTCTTACTGGTTCTGTCATCATTTTCATAACCCTGGTCGTACTGGCTGTCCAATGCTCTAAGAAATGCAGGACATCAGGTGTGTAGTAGCACTCATTGAACACGTCCATACATTATGCTATTATTTATACATTACACTTAGATCAAAGCTTTCTAATAATAGTATCAACATTGCAAATAAATTATAAAAGCACATGAATTCAGAAGTATAACATCACCCATTAAACAGACAAGTGCTCGTGGAATTAAATTTATTTGTGATAGTTTCTTGACCATTGTATTATTGTTTTCAGTTCATTCCTCTATTTATGTATTTATTGATCCAGGTGAGTAGTATGGAACACAGAGAGTGCCACAATGATAAATAAATTAATCAACAAATAAATAAATGTGGAAAATAAAAATAAATAAAACAATCTAAAAATAAATAGTCTAAAAGTACACAAATATACCTGGAAAATAATATAGTAATGTAAATTTATGTGCAAAAATGTGTAAAAAATGTAAGTATATTTTTCTTTAATTTCGAGTAATTTTCAGATTTTCACATTTATTTATTCATTTATTTTCATATATATTTCCCTATTTGTTTCTGCTTTTTTTGATGAGCACAATCTGTCAATCAACTTGCCTTGGTTCGCCCACCAAGTGTGAAGTTCTGCCCTTCCATGCGATCAGAACAACAGACAACATTTCTCAATGTGAGCAAGTACTTTAATAGAGAAGTCAGTTTCTCAAACATTGAAAGAAATGCTGGACATAGATGAATACGATGTGTATTCGAAAAAAAAAGAAAATGAGTAGAGAAATATGTATGAAAATAAAATAATAAATAAACATGAAAATAAACTTATCCATCCACTATCTAACATATCTAACCACTAATTCCTGGTTTGCGTAATGGGGAGTGCTGGAGCCTATCCCAGCATGCATTGGACGAGAAGCAGGAATTCACCCTGGACTGGTCGCTAGTCCATCAGAGGGCACACACACCACTCGTACAATCACACACTCATAGTGAAAATGAATTAGAAAATTAATTTAAAAAATAATTAAAGAAAAATTGCACATACATTTATATTTCTTCATTAATTTCCTGATTTATTGATGTATTTTTATATTATTTATTTCCAATTATTCTACGTTGACAATTCTCTGTGTTATTGCATGTTTGCCATTGTTTATGTTTGTGAAAAGGTCGAATTAAAAGTCAGCCGGATGGAGGCGAGTTTTACTCCAGGGTAAATGCAGACTACATCAGCGCAGGTGAGGACCGGTCTTTCTGAGTTCTCGTCTGGTCACACTGTGTGCCACGTGTGAGTTGAATCTTCACCTTTCTCTGCTCTCTTCTCCAGATTATGGATTCACAGCCAATGCTGTGTATGAGGAAATAGACCCTGCCACAGAAACAGAAGGTCAGGACAGAAACCGGTGACCGACAAGTACTAAACTAAAAAGCCACGATACTTTCACAAACTCTCAGACGTTCCGTCCATTTAAACATCACATGCTCTGTGGAGCTCAAACTCAGTAGGTTCTTCCTTTAACCCCTCTGCTTTATTGACAACAGGTTCTGAAGTAGTTGGGCAGCACAGTTTCTATTCAGCCGTTCAGTTAAAACCATTAAACCAAGGTAAGTTTATAATTAACTCTAAGTGATTTTTCATCATCACTCTCTGTGATCACTCTCTGTGAGTGACTTGTTTAAAGTGTTTTTTTTGTTTGTTGCAGGTGTGTTGTTAAAATCGTATAAGTTTAAGTGCAACAGTTATTGATAATATGTTGTGATCACGCATTCAAAAAAATGATGTGCATAATCCTTGCATTGCAGGTCCTACTGCATAATTGGACACAGGGATCCATATTCACTCAATCTTACCTTCATATGTGAGGGAATATATTCTCGCTATAGGTACATGCCACTATATCCTACTATATGTTTTCATATCATATGTATTTTAAGGTCACTATGTTGCACATTAAATAATGATATGCAGTTGAACCACCCTATTAATTTCCTGCTCTGTTTTTATAGTTTCCACAGTTATCCTTAAAATATGACTCTGCAGAACTCATAGGTCCTGTGTTGTGGAAAATTGTTGTTGAAGTTGATGAAACTTGATGAAAATGCATTAAATAATTTAATAAGCTTCTTAATCAGGGGTTCTCAGCCCAGGTCCTGTGGGGCTATACTGAATCCCCCTTTTCATTGCTACCCAGTGCTTAATTGATCAGTTGAAGTAGTTCACTACACAGTTAATCCAACTCATGTGGTTACTTGAATCTAAGTTGGCTCCTGAAAGCAGACGGTGGCACACCCAGGCCTGGATTAATGCACAGGGTCACCCAGGCAGTAGTAAAGGTTGTCCTAGTCCCGAGGCCCATGTCATCTTAATTCGGCCCTGGATGCACCCTGTTCATCAACAGGACCTGGGTTGAGAACCCCTAATTTAAGGTAATCAAACCTTTTGTAATTCTGTAATTTTGTGAATGTTTAAGAGTTGGCATTTGCTAACTAGTACTCTTTTCTTTTATTTAGAGATACGGTTAAATGAAATAGCATTGGGACAGTGGCACACTTTTTGTCATTTTGTCTCTGAACTCCAGCACAATAAAAATATGTAAATATGATGATAAAGTGCAGATTGTGTTAATTTGAAGGCATTTACATCCATATTGGGTGATTAGGGTAGGAATTACAGCCCTTTTTGATATAATGGGTAGGGAACTGGTCTTGCAATCGAAAGACAGTGGTGTAGTATAATGGGTAGGGAACTGGTCTTGCAACCGAAAGGTCACAGGTTTGATTCCCAGGTAGAACACTGCTGTTACAGGGTACTTGCTCTTCAGTATAACCTGCGTTCCTTCAGTACATATCCAGCTGTATAAATGGATGCAATGTCAAAAGTTGTCTGGATAAGAGGGTCTGCTAAATGCCTGTAAAGCAACATTCCACAAGTTTAGATTCGTAATCAAACAATTCACATGGTTAAAGTGCTTATTCTCAGCTTTGATTTAACCGTGTAGATCACACAGCGCTTTTTATACGTTACCCCCCTCGTCCTGATGTTTTTTCATTTTTAATCTCATCACCTGATTCGTCATTTCGTTTGGTTGCTATCCCACCTTTACGTTTCCATTTATCTTCATGCGTGCATGAGGCCAATTATTGTGTGATGGACTGCCTGTTGCCGTAATTCCCAGATTATAACTAATAATTCCATCTAATCACCATAAGACAAGAACTGCAGGCCCTTTGGATGAAGGCGAGGCCCTTTTTGAGGGAGTTGGGGCCCTTTGGATGAAGGCGAAGCCCTTTTTGAGGGAGTTGGGGCCCTTTGGATGAAGGCGAAGCCCTTTTTGAGGGAGTTGGGGCCCTTTGGATGAAGGCGAGGCCCTTTTTGAGGGAGTTGGGGCCCTTTGGATGAAGGCGAGGCCCTTTTTGAGGGAGTTGGGGCCCTACTTGCAGGGTGTACACTGTGTATAAGACAGACTGGTCTCATTATAAAAGCCTGCATCCTTCTAGTCTGGAATATGTGGTTATTCATGTGGGATCTGCATTTGGACATTCTTACCATACCATTTAATTTGCCCTTCCCCACCCGGACGACGTAGCATCATTTATGAACATATGAAAAATCATAATGTGTTTCACACAGGAGCACCCCTATGGAGCTTGTTCTCACACACATCAGTAGTCGCACCGTATGAAAGGGGAAGAGAAAAGACGTGGAAACCAGAGTAAAATGACCTCAGGGACGACGGAGTCATAGCCAAACATGCTGCTGGCTCCACTGCTGGTCCACTTATCACCACGCTTATCTGCACTTTCCCAAACGCGTGAGGTTTGTGGCGCAAGCACGACTGGCTATTCCAAACTGGGCAAAGAAAGCCTGAAATAATAAAACTGAAATAATTTCAGACCCATTAAACATGGTGAAGTGAGAGAACAGCAACAAACTGCTCTGATTTATCAATGGAGTGCTGGGTAACAGCGAGAATCTGCTCACCCAGTAGCCTTCCAGGACCAGGGTAGAGGGACTACTTTAGAGCTGGACAGAAGAGTGGGGAATTACTGCAACACCAGCCACCAGCCAAATGCCGGTGCGGTTCATCTGTGGCTGGTAAGTGGGTCCACTCTACCAGCCACTTTGGCAGGGAACCAACCCATCACTCGGAGGTCCTGCCCTATTCTAAACTGGTATGAAGGGGAAACTTGCTGGGGGATTTTGCGGTGGGTCAGCCACTGAGGACGGCGGATGAAGAAGTTAGTTTCCTGCCCCGGTGGACGTTTCGCATTTAGGTCTCATTTCCACAATTCAGCACAAAGGGACAGGCAGTATTTCAATTACAGATTTCAAATGCTTTTGAACATTATGCAATTTGTATTCTTTGTGTGACGGGAAAATCTGTGCACTGAGACAGAGGGAGGAGAATGAGACTGTGGACCGGTGGTAAATCCAGGCTTTACAGCGCACACTTCCAAATGTCCCTACACAAACTTCTACATTTAAAACACATCCTTCATTTCACATAAAAATGCTACAGTACACTGTAACTGAAATAATGCTCCATTAAATTCAAAAAGTGAACTGCCCCTTCAATATCCAGCAATTTAGAATTCTGGTTCCTGGTGCACCCTAGTGGTGAAAATGAACAACTACACAGATATGCTCTGTTCAACTTTACAGCAGGCATTCTCTATAAATTATTTTTAAAATATTATTAAAATATTGGTTGGTGGTGACCAAATAAGGAATACACCAGACAAGTCAAAATTTGATTTCCAAAACAATTTGGCACTGCATTACAACTGGAAACTTTGACAACCTTGTTCAAGGAGAGACCGAGGTACAGACACAAAACCTTTTCCTTTAATAAAACTTATTGACATTGCAGAACAAAACTTTACTGAGAAATAATGCCCACCCTTGGACCAATCAGAAGCGAGTGTTTAGCCAAGCCATTGTATAAATGATAATATGATATTTGTTCCTTATGGAAGATGGGGATACACCTCAGGTGCATTACTTACCTTAGTTGTATAGTAAGTTTGCATTAGGTTGCTAGTTGGATTATTGCTACATTTGAACATAATAACATAACATAACTTGAACATAAGATAGTAGAGATAAGTAGCCAACTAGTGTAAAATAACATGACACCATGGGTTGGTTTTCTTCCTGTCCTCCCCAATTTTTTAAGTCACCAGCCACCACTGATGTATTCTTTCATTTATTGGCTGGACCGCAACAGGGGGGCCAGCCCTACAAATGCGAATGTCTGTGACTGAGTGAGTGACTGAGTGAGTGATGAAGTTACACCATTGTTCGGTCGGATCACGTGTGTTAGGTCTGTATGTATATGGAAGCACTGCATGACCTATCATATCATGATCAGTAAGAGTCAAGGCATAATATATAAAATCATAATAATGTCACTTTAGTCAGTCTTAACCATACATGTATTCTTTCATTTATTTCACCACGTCTACATATTCACATGAAATGTAGATTTTTTATTTAACCAGGAAAAACCCCATTGAGATCGAAATCTCTTATGCAAGGGGGACCTGACATAAAACACAAAGTTCTGAAGTTACACAAGACAGTAGACAAACAACAAATCAGTTACAAACATCAAATGGAGAAAGAGACAGCAGTGTAACAGTAAACGAAAAGAGAACGGTCCCTAACAGAGTTTGCGGTCTGTAAAAACAGTGCTGAGTGCTAACAGTGTTTAACATCACTTTTGTGTCAATTGTTGTTGAACAGACTATAGTCACCTTGAACTACATATAAAAATATATGACATTACAGTGTTTGTCTGTCCGTTTCTCTCTCTCACACACACACACACACACACACACAAGCACAAGCGTGCACACACACGCGCACAAACACAAACACAAGCTGCACAAGAAGCTTCTTCTTCCAGCTCATACCAATGCAAGCCCATCTTGTGCACTGCGATGTGAAAAGAAGCAGTGACTTGGCATTACATATCCTTGAGGAGAGGACGTGTTTGAATGTGTGGTCTCAAAATGACTGTTAAGGGCAGAGCAATCAAGATGGCTCCTGAAAATAATTGGGGCAGCAGAGTAGTACAATGGGTAAGAAGCTGGTCTTGTAACCTAAAGGTCCCCAGTTCGATTCCCCGGTAGGACACTGTTACGTCCCAAAAGCCAACCCGAAGTCCCAATAACCAGGAACCGCAACATAACAAACTAAACAAGGAGTCAAAATCTATATGCAAACATAGAAGATTTATTACAAACAATGAGACAAAAAAACAGAACACATTACCATATGTAAGCTGAACAGGATGGTTCAGGCAGAAAACAGACCAGAGGTAGGCTACTAAAATCTAAAAGAAACCACAGTTGACTTTCTGGCCTAACCATCTAAAAATGTCTTAAAAAAGAAAACTGTCTGACCACCTGCAACCTATAACAGAAAAGTACCAACACAGAAAACTAAACAGTAGTGGCAAAATGTAACACACAGAAGAAAGGGAGTAAAAAGCCTGCTTTGAGGATGTGCTCATGTGTTCTATTTAAAAATAATGAAGGTAATGCAAAAATAAAATAAAATAAAGGTAAAGGGTAACGGGTAAGGAACTGGTCTTCCAACTTGAATGTCACAGATTTGATTCTTGGGTAGGACACTGCCGTTGTACCCTTGAGCAAAGTACTTAACCTGCATTTCTTCAGTGTATATCCAGCTGTATAATTGGATGTAAATGCTACCGTATACAGAAAAGCTGTGTAAGTTGCTCTGGATAAGAGCATCTGGTAAATGCCTGTAATATTATATGTAATGCATTCATATCATCTGGAGCAGAGTTGTGCTGGTTTTCCTGTTATTGCCTTTGATATTTTGTCAGTGTAGCATCTTTCTACTTGGAATCACCTTGCCTGTAACGTACAAGATGGTTTTACTGGTATCTGTTTAATATGAGTCTCTACTCTCGTTTTACATATATACATATATATATATATATATATATATATATATATATAAGCTCCATAATGATCTATATCAAAGACATTTGTTTTTCTTAATTTGTCTCTGTACTCCACAATTTAACAATTCACAGGTGGTTAAAGTGCAGATCCTCAGCTTTCATTACTATTACTATGTATGTACTTTTATACATTTTGGTTTCACCATCTAAAAATGATATCCCTTCTTATGAATAATAAAGCTTGGGACAAATGGCATATAATTAGTCAGGTGTGTTCAACTGCTTCATTAAGTGCAGGTATAAGAGAACTTTCAGTATCTACAGTGAGCACCATAATTCATTGGACAGTGATACATTTTTTGTTATTTTGGTTCTGTACTCTAGCACTTTGAGTTTGAAGGGATACAATGACAAGGGGGTTGAAGTACAGACTGTCAGCTTTAATTTGAGGATATTTTCATCCATATCGGATGAACCGTTTAGAAATGACAGTACCTTTTGTACATGGTCCCCCCATTTTAAGGTACTACAAGTATTTGTTGAATTGGCTTCAGAGAGCTGTTGATGTCTAGTCTTGAATCTCGACTTTGCAATTGCCTTCGGAGATTGTTTTTGGGGTGTGACAACATGAGGAAGACAGCAGTGTCGATGCAAATTAAGCTGGCCGTCATAAGGCTCAGAAATGAAGATCAACCAATCAGGAACATTGCAAAAACCCTAGGCATGCCCAAGTCAACAGTTTGGTTCATCATTAACAAGAAAAAAACAACTGGTGAACTCAATTATGTCAAAAGACCACTGTAGTGGATGACCGGAAAATACTATCTATGGTGAAGAAAACCCCCCTGACAACAGCCCAACAGATCAAAACACTCCTGGATGCAGGTGTAGATGTGTCAAAGCCTACCATACGTAGAAGACTACACCAGTAGGACTACAGAGGGTACACTACCAGATGCAAACCACCGATAAGCCTGAAGAACAGAAAGGCCAGATTACAGTTTGCTAAAAAGCACCTAAAAGATGGTAAATGGACTGCATTTATATAGCGCTTTTATCCAAAGCGCTTTACAATTGATGCCTCTCACTCACCAGAGCAGTTAGGGATTAGGTGTCTTGCTCAGGGACACTTTGACACGCCCAGGGTGGGGATCGAACCGGCAACCCTCCGACTGCCAGACAACCGTTCTTATGTCCTGAGCTATGTCGCCCCAAGACTTCTGGAACAAAGTCTTGTGGACAGATGAGACAAAGATTAACATGTACCAGAGTGATGGAAAGAGGAAAGTGTGGAGACAAAAAGGAAATGCCCATGATCCAAAGCATACCACCTCATCCGTGAAACATGGTGGAGGGGGTGTTATGGCTTGAGCCTGTATGGCTGCCAGTGGAACGGGCTCACTTGTCTTCATCGATGATGTGACTGCAGACAGAAGTAGAACAATGAATTATGAAGTCTACAGAAATATTTTATCTGCTCAGACAAAACCAAATTCCTCCAAACTCATTGGATGGCACTTCATCATGCAACAAGACAATGACTCGAAACATACTGCTAGAGCAACGAAGGGGATTTTGACGGCCAAAAAGTGGAAAATCCTTGACTGATCGTGTCAGTCACCGGATATGAATCCAATTGAACATGCATTTTACATGCTGAAGAGGAGACTGAAGGCAAAAAGTCCCAGAAACAAACAGGAACTGAAGATGGCTGCAGTACAGGCCTGGCAGAGCATCACCAGGGAAGATACCCAGCATCTGGTGATGTCTATGCGTCGCAGACTTCAAGCAGTCATTGCATGCAAAGGATATGCGACCAAATATTAAAAATGATTACTTTATTCTACATTATGTTAAACTGTCCAATATTTTTGATGCCCGAAAATGGGGGGGACTATGTACAAAAGGTTCTATAATTTCAAAATGGTTCAGCCGATATGGATGAAAATACCCTCAAATTAAAGCTGACAGTCTGCACTCCAACCTCATTGTCATTGTATCCTCTCAATCAAAGTGCTACAGTACAGAAACAAATTAACAAAATAATGTGTCACTGTCCAATGAATTATGGTGCTCACTCTAGTATTGATTCTACCCTTTGGAATGCCTTTGGAGTCTGTTATTGGTGTTTGTCAACATGAGTACCATGTAGTGGTGCCAGTGAAAGTGAAGGAAGCCATTATGAGGCTTGTATATTATGTGTCACCATCTTCAGCCACAAGCAGTTGAAATGTGTTTGAAATTGAGATTTTGGAACAAGTGCATTGCCTACAAATACACTGTTCCTGACTCAAGTTTTCACATGCAGCATGGATCCTGTATCCTGTGGCTTTTCTCTGCTGAAAGGTCACCTCACCACAGTAAGACAACGCCTTTGATGGCTGTAGAAGTGAAACTGATGTGGCTGTCACAGGGCTCTTCCTGATCCCACAGTTCCAGTACATTGCCTGTTCATTTAATGAGAATTGATGTTTTTTTTGACAAATAGCATTTACTTCATTGCATGCTTCCCACTGTTTTAGCTGGTAAAATCTCTCGCACACTTGCAGTGTAAGCCCCACGGTTGCTAGTTTGAACCTTGACCTTGGTTATTCAATCCGCCAACTATGAGGAGTCAACAACTTTCATACTTTAGTTATATTAACTGTATTTTAACATATATATGTACTTGGATATTGTGATAAAGTACAAGTATCGCACTACACTTTCATAACTTATAAGAGAAACAAATTAGTAGTAATTTGAAAATGAATGTTTCAATTGTGGATGATTATTTAGCTCAGAATTGAAACTGAAACAGAAAAAAAGACATTTTCTTTGTAGTCTTAGAAATGATCATGCCATAATAAAATGTTGAATTGAAAATGAAAATTTCACTTTCACGCTGCTCTGAATGAAAAAAGAGCAGCTTGGTTCTTCATTTTCCAAAAATTCAACACCCCCACAAAATCGATTGACGCATTGATTGATTTGACACATGGTCCCTGCGTTACTGTTGGTATTCTTAAAGAGGCAGTGACATGAGTGACGTTCAGTCAGAAAATTCTTGCTGCAGCTGATCATTGGTCGGCCTCAGTAACTACATGCTCTCATACTCAGCAACTGTACCCAACATTTGGTCTTAAAACGTGTACATTGTACCATTTACAGAAAGGTGAAATGAATAACTACAATTTAAAGATTAAAGTTTCAAGTGTTGAGGATTATTCATCTCAGAATTGCACTTTTTGTACGTCGCTTTGGATAAAAGCGTCTGCCAAGTAAATGTAATGTAATGTAATGTAAAGAATTAAAACTAAAATAGAAAAATGTAGTCTTAGGAAATAAAATTTCACTTTCACACTGCTTAGAATAAAAAAAGGAGCAGCTTGGCTCTTCATTTTCCAAGAAATCAACACACCCACAAAACTGATTGACGCATTGATTGATTTGACACATGGCCACGATGGAACTCTTTGCATTCTTAAACAGTCTTACTGCAGTCAACCAACGGTCAGCCTCAGTAACCACATGTTCTCATACTCAGCCAATCACATACACACATCACACATCATTACATGTTCTCATACTCAGCCAATCACATACACACATCACTACATGTTCCCATACTCAACCAATCACATACTGTACACAAATCACGACATGTTCTCATACTCAGCCAATCACATACACACATCATTACATGTTCTCATACTCAGCCAATCACATACAGACCTCACAAACGGAGCACCTTTTTAAACCTACAGACCTCTCCAATGCTGCTCATTGCCTATGCTGCTTTTTGCATGCTATTTGTATTTGTATGTCCAGCTGGGGCACAAAATGCTTACAATTTCAGTTTACAATAATGAACAAAAACATCAGGGCAAATAAATCCATTTCTAAAGGCAAAAGGGAAAAAATGAACTAAGAATAAAAAGGCATTTAAAGTGAGTTTATAAAAAAACTATTTTTACATTTCAAAAAAGGACAACGACAGAATTGTTTTAATATTCAAAAGAGTATATTTCCAGAGCCTGGAAGCTGCAATCAAAGAGGCAGAAGCCCCCCCCCCCCCCCCCCCCCCCCCCCCCCCCCCGCCCCCACTGTTTTCAAACTAAACACTGGAGCAATCAACAATAATCTTTCTACCTATCTACCTATCTTTTCTACCTTTCTTCCTAAGAGGGCAACTGTTTTGGTAGGGAGAATATGCATGCAATGTTCGGCTATATATCGCACCAATTTTAAATGAATGTCTGCATTTTCTAAGGGACCCGAAGAGACCATAACTACATGCAAGCACTGCATTTGTTTCAGCTGTGTCACTGCTGTGCCTGTTGCATTTCCTCTTTGAAAAGCGTTGTGGGAACTGAGGTGAACGAAAACGTCCTCGTGATTTCTAGTGGGGCATTTGCACAGTATTAGTAATCAGGATGAAGCCGGACACCATGTTCTTTCTGCTTTGTAAGTAGAAGAATTTTAATAATGAAAATTCAAGCAATAATTATCTGGTAACATATATGAATGATGATTACAATGCATAATATGTATAGTATGTGAGTCATAAACAGCTATGTTGTGGAAAATCTGAATAAATTTATAATTCCTGTTATGGACAGAAGTGTTGCTGTGTATTATTGTGACTGCTAATCTGTAAATTGGACTGAACAATATTGTGAAAGAGGCACAGTTCTTCACAATTAACTTTATGAAAACATGCAACACATACTTTCAAACGTATGACTGTCTCTGTGTCTGAACAATCACACTTCAATAATCGCTGAACTGTGTGAGCTTAGCAAGTTAGCATACTGCATGAAAAATGGAGTGAGTGAAAATTTCACACTATCAAGAACATTTAGCTACTGAAAAATTGGACAACATTATATAGCATTGCAAAAAAAAAAAAAGGATTGGTGTTTTCAATGTGAAAATACACTCTCAGAAAAAAGGGTTCAAAAAGGCTCTTCTGTGTCTCCATGGAGGGACCCTGACTAGTTCAAGGGTTCTTTGTCAGGCAAAATGGTTGAATCTGGGAGCTTTCACATTTTTCACACCAACCATAGAGGGTTCCATAAAAACTAACAATGGTTCCCCTATGAAGACAAGCCAAAGAACCGTTTTTACTGAGCGTGTAATAAAATCATTTTATATTAACATTCATTCACACTGGATCAGACATTGCAATTTACTTTTCTTTCTCCCTGTTTCAGATGCCACAGCATTGGTGGTTTTTGGTGAACACAAAGGTATAGATATTAAGTTCCTAAGATCTATATTTTGACAGGGACATAATAACCATGCATTTGATTTGCGGAACACGCACAGCAATTATAAACCAGAATTTATAAAGATCATGACAACTCTCCAAAGGGAGAATATAGGGAAAATTTACATTTCGGAAATGTAATGTAGTCCATTTAAATTTAATTTTAAGAGCTGAACGCATATTTTTCATTGATACAATGTATCAACCCAAACTTTGCATTGTAAAACTGTTTGATTCTGTTTTTTATTACTGTTTCAGCTGCACAGTCAAGTCCTGCTGTTCGTCTGACTGCTAATCCTCCATGGCCAGATGTGTTCCCAGGAAATACAATTACTCTCACCTGTCAGGTTATTGAATCTGAGGGATGGACATTTGTGTGGACCAGCCGCAGACAGGGGGGTCTAATACAGCTTCCAGCCTCCAGTAGTAACGGCTCTGTGTCCGTTTTGGGCCTGAGTGATGTGAAAGAGAGACAGAGTGGAATGTATCAGTGTAAAGCTGTAAAAGGAAATGAGCAAGCTTTCAGTAACATCCATAACATAACAGTCTCTGGTGAGTAGTGTAAATTAAAATGACTCCCCTCAAATAGTGGTTCTTTTTGTGCTTCAACAAATGATAAGAAATAAAACGTTTGAACAACATCTCTTCAATGATCTCCATTTCAGCTGATCGTCCTCAGGCTGTCATAGTCACAGATCCCCCAGCCTCAGTGATATTCACAGGAGAAACTGTTAGCTTAGCTTGTGACATCAGGAAAGGGTCTGGCTGGAGATATTCATGGAGCAGAAACACCCAGGGAAGATTAGAGGGCCTCTATGCCCGCAGTACTGAAAGCCAACAAAAGCACATCCTGCTGTCTGTAAGAGAGTCAGACAGTGGAGAGTACCTGTGTCAGGGTGAACGAGGACAAAACCCAGTTATCCAGTCTTTCCCAGGAACACTTGTGTTGAATGTGTCTGGTGAGTTTTGGAGGTTTTCTTCAGTCTTTACAGAATATGATCTTCTATGTGATGAAGACTGTTAATGTTTATGAATGCTAAGAAATGAGACTGAGCACATGCTTTACCTTTATCAGGGGAAAAGCCAATGCCTGTTATTACACAGAATGCCCCCAGTGGAGAAATTTACACAGGAGAGAGAGTCACCCTGAGCTGTGGGTTTGGGGGAGATCCTACTGGCTGGAAGTATCTCTGGTACAAAGACACACAGAGACACACTGTGCCCAACACTGACAGCAGCAGGACTGATGGGTCCAGTTTCACCATCAGCTCTGCTGCTCTGGCCCACAGTGGAGAGTACCGCTGTATAGCTGCAAGAGGAAGAGAACCTTTTTACTCAGACTACAGTGATCCTCTGACTTTAGAAATATCTGGTGAGAATTATTACAATAGTTTATTACACTAGTCGAATATGGCTTTGATTTATTTATTAATTATTTACTAAAATTATGAGGAGCGTTTCACGATACTTTCAGTTTATAATTAAAAATAGTATTGATTTACAGTATTACCTCAAGCACATCTGACTGTGCAGTCTGGATGGACCGAGGTCTTCCGCAATGAGACAGTGACTCTGAGGTGTGAAATTCTGAACAGCTCTACAGAGTGGAAGTATAAATGGTACAGATATGGACAGGAGCTTCCTGTAGACAAAGCTGACTCCAGCAGTGTAAATGGAGACACATACACAATCCTCTCTGCTGATCAGTCGCATGCTGGACTGTACACCTGCAGAGGAGAACTCACAAGGAGATCATCTGTACACTCTCTGATTGGCAGCTCTGCTAATTTGAGTGTTCGAGGTAATTATGATTTATTTTCAAAACCATTGAAAGAGCAGAATGCATCTTTGAAAGCAGGTGTCTTGTGAAGCCTTCCATTTACAGCAATAAACCCTCTTTTAAACTTTCAGCTCTCCCACAAGCTCAGCTGACTGTTCAGTCTGGATGGACAGACATCTTCCCCACTGAAACAGTGACTCTGAGGTGTGTAATTCAGGGCAGCTCTACAGAGTGGATGTATAAATGGTACAGAGATGGACGGGAGCTTCCTGTAGACAAAGCTGACTCCAGCAGTGTAAATGGAGACACATACACAATCCTCTCTGCTGATCAGTCACATGCTGGACTGTACACCTGCAGAGGAACACATACAAGGAGAGCATCTGTACACTCTCTGGTTAGCAGCTCTGCTACATTGAGTGTACGAGGTAAATATGCTTTA
The DNA here is from genome assembly GCF_013347855.1 of Anguilla anguilla. Taxonomy (NCBI): domain Eukaryota; kingdom Metazoa; phylum Chordata; class Actinopteri; order Anguilliformes; family Anguillidae; genus Anguilla; species Anguilla anguilla. The sequence continues at coordinate 41,140,268 of NC_049211.1, read as the reverse complement.
TTTTCTCTCAACAATTTGTATGTCATGTGTTATTTCTTTCCAGACACAACTGAGAAAAAAACAATTTTACTATGTTATTTGGACCAAGAAATATGCTTTTGTATAATATTATGATCTGACGTGTCTTGTTCTGAATTACTGTGAGTTACCAGTTTGGAGTACAGGTGTCAGAATACCATTATCCAGTCATTCCATGGAAAATTTATGTAAAATGTGTCTGATGGGTTTGTGACAATTGCTTCATTATTTAATCATATGATTAGGGACACCAGTTTGTCTACCCGTTTTCTCACATTGTACTTCAGTCCTCCACCACCTAGAGGTCATTATAACGTCTTTGTTAAGCCCCCTCAGACATCTTAGTTGATAATTTAATTGCCACTAATTAAACACAAATGATGGTTGACTGAAGTGTTTAAATGCGACACTCACGTGTTAAATGTAATTTGATTATTTGCTAAAATAGACATGTTTCAGTATTTCTATATGTTGTACAGGGGCATGATAGGTATTGTTAGAAGCCACAGTAAAAATGAGAGCAGTTACAATGTTTGACTTAGAGAAAAAAGTTAAATAAAAAATATATGGTCATGATCCAACTATGGGACTAATCCTAGTCTTCAGTCAAGACCTTAAGTAGAATCTGGCGTCATAGAGTTGGGCAAAAACAAAAACCTGAACCCTTACTGGCCATTTTCGGATTAGATTGGACACCCCTACTTCATATGGATGCGTTTTGCTTTTTACGTAAGCGATGCTCAATCCTGGTCTTGGACAGCCACAGAGTGTGCTGGTTTTTGTTTTTTGTTTAAGATCAGCAACCAATTGAGACCAAAGTAAGCAGGTAACCTGAGTTAACCGTTTAATCTACTGCTTTAACTGATCAATTGCTGTGCTACTCAAGTGCTGAATAACAATGTAAGCCAGCAAACCTGTGGCTCTCCAGGTCCAGGAGGGTGGACTACTGGCTCAAAGCTATACTTTTCATAGCAGTTTAAAATAAATCCATGTTCACCTTCCTGCCTGACTGTCACAATATTAGATCAACTAATTCATTACCTAATTAATTAGATCAACTAAAGTTTTATAAATGGGTGAATTAGAAATTCAGTTGTCTGAACAGTTACTTGACTATGCTGTTGAGTGCCTATGGGGACCCCTGGAGGATAAGCAGTGAATTACAAGTTTAAATCCCTGCAGGCCACATGGTGGAGACATACTGGTGGCCCTACATATGGTCTTGTATGTGATGGAGAATGTATATATTAATGCTAAATGACACTGAGCACATACCTTACCTTCATCAGGGGGAAAACCAAAACCTGTTATTACCCAGAATGCCCCCAGTAGAGCAATGTACACAGGAGAGAGAGTCACCCTGAGCTGTGGGATTGGGGGAGATCCTGCAGGCTGGGAGTATCTCTGGTACAAAGACACACTGAGACACACTGTGCCCAACACTGACAGCAGCAGGACTGATGTGTCCAGTTTCACCATCAGCTCTGCTGCTCTGGCCCACAGTGGAGAGTACCGCTGCATAGCTGCAAGAGGAAGAAAACCTTTTTACTCAGACTACAGTGATCCTCTGACTTTAGAAATATCTGGTGAGGATGATTAAAATAGTAGAATATGGATTTGATTCATGTGCTTTAACAATTTAATAAAAACACGAGTGTTTTATGATACTTTCACTTCATAATTAAAATTCTATTGATTTACAGTATTACCTCAAACATATCTGATCGTACAGTCTGGATGGACAGAGGTCTTCCCCAATGAAACAGTGACTCTGAGGTGTGTAATTCAGGGCAGCTCTGCAGAGTGGAAGTATAAATGGTACAGAGATGGACAGGAGCTTCCTGTAGACAAGGCTAACTCGAGCAGTGTGAATGGAGACACATACACAATCCTCTCTGCTGATCAGTCACACGCTGGACTGTACACCTGCAGAGGAGAACTTACAAGGAGAGCATCTGTACACTCTCTGATTGGCAGCTCTTCTACATTGACTGTACGAGGTAAATATGATTTATTTTGCATGTCCACAGTAAACTGATACATTTCAACTGCAAACTCTTTGCCACTATTTAAATTTTGTGTGTGTCTGGCTAGCACTGCCTTACATTAACCGAGTAAATACTGTTCCCTTGACTGAGATTTTGAAAAAACCATTTGGCAGTTATTGGTGCCATAATTGAGTTAAGAGGAGTGAGAGAGAGCTGCCAATCAGCTGCCTCTCATGCACAATGGGAATATAATGAGCAGGGATAAATATGCAAATTAATGCACTTAAGACATTGAAATATGCAGATTAATTCATGATGTCATATAACTACTTTCTGTGATAAATCTGAAGCCCAGTCGTTATTTTTTATGAGAGCGTGCTGGACTCACAGAATCACAGCCTTACCCCTCACTACAGGGCTGTGTGGTGCCAGTTGATAGGATGAATAAATTGCTGCTTATTACCGTTTTTACCCGGTAACACAATTTAGAGCACGATTGTGTTGTCAGGCCTGTTGAGTTATTAGGCCTGAAACAAAATGAGTGAGTAATTTTATAAAAATAATTAAAACAACCTAATACAGTATTAGGCATACAATTCCTAGGTAATTTTTCCATTCATGAGTTCACTCGCAAGCTCCTATTGGTTATAAAGCCTGCCCGATTACTCACTTTGATGTCAAACAGCAACATGGTTCTGATATATTATAACTGGAGAACAGCACACTACATACACCTATTAAGAAGGCAATGAATTGGCTGTCCACCAATTGGCTGTCCACCAATGTGAAGAGGAATTCCCTTTTTTTGCTATCATGTGCCACGATAGGGAGAGAGACCATTCACTCCAACTACAGTAACTTTCTGCTATTAATCATGCAATGTAAGGCCTAGTGGATTATAGATTCCATGTCCTGTATCATTTTTTCCCCGTATAACACGTTGAGTTGGATGATAAGCAATGTATGATCTTGCAGCTTTGCCTCAGGCAGTAGTGACCCTGGATGAAGGATGGATGGGGGTCTTCATCACTAAAGGCACTCTAGCAATGAGGTGTGAGCTTCAGGCCTTTACTTCTGCTGACTGGAACTACACGTGGTACAGAGACGGAACACAGATCTCACTAAACCACACTGGAGAGAGGCACACAGTGGGATTCTGGGATAGCTCCTCTGATGGAGAATATAGATGTAGTGGGAACAGGACAGACAGACCGTACTACTCCCTCATCAGTGAAGGCTTCATGACAAGCAATATCAGTAAGTTCAATTTATAATTGAGACCACAGACAAGTGAAGGGTTAAATCCATTGTACCCTTGTGTAGATCCTCACTTTTTATTTTCTAATATTAGTTGACTTCTTCATTTAAGATATAAAATGTGTTAAACTGTGTATTTTTTGTGTTCATTCCCAATCTGAATGACTATATATATATATATATATCTACAATCAAGGCATACATGAAAAAGGGAAAATAAACACAGTGCCCTCCAAAATTATTCATGCCCTTGCTTGATAATGATGAACAAAGAAGACATGCTCAAAATTTGATCATTTTATCAAGACTTTAAGAGATGTGTGTCACAATATTCACACCCATTCTCAATACTCAGCATCCTCTCTGCACTGAGTTGTCTTACATAGCGTTTCATGAGATTTGGGACCACATGGGAAGGGTCACTGACTATTGAATTTTTCCAGGTCCTTCTGGACTTTTGGTCTGAGCTTGAACCCGGTCCTCCTGCCAACCGGGTGTTTTTCTCTGGACAATTCTATTATTATAAAATTGTATAATTCTACCATTTATTGAGCACACAGTATAGCGCAATATCTGTATTGTTCATCCAGCATTTCTCATCTTTATTAGGGGTGTGTGAACAAATTTGGATGGCACTGTATGTAAATACACAAATTTGCAATATTTGCGATGTTTATCAATATGACAAATGCAGCAAAGCAAATTATTCTAAATTACTTTTCCTAAGAGAAATATATTGCACAATATATTTGCCATGAAATTGAAATTGTTTAAATGGAAATTGGAATAGTTTGAATGTTTTCAATACTTATGAAAGATTATATTTTATCTCACGAAACCTTCCTCTTCTACCTCCACTGCAGGGCTGTACTTTATTGTGGCTCTTGCTGGTTCGGCCGTGATTTTCATAACCCTGGTGGTGCTGGCAGTTCAATGCTCTAAGAAATGCAGGACATCAGGTGTGTAGTTGCACTCACTGAACATGTCCATACATTACGCTATTATTAATACATTACACTTTAAAAGCTGTCTAATAATAATATCAGCATTGCAAGTAAATTATAAAAGCATGTGAATTCAGAGGTTTAACATCACCCATTAAACAGACAAGTGCTCATTGAATTACATTTAATTGTTATAGTGTCTTGACCATTTTATTATTGTATTAAGTTCATTCCTCTATTTATGTATTTATTGATCCAGGTGAGTAGTATGGAACACCAAGAGTGCCACAATGATAAATAAATTAAGGATAAATCAATAAATGTGGAAAAAAATGAATAAAAAAATAGTCTAAAAATACTTAAATAAATCTGGAAAATAATATAATAATGTAAATGTATATGCAATTGATCAAATTATATTTTTCTTTAATTTTGAGTCATTTTCAGATTTTCACATTTATTAATTTATTTCCGTATATATTTCCCTATTTATTTATGCTTTTCTTGATGAGCACAATCTGGCAATCAACTTGCCTTGGTCCACCCACCAAGTCTGAAGTTCCGCCCTTTCATGTGTTCAGAACAACAGACAACATTTCTCAATGTGAGCAAGTACTTTAATGGAGAAGTCAGTTTCTTAAATACTCAAAGAAATGCGGGACATAGATGAATACATTATTCCAAAAAATATGAAAATAAATAGAGAAATATAATATATGGAAATAAAATAATAAATAAACATGAAAATAAACTCATCCATCCACTATCTAACTTGTCTAACCGCAAATTCCTGGTCCGTGTCGTGGGGGGTGCTGGAGCCTATCCCAGCATGCATTGGACGAGAAGTAGGAATTCACCCTGGACTGGTCGCTAGTCCATCAGAGGGCGCACACACCACTTGTACACTCACACACTCATAGTGAAAATAAATTAAAAAATAAATTAAGAAAAATATATAATAGCAAATTGCACATACATCTATATTTCTTTATTAATTTACTGCTTTATTTGTACATTTTTATATGGTTTATTTCCACTTATTCTATGTTGATAATTCTCTGTGTTATTGCATGTTTTCCATTGTTTATGTTTGTGAAAAGGGCGAATCAAAAGTCAGCCGGATGGGGGCGAGTTTTACTCCAGGGTAAATGCAGACTACATCAGCGCAGGTGAGGACCGGTCTTTCTGAGTTCTCGTCCGCTCACACTGTGTGCCACGTGTGAGTTGAATCTTCACCTTTCTCTGCTCTCTTCTCCAGATCATGGATTAACAGCCAATGCTGTGTATGAGGAAATAGACCCTGCCACAGAAACAGAAGGTCAGGACAGAAACCTGTGATCGACAAGTACTAAACTAAAAAACCACAATACTTTCACAAATTGTCCATTTAAACATCACATGCTCTGTGGAGCTCAAACTCAGTAGGTTCTTCCTTTAACCCCTCTGCTTTATTGACAACAGGTTCTGAAGCAGTTGGGAAGCACAGTTTCTATTCAGCCGTTCAGTTAAAACCATTAAACCAAGGTAAGTTTATAATTAACTCTAAGTGATTTTTCATCATCACTCTCAGTGAGTGACTTGTTTAAAGATTTTTTTTTTGTTGCAGGTTTGTTGTTAATATTGTATAAGTTTAAGTGCAACAGTTATTGATATTATGTTTTGATCATGCATTCAAAAAATTATTTGCATAATCCTTGCATTGCAGGTCCTACTGCATAATTGGACACAGGGATCCATATACACTCAGTCTTACCTTCATATGTGAGGGAATATATTCTCGCTATAGGTACATGTCACTATATCCTACTATATTTTTTCATATCATATGTATTTTAAGGTCACTATGTTTCACATTAAATAATATGCAGTTGAACCACCCTATTCATTTCCTGCTGTTTTTATAGTTTCCACAGTAATCCTGTAAAATATGACTCTGCAGAACTCATAGGTCCTGTGTTGTGGAAAATTGTTGTTGAAGTTGATGAAACTTGATGAAAATGCATAAAATAATTTAATATGCTTCTTATCCAGGAGTTCTCAACCCAGGTCCTGTGGGGCTATACTGAATACATTAATTGGTCAGTTAAAATAGTTAACTACAGTTAATCCAACTCATGTGGTTACTTGAATCTAAGTTGGCTCCTGAAAACAGACAGTGGCAGACCCAGGCCTGGATTAATGCACAGGGTCACCCAGGCAGTAGTAAAGGTTGTCCTAGTCCCGAGGCCCATGTCATCTTAATTCGGCCCTGGATGCACCCTGTTCATCAACAGGACCTGCGCTGAGAACCCCTAATTTAAAGTAATCAAACCTTTTGTAATTCTGTAATTCTGTCAATGTTTAAGAGTTAGCATTTGCTAACTAGTATTCTTTTCTTGTATTTAGAGATACGGTTAAATGAAATAGCATTGGGACAGTGGCACACTTTTTGTCATTTTGTCTCTGAACTCCAGCACAATAAAAAAATGTAAATATGATGATAAAGTGCAGATTGTGTTTATTTGAAGGCATTTACATCCATATTGGGTGATTAGGGCAGGAATTACAGCCCTTTTTGATATAATGAGTAGGGAACTGGTCTTGCAATTGAAAGATGGTGGTGTAGCATATTGTGTAGGGAACTGGTCTTGCAATCGAAAGACGGTGGTGTAGTATAATGGGTAGGGAACTGGTCTTGCAATCGAAAGATGGTGGTGTAGTATAATGGGTAGGGAACTGGTCTTGCAACCGAAAGGTCACAGGTTTGATTCCCAGGTAGGACACTGCTGTTACAGGATACTTGCTCTTCAGTATAACCTGCATTCCTTCAGTACATATCCAGCTGTATAAATGGATGCAATGTAAAAAAAATGCAATGTCAAAAGTTGTCTGGATAAGAGGGTCTGCTAAATGCCTGTAAAGCAACATTCCACAAGTTTAGATTCGTAATCAAACAATTCACATGTGGTTAAAGTGCTTATTCTCAGCTTTGATTTAACCGTGTAGATCACACAGCACTTTTTATACATTAACCCCCTCGTCCTGAAGTTTTTTCGTCTTTAATCTCATCACCTGATTCGTCATTTCGTTTGGTTGCTATCCCACCTTTACGTTTCCATTTATCTACATGTGTGCATCAGGGCAATGATTGGGTGACGGCCTGCCTGTTGCCGTAATTCCCTGATTATAACTTGTAATAATTCCATCTAATCACCATAAGACAAGAACTGTAGGCCCTTTGGATGAAGGTGAGGCCCTTTTTGAGGGAGTTGGGGCCCTTTGGATGAAGGCGAGGCCCTTTTTGAGGGAGTTGGGGCCCTTTGGATGGAGGCGAGGCCCTTTTTGAGGGAGTTGGGGCCCTTTGGATGAAGGCGAGGCCCTTTTTGAGGGAGTTGGGGCTCTTTGGATGAAGGCGAGGCCCTTTTTGAGGGAGTTGGGGCCCTACTTGCAGGGTGTACACTGCGTATAAGACAGACTGGTCTCATTATAAAAGCCTGCATCCTTCTAGTCTGGAATATGTGGTTATTCATGTGGGATCTGCATTTGGACATTCTTACCATACCATTTAATTTGCCCTTCCCCACCCGGACGATGTAGCATCAATTATGAACATATGAAAAATCATAACGTGTTTCACACAGGAGCACCCCTATGGAGCTTGTTCTCACACACATCAGTAGTCGCACTGTATGAAAGGGGAAGAGAAAAGACATGGAAACCAGAGTAAAATGACCTCAGGGACGACGGAGTCATAGCCAAACATGCTGCTGGCTCCGCTGCTGGTCCACTTATCACCACGCTTATCTGCACTTTCCCAAACGCGTGAGGTTTGTGGTGCAAACACGACTGGCAATTCCAAACTGGGCGAAGAAAGCCTGAAAAAAAAAAAACAGAAATAATTTCAGACCCAATAAACATGGTGAAGTGAGAGAACAGCAACAAACTGCTCTCATTTATCAATGGAGTGCTGGGTAACAGCGAGAATCTGCTCACCCAGCAGCCTTCCAGGACCAGGGTAGAGGGACAACTTTAGAGCTGGACAGAAGAGTGGGGGATTACTGCAACACCAGCCACCAGCCAAATGCCGGTGCGGTTCATCTGTGGCTGGTAAGTGGGTCCACTGTACCAGCCACTTTGGCAGGGAACCAACCCATCACTCGGAGGTCCTGCCCTATTCTACACTGTCTGGTATGAAGGGGAAACTTGCTGGGGGATTCTGCAGTGGGTCAGCCACTGAGGACGGCGGACGAAGAAGTTAGTTTCCTGCCCCGGTGGATGTTTCGCATTTAGGTCTCATGTCCACAATTTAGCACAAAGGGACGGGCAGTATTTCAATTACAGATTTCAAATGCTTTTGAACATTATGCAATTTGTATTCTTTATGTGACGGGAAAATCTGTCGTTTGTATACCATGCTTCAGAAACGTTCTGAGATTTTACAAATGCAGCCAACCAAGCTGGTCTGGGGTTAAATTAAGGATATGCTCTTGTTTTGAATCTTTGAATCAGGGCTTTCAACCGTTTTCAATGCAGGGACCCCCCTCCAGGGGACCCCCAACATAAAGGGTTAAAAGGGTTACATTTAAAGAGGTTTGATAGAGTTCACAGACCGGGGGGAGATTGCAAGCACAGACTGAGGGGGGGGGGGGGGGGGGGGGGGGGGGGGGGGGGCGCACTGAGACAGGGAGAGGAGAATTAAATTAATTAAATTCAGAAAGTGAACTGTCCCTTCAATATCCAGCAGTTTAGAATTCTGGTTCCTGGTGCACCCTAGTGGTAAAAATGAGCAACTACACAGATATGCTCTGTTCAACTGTACAACAGGCATTCTCTATAAATTATTTTTAAAATATTATTAAAATATTGGTTGGTGGTGACCAAATAAGGAATACACCAAACAAGTCAAAATTTGATTTCCAAAACAATTTGGCACTGCATTACAACTGGAAACTTTGACAACCTTGTTCAAGGAGAGACCGAGGTACAGAAACAAAACCTTTTCTTTTAATAAAACTTATTGACATTGCAGAACAAAACTTTACTGAGAAATAATGCCCACCCTTGGACCAATCAGAAGCGAGTGTTTAGCCAAGCCATTGTATAAATGATAATATGATATTTGTTCCTTATGGAAGATGGGGATACACCTCAGGTGCATTACTTACCTTAGTTGTATAGTAAGTTTGCATTAGGTTGCTAGTTGGATTATTGCTACATTTGAACATAATAACATAACATAACTTGAACATAAGAAAGTAGAGATAAGTAGCCAACTAGTGTAAAATAACATGACGCCATGGGTTGGTTTTCTTCCTGTCCTCCCCAATTTTTTAAGTCACCAGCCACCACTGATGTATTCTTTCATTTATTGGCTGGACCGCAACAGGGTGGCCAGCCCTACAAATGCGAATGTCTGTGACTGAGTGAGTGACTGAGTGAGTGATGAAGTTATACCATTGTTCGGCCGGATCACGTGTGTTAGGTCTGTATGTATATGGAAGCACTGCATGACCTATCATATCATGATCAGTAAGAGTCAAGGCATAATATATAAAATCATAATAATGTCACTTTAGTCAGTCTTAACCATACATGTATTCTTTCATTTATTTCACCACGTCTACATATTCACATGAAATGTAGATTTTTTATTTAACCAGGAAAAACCCCATTGAGATCGAAATCTCTTATGCAAGGGGGACCTGACATAAAACACAAAGTTCTGAAGTTACACAAGACAGTAGACAAACAACAGTAGGACACTGTTACGTCCCAAAAGCCAACCGAAGTTCCAATAACCAGGGACCGCAACATAAACTAAACAAGGAGTCAAATCTATATACAAACATAGAAGATTTATTAAAAACAATGAGACAACAAAACAGAACAAATTACCATATGTAAGCTGAACAGGATGGTTCAGGCAGAAAACAGACAGCCAGGTTACTCTTCATCTAAAAGAAACCACAGTTGACTTTCTGGCCTAACTATCTAAAAATGTGTGAAATCTCTATAATAAACCATTTTTAAAAGCTCCTTTCAACCGCGGTGTCTTCAGGCTTTATCCAGTTGACTGTTAGGACACAGGTGTGCATCGTCAAGCAATCAAACCCCAATCAGCTCCACCTGCAGGATTAAGACATGCAGACTCCAAATCAAGGGACTGTAACAGACACCGCTGCTGTACCCTTGAGCAAGGTACTTAACCTGCATGTATCCAGCTGTATAACTGGATACAATGTGAATGCTAAGTAAGGATGTGCTTATGTGTTCTATTTAAAAATAGTGAAGGTACTGCAAAAAATAAAGGTGCTCTCCAGTTACACAAGTTTCCCAATTTACATTACAGCCATTTAACAGACACTCTTAGCTTCTTTCACACTATTTACATTGCATCCATTAACATAGTATCAATTCATATAGCTGGACATATACTGAAGCAATGCAGGTTAAGTACCATGCTGTACCCTGCCCTACGCGAAGAAAGACATGCAGAATTACACTGATTAGAAGTAATGCGATGACCAGGGCTATGTGAGAGTGCAAACTATCCCTAATGGCAATTCATGAAAAAACTCCTGTATTTCAAAGCCATGTTTTGCCAGATATTACATTAAGCCTTCAAGCCCGTAAGATGCACATTTTTTATATATATTTTTAGTAAGTCTACTTTAATAAATGATACAATATGTCATGTAATATTTAGCAAAGCAATAATGAAAATAAACTTATGCCATGCTGTGTGGTCAGGTATGGTCAGTTTGGTCAGCCAGTTCCTCCCCACTGTGCACCACTTTCCGGCGTGATACCCATCTCCAGAAGGCTGGATTCACAATGATTGACAGAAAGAGGAGGACTGCCACGCCCACACAGATCCGAACCACGTTCTCCACAGCACGGTAAACTGAGGGAGCAAAAAACAAAAAAATCAAGGATTTAAACAGGCTGTGGGAATACAAATCAGATGCATTTCAGAATTTGTCAACAAATTTTAGTCTGCTCGAACAAGCATTTCATGTACATTTCTGTGATGCTAATCAAATACAATCAGACCTAAAACTAGGCTATTTTGTGACTCTAATATATCATTTAGTATACTTTTAATTATTATTATTATTATTATATACACCATATAGACAAAAGTATGTGGACACCTGACATCCAACATCTCATAAACACTTCCACTCTTCTGGGGAGGTTTCATATTAGATGTTGGAGCATTGCTGCAGGGACTTGCTTCCATTCAGCCAGAAGAGCATTAGGGAGATCGGGCACTGATTGGGCGATTAGGCCTGGCTCACAGTTGGCATTCCAATTGATCCCAAATGTGTTGGATGGGGTGAGATCAAGGCTCAGTGCAGGCGAGTAAAGTTACACTGATCTCAACAAAACTATTTATATATGGGCCTCGCTATTTGCCCATGGAAATTGTCATGCTGAAACAGGAAAGGGCCTTCTCCAAACTGTTGCCACAAAATTGGAAGCACAGATTCATCTAGATTGACATTGCATTAAGATTTGCCTTCACCTGAACAAAGCGGCCTAGCCCAAACCATGAAAAACAGCCCCAGACCAAGGGGTGTCCAGATACTTCTGTTCATATAGTGTATCATTGGAGCCTATTTCTCAGTGCATAACTATGTGCATCTATATGACACAAAAGCCAGCAAAATGATTATTTGCTAACCAGCCTTCAGCTACAACTAAGATATACAGGTTTCATAAAAAAAATTTTTTGAAAACAACTAAACCATATGAATCTCTGCATTTAATACTCTTTTTGAGACTGTGGTCGGGGTTCTGTCAATTTGTCCTGCCTTATTGAAATGTCCCACCTGTAATGCAAATTTATAGTCATGCTGCAAATTCTGAATCATGCCTTTACATACAGTGCCATCCAAAAGAGTACACACCCCTGATAAAAACAAGCAAAGACTGGATGAAATAAACAATCCCAATAACGATCTGGGACTATTATACTGGAACAATTATATTGCATTACTACAAAATAATACAATTAATTTTTCAGCATGCTGCCTTTGCTCTTCCTGAATGAATAATTTTGGAGGGTAGTGTATATGTTCTCTTTTTTCTGTCTGTCTTTGTTGTAAATTTATACAGTGATTCACAGTTACAATATAATATACAATATAATATAATACATTTAATTTACATTGCAACTTTCTATTTTACATCATAAATCAAAAACAGAGCTCAACTTACATTAGAAATAAGTGACAATGTATGATACACAAGGGTACAATGGATATGTAAATGGATTTAACAGTTCACTTGTCTGTGGTCTCAATTATAAATTGAACTTACTGATATGGCTCGGCATGAAGCCTTCACTGATGAGGGAGTAGTACGGTCTGTCTGTCCTGTTCCCACTACATCTATATTCACCATCAGAGGAGCTATCCCAGAATCCCACTGTGTGCCTCTCTCCAGTGTGGTTTAGTGAGATCTGTGTTCCGTCTCTGTACCACGTGTAGTTCCAGTCAGCAGAAGTAAAGCCCTGAAGCTCACACCTCATTGCTAGAGTGCCTTTAGTGATGAAGACCCCCATCCATCCTTCATCCAAGCTCACTACCGCCTGAGGCAAAGCTGCAAGATCATACATTGCTTATCATCCAACTCAACGTGTTACATGGGAAAACAGTTATAGGTCATTGAATCTATAATCCACTAGGCCTTACATTGCATGGCTAATGGCAGAAAGTTACTGTAGTTGGAGTGACAGGTCTCTCTCCCTATCGGTGCACATGATAGCAAAAAAGGGAATTCCTCTACACATTGGTGGACAGCTGATGAAATTCATTGCCTTCTTAATAGGTGTACATAGTGTGCTGTACTCCAGTTATAATATGTCAGAACCATGTTGCTGTTTGACATCAAAGTGAGTAATCTGGCAGGGTTTATAGCCAATAGGACCTTGCAAGTGAACTCATGAATGGAACAAATAGTTAGGAATTGTATGCCTAATACTGTAATATGTTATTTAAATTTTTAAAATAAAATTACTCACCCATTTTGTTTCAGGCCTAATAACTCAACAGGCCTGACAACACAATCGTGCTCTAAATTGTGTTACCGGGTAAAAACGGTAATAAGCAGCAATTTATTCATCCTATCAACTGGCACCACACAGCCCTGTAGTGAGGGGTAAGGCCGTGATTCTGTGGGTCCAGCACGCTCTCATAAAAAATAACGACTGGGCTTCAGATTTATGACAGAAAGTAGTTATATTGCATATTTGATTGTCTTAAGTACATTAACTCTATATATATATACTCATTCATTATATTCCCATTGCTCATGAGAGGCAAATGAATGGCAGCTCTCTCTCACTCCTCTTAACTCAATTATGGCGCCAATAACTGCCAAATGTTTTTTTTTTAAATCTCAAGTGAACAGTTTTTAATCGGTACAAGCCTGACACATACAAAATCGTAAATAGTGGCAAACAGCTTGCAGTTCAAACGTATCAGTTTACTTTGGACATGCAAAATAAATCATATTTACCTCGTATAGTCAATGCGGCAGAGCTGCCAATCAGAGAGTGTACAGATGCTCTCCTTGTAAGTTCTCCTCTGCAGGTGTACAGTCCAGCATGTGACTGATCAGCAGAGAGGATTGTGTATGTGTCTCCATTTACACTGCTCGAGTTAGCTTTGTCTACAGGAAGCTCCCGTCCATCTCTGTACCATTTATACATCCAGTCTGTAGAGCTGCCCTGACTTACACATCTCAGAGTCACTGTTTCAGTGGGGAAGACGTCTGTCAATCCAGACTGTACAAACAGATATGTTTGAGGTAATACTGTAAATCAATACAACAATTTTGAATTATAAACTGAAAGTATCAAAAAACACTCATTCATATTTTTATTTAATTATTAAAGCACATGAATCAAAGCCACATTCTGCCATTATAATAGTTCTCACCAGACATTCTTAAAGTCAGAGGATCACTGTAGTCTGAGTAAAAAGGTTTTGTTCCTCTTGCAGCTCTACAGCGGTAGTCTCCACTGTGGGCCAGAGCAGCAGAGCTGATGGTGAAACTGGACCCATCAGTCCTGCTGCTGTCAGTGTTGGGCACATCGTGTCTCAGTGTGTCTTTGTACCAGAGATACTCCCAGCCAGCAGGATCTCCCCCAAACCCACAGCTCAGGGTGACTCTCTCTCCTGTGTACAGTTCTCCATTGGGGGGATTCTGGGTAATAACAGGTTTTGGCTCTTCCCCTGATAAAGGTAAAGCATGTGCTCAGTGTCTTTTAGCATACATAGATATATTCTCCATCACATACAAGACCATATGTAGGGCCACCAGTATGTCTCCACCATGTAACCAGCAGGGATTTAAACTTGTATTTCACTGCTTAACATCCAGGGGTCCCCATAGGCACTCAACAGCATAATCAAGTGATTGTTGAGACAAATGAATTGCCAATTGAACCGTTTCTAAAACTTTAGTTGATCTAGTTAGTTCGATAACCAATTAGTTGGCCTAATATAGGGAAAGTCAGGCAGAAAAGTGAACATGGAATGACTGTTAAATGCAGTGCAAAGCATATCTTTGAGCCACTGGTGCACCCTCCTGGACCTGGAAAGCCACAGGTTTTGCTGGCTTACATTGTTATTCAGCACTTGAGTAGCACAGCAATTGATCAGTTAAAGCAGTAGGTTAAACGGTTAACTCAGGTTACCTGCTTGCTTGGGTTTCAATTGGTTGCTGATCTTAAAGAAAAAATAAAAAGCAGCATACTCTGTGGCTGTCCAGGACCAGGATTGAGTATCGCTTACGTAAAAAGAAAAACGCATCCATATGAAGTAGGGGTGTCCAATCTAATCCGAAAAGGGCCAGTATGGATTCAGGTTTTTGTTTTAGCCCAGCACTATTACACCTGATTCTACTTAAGGTCTTGACTGAAGACTAGGATTAGTCCATTAGTTGAATCATGAACATATATTTTTTAATTAACTTTTTTTCTGAAAGTCAAACATTGTAACTGCTCTCATTTTTATTGTGGCCATTTCTCACTGATTCTAACAAAACCTATCATGCCACTTTACAACATAAAAAAAATACTGCATTGTGGCTATTGTAGTAAATAATCAAAAGTAAGTTAACATGTGAGTGTCGCTTGAAAACACTACAGTCAACCATCATCTGTGCTTACTCAGTGGCAATTACATTATCAACTGAGATTATTGAGGTGGTGCAAATAGGATAATTATTTGAGAAGGGTCTTAACAAAGAGGCTAGTGATCTCTACCTGGCAGGGGACTGAAGTACAATTTGAGAAAACAAGGGGAGAAGAACTTGTGGCCCTAATCGTATGGTTAAAGAATGAAGCAATTGTCACAAACCCATCAAACACATTTAACATAAATTATCCATGGGAAGACTGGATAATGGGATTCTGACACCTGTACTCCAAACTGGAAACTCACAGTAATTCAGAGAAAGAAGCATCAGATCATATATTAGACTAAAGCGTATTTCTTGGTCCAAATAACATTGTGAATATTTTTCAAAGTTTAGTTAAGAAACAAAAAACACATGATGTGCAAATTGTTGACAGAAAATAAATCATATTTACCTTGTACACTCAATGTAACAGAGCTGCTAATCATAAAGTGTACAGATGCTCTACTTGTAAGTTCTCCTCTGCAGGTGTACAGTCCAGCATGTGACTGATCAGCAGAGAGGATTGTGTATGTGTCTCCATTTACACTGCTGGAGTCAGCCTTGTCTACAGGAAGCTCCCATCCATCTCTGTACCATTTATACATCCACTCTGCAGAGCTGCCCTGAATTACACACTTCAGAGCCACTGTTTCACTGGGGAAGACCTCTGTCCATCCAGACTGCATGGTCAGCTGGGCTTGTGGGAGAGCTGAAAGTTTATATGACAGTTTATTGCTGTAAATGGAAGGCTTCATAAGACACCTGCTTTCAAAGATGCATTCTGATCTTTCAGTGAGTTTGACCAGATATTTTAAATAGCACAGGATCACTATAGTGGAAATGAAATACCGAAAAAACAAAGTAAAATATGACAAAAACAAAGATAGATATGTCTAGCCATGATTGGTTCTATGTCAGTTAATATATGAATAACCATTGAAACACTTGATAATAAGTTTTTTCTTTGGTTGAATGCTAATGTCCAGTCTTCACTGCACGTGCAGACTGGCAGTCCTAATGGGCACGAACCCATGAAGTCCAGAGCGGGTAGAGCTGCCCATTTCTACAATTCATCAAGTCTGCAGGGGAGCTCATGAAGACTTCCAGAGAGTCCGCTTCGCTGCAGACTTCACCGGACTTCAACATTGGGATTACCCAAAATTCACATTAATAAGGAAGTGACGATATAAAAGACGAGAAGGAAGCAATGCCAGAAAAACAAAAAAATAATAAAAACATGGAGGGAAAACAACCATGGGAGGTTTTCCAATGCAAGGAGAGCATAATTATTATGACCTAAATGTATATTGCAGACAATGATTTATTATTATTATTATTATTATTTTATTTTATTTTTTAATGTAGTAGTGGTCATATCCACGACGACTAATAAGGTCTGATGTCCAGTCTGCTAGTGTGGAGTGCAGACATTTTGATTCAGCCTTAGATATCCACAAAGTAAACAGGAAATAACATTGTGACAGGCAGAGATGGGTAATGAAGTTGAGTATACCTCTTCTTATTCCCCTCTCAGATACAAACAGAGCAATTCTATGTGCTGTGTTAATTAAAATAAGCACAATTTGACTGTCGTCCACATTGAAAATGAAGAACTTTTCACACTTACATATCAGATTCATATTAACAGGTCTGGTGACTGTGGACTGAACTGATGTCCTTGTAAACACTTGTGAAAATTGCTGAGAGATAATAAATCATATTTACCTTGAACACTCAATGTAGCAGAGCTGCCAATCAGAGAGTGTACAGATGCTCTGCTTGTAAGTTCTCCTCTGCAGGTGTACAGTCCAGCATGTGACTGATCAGCAGAGAGGATTGTGTATGTGTCTCCATTCACACTGCACGAGTTAGCCTTGTCTACAGGAAGCTCCCATCCATCTCTGTACCATTTATACATCCAGTCTGTAGAGCTGCCCTGAATTACACATCTCAGAGTCACTGTCTCATTGAGGAAGACCTCTGTCCATCCAGATTGCACGGTCAGATGTGTTTGAGGTAATACTGTAAATTAATACAACAATTTTGAATTATGGACTGAAAGTATCATAAAACACTCTTCATATCTTCATGAAATTATTAAATCACATAAATCAAAGCCATATTCTACTATTGTAATAGTTCTCACCAGATATTTCTAAAGTCAGAGGATCACTGTAGTCTGAGTAAAAAGGTTTTCTTCCTCTTGCAGCTCTACAGCGGTACTCTCCACTGTGGGCCAGAGCAGCAGAGCTGATGGTGAAACTAGACCCATCAGTCCTGCTGCTGTCAGTGTTGGGCACAGTGTGTCTCAGAGTGTCTTTGTACCAGAGATACTCCCACCCAGCAGGCTCTCCACAAAACCCACAGCTCAGGGTGACTCTCTCTCCTGTGTACATTTCTCCACTGGGGGGATTCTGTGTAATAACAGGCCTTGGCTTTTCCCCTGATAAAGGTAAAGCATGTGCTCAGTCTCATTTCTTAGCATTAATAGATACATTCTTCATCACATTCCAGATCATATGGGTAAAGACTGAAAAAAACCTCTCAAACTCACCAGACACATGTAACAGAAATGATCCAGGGGAAGACTGGATCACAGGGTTTTGTCCTCGTTCACCTTGACACAAGTACTCTCCATTGTCTGACTCTCTTACAGAGTGCAGGATGTGCTTTTGTTGGCTTTCGGTACTGCGGGCATAGAGGCTCTCTAATCTTCCCTGGGTGTTTCTGCTCCATGAATATCTCCAGCCAGGCCCATTCCTGATGTCACAAGCTAAGCTAACAGTTTCTCCTGTGAACATCACTGTGGCTGGGGGATCTGTGACTATGACAGCCTGAGGACGATCAGCTGAAATGGAGATAAGAACATTGAAGAGATGTTGTTTTACGTTTCATTTCATATCATTTTTTGAAGCAAAAAACAAAAAACATAGAACCACTATTTGAGGGGATTAGTTTTCATTTACACTACTCACCAGAGACTGTTATGGTATGGATGTTACTGAAAGCTCGCTCATTTCCTTTTACAGCTTCACACTGATACATTCCGCTCTGTCTCTCACTCACAACACTCAGGACCAACTCGGAGCTATTACTGATGGAGGCTGAAAGTTGTCTTAGACCACCCTGTCTGTGTCTGGTCCACACAAATGTCCACCCCTCAGATTCAATAACCTGACAGCTGAGAGTAATTGTCTCTCCTCGGAACACATCTGGCCATGGAGGATTAGCAGTCAGACGAACAGCAGGACCTGACTGTGCAGCTGAAACATTTATAAAAGACAGAATCAAACAGTTTTACAATGCAGACTTTAGTTTAATAAATAGTATCAATGAACATACCGTATGGTTTCTACTTCTAAATTAAAATTAACTATGTTACATTTTTTTTAAATGTAGTTTTTTCCTAAATGTAACCTAAATATTTCCTCATGTTTTTTATCATTATTTATTTTGCAACAACAAACTTTGAATCTGTCAGAAAGAATGGATTTTGGAAAGTGATCTTTATGAATTCTGGTTTGTAATTGCTCTGTGTGTTTCTCCAAACATATGTGTGGTCATTATGTCAAAACATAGATCTTAGGAATGTATTATCTGTACCTTTCTGAAAACCAAAAAACACCAGTGTTGTTGCATCTGAAACAGGGAGAAAGCAATGTAAATTGTGATGTCTGACCCAGAGTGAATACATGTTAGTATAAAATGATTTTATTTTCATACTGAACACACAAATCCATTTTTGCAAAGTTGGATGAATTTTCATTAAACACCATTGATTAATGTTGTTCCATTTTTGGGGAGCTACATATTGTTGATAGTATATCAGTTTCACTCATTACATCTTTCATGCAGTACTGTAAATCGATAAGCTCACACAAGTTTAGCAATTACTGGAGAATGTTTGTTCAGACACAAGAGACTGTCATACATTTGAAAATTTTTGTTGGAAGTTTTCATAAAGTTAATTGTGAAGACTACACCTCTTTCACAATATTGTTCTGTCAAATTAACAGACAATTGAAAGCAGTCACAATAATACCCAGCATGACCTCAGTCCATAACATCAATTATGAATTCATTCAGATTTTCAAAAAAATGTTTTGTAATGTATCACAAACACATGCTATGTATTTTAATCACAATTCATATATGTTACCAGACAATTATTGCTTGAAATTGCATTATAAAATTTCCTCTACTTACAAAGCAGAAAGAACATGGTGCCCAGCTTCATTCTGATTACTAATACTGTGTAAATGCCCCACTAGAAACCATGGGGACTTTTTAGTTCACCTCAGTTTCCACCATCCTTTGCAAAGAGGAAATGCAACAGGCACAGCAGTGACACAGCTGAAACAAATGCAGTGCCTGCATATGGTTATGGTCTCTTCAGGCTGCTTAGGAAATTAGAAAATTTCAGTTTTTTACACTTTTCCTGTAGAAATTGCCTTCATATCTGTATGTAGCTGCAACTCATTGTTTTATTTTGTTCTCATGTCAGCTGAATTTGTTTAAGCACTTCGTGCCCCCCCCCCCCCCCCCCCCCCCCTTCTCAAATTCAAATGCTTTATTGGCTTGACATATTTAAAAATTCATATTGTCAAAGCATAGTGATAACAAAAATCAACCATAGTAAGAATATAAAAAACAAGCAGCAACAACAATAACAGCATAAATGACGGTAACATAACATTTATTAACTATTAAATTACTAAATACTATTACTATACTATATCATACTCTGCTTTATTAATTTAAAAAATGACAAATTATTATAATACTGTAACTAAAAGATACAAAAATACACATATCATCAAACCAGCATGCACCAGCATGCAGTGACCTATTAAATAGGGAGCATGATACATCTCCCCTACTTAATACTAAAACCCCCAGTATATACAAGCAGATCCAAACAACAGGTGTAAGCTGGGGTAGCAGCATGTCTGTGAGAAGCAGCAAGTGGAGCATGCAAAAAGTAGCATAGGCAATGAGCAGCACTGGAGAGGTCTGACTGTAGGTTTAAAAAGGTGCTCCATTTGTGAGGTCTGTATGTAATATGTTGAGTATGAGAACATGTAGTGATGTGGGTATATGATTGGTTGAGTATGAGAACATGTTGTAATGTGAGTATGTGATTGGTTGAGTATGAGAACATGTAATCATGTGTGTATGTGATTGGCTGAGTATGAGAACATGTGGTTATTGATACTGACTGTTGGTTGGTTGCAGTAAGACTGTTTAAGAATACAAAGAGTTCCATCGTGGCCATGTGTCAAATCAATCAATGCGTCAATCAGTTTTGTGGGTGCAATAGGTTCTTGGAAAATGAAGAACCAAGCTGTTCCTTTTTTTATTCTAAGCAGTGTGAAAGTGAAATTTTATTTCCTAAGACTACAAAAATCATTTTCTATTTTAGTTTTAATTCTGAGATGAATAATCCTCAACACTTGAAACTTTAATCTTTAAATTGTAGTCATTTCAAATTTCTGTAAATGGTACAATGTACACGTTTTAAGACCAAATGTTGGGTACAGTTGCTGAGTATGAGAACACTGATTTACTGAAGCCGACCAATGATTGGCTGCAGCAAGAATTTTCTGACTGAACGTCACTCATGTCACTGCCTCTTTAAGAATACCAACAGTAACGCAGGGGACATGTGTCAAATCAATCAATGCGTCAATCGATTTTGTGGGTGTGTTGAATTTTTGGAAAATGAAGAACCAAGCTGCTCTTTTTTTCATTCAAAGCAGCATGAAAGTGAAATTTTCATTTTCAATTCAACATTTTATTATGGCATGATCATTTCTAAGACTACAAAGAAAATGTCTTTTTTTCTGTTTCAGTTTCAATTCTGAGCTAAATAATCATCCACAATTGAAACTTTCATTTTAAAATTACTACTAATTTGTTTCTCTTATAAGTTAAGAAAGTGTTGTACTTTATCACAATATCCAAGTACATATATATGTTAAAATACAATTAATATAACTGAAGTATGAAAGTTGTTGACTCCTCATAGTTGGCTGATTGCATAACCAAGGCCAAGGGTCAAACTGGCAACTGTGGCGCCTACACTGCAAGTGTGCAAGAGATTTTACCAGCTAAAACAGTGGGAAGCATGCAATGAAGTAAATGCTATTTGTCAAAAAAAGAAAAAAACACCACTTCTCAATATATATATATACAAGAAATGTTCTGGAACTGTGGAATCAGGAAGAGCCCTGTGAAAGCCACATCAGTTTCACTTCAGCATTTTTATGCTATAGCCATTAGTGGCTTTGTTGTGTGACTGTGGTGAGATGACATTTCAGAGGGAAAAGGTATGTATTACAACACTTATGCTGCATGAACAAACTTGAGTCACGAACAATGTATTTGTGGCCAGTGCACTTCTTAAAAAATCTCAATTTCAAACATATTTCAACTGCAACTGCATGCGGCTTCAGATAGTGACACAATATTTAACTCGCTGGAGTGATAAAACATGGTTCACTATCTGCCAGACGAATCTGGGTTTAGCAAATGCCAGGCGAACGCTCCTTCCTGGAAATAGTGCCAACTGTAAAGTTTGGTGGAAGAGGAATAAGAGGCTGTTTTTCATGGTTTGGGCTAGGCCCCTTAGTTCCAGTCAAGGGAAATCTTAATGCTACAGCATGCAGACATTCTAGAGAACTGTGCGCTTCCAACTTTGTGGCAATAGTTTGGGGAAGGCCCGTTCCTGTTTCAGCATCACAATTCCCCTGTGCACAAAGTGAGGTCGAAATTTGGTGTGTAACAACTCCTTAAAAAGCGGAAATTTAATGCAGAGACTCACATGGTTCAGCTGTTTTTTTTTTTTTTCCAGAAACCTGGATATGTCAGTTGTAGCTGAAGGATGGTTAGCCAATAATAATTTTTCTGGCTTTTGTGTCATGTACATGCACATAGTTATGTACTGCGAAATAGACTCCAATTATACACTATATGAACAAAAGTATCTGGACACGCCTTGGTATGGGGCTGTTTTCATGGTTTGGGCTAGGCCCCTTAGTTCAAGTGAAGGCAAATCTTAATGCAATGTCATTCTAGATGATTTTGTGCTTCCAACTTTGTGGCAACACTTTGGGGAAGGCCCTTTCCGGTTTCATCATGACAATTCCCTTGGGCATACAGCGAGGTCCATATAGAAATGTTTTTTTTTTTAGATTGGTGTTGAAGAACTTGATTGGCCTGCACAGAGCCCTGACCTCAACCTCATCCAACACCTTTGGGATGAACTGAAATGCGAAATGTGAGCCAGGCCTTATCGCCAATATCAATGCACGACCTCAATACTGCTCTTGTGGCTGAATGGAAGTGAATCCCCGCAGCTGTGTTGAAAGCCTTCCCAGAAGACTTGAGACTGTTATAGCCACAAGGGGGAACCAACTCCATATTAATGCCCATGGTTGGTCCCCCCTGAGATGAGATGCTCAACAAGCACAAATGGTTGTCCACATACTTTTGGCCATGTTGTGTATATATGAAATAATAAGCGACCACGCATTAAACTTTATACTCTACAGCAGGAAAATCTCAAGGGGTTTGGCCTTTCCAAACTTTATTCTTTATTGTTTTTCCATCATTCTGTGTCCACTGTCTGTTTGGTTCAATCCTAATGCACTGGTGTCCTGGTGTCCTCTTGAAAAATCTTTCATTAGGCCTTATAGGTTACAAGACTTAATCAATCGTGGTATCCAGGGGTTTTAATTGGGGGTGGACACGGGTGAACGCCGTCCACTCACCTTTGGTAAATAAATTTTAAAAATTTACCGGCAAATTTTTACAAATATCTATGACAATCCAGTCAATTTTTCGTGTGCTCCAGTCCATGTGTTCATTCTAGCCAGTTACTCGCTCAACCAATCAAAAATCCGAAGAAAAAAAATCAGGAGGAACAGTCGTTTATATAGACAGGCACAGAAAAAAAAATATTGTTGATTGTCTTGATTGTTTGGAAGCGGATGCGGTAGGTAATTTCATTAACATGTAATTTCATCTATGCAACATTTTAAAGAGAGATGAACAGCCCCCACAAACGCCGGCTATTATTAACGGCAACTTTGATTGCTTGAGGAAAATCAGCATCAGCGGTGACTGGGGAGCTGAAAATTGATGGGGCCTGGGGTGCAAAACTTTCCTTTAAACTAATCATTGATCTCAACCTGTTTTCATGAGTAATTTTCCTTTATTATCAAGCGGGCCAATGATTGGATTAATAAAATGACAAGTAGCCTAACACACAGCATCTACATACCGTGTTGTAGGGGAATCAAATCATAAATTCAATTTATCCGTTAAAAATCTAATCTCTAATCTAAATCTAAATTCTAATCACCAAGTAGCCTAGTCTACACTTAACAGACTGGTGTATCTTGTTTGTTATCTATCGTGTTAGCTTTCAGAATAACCAGCAAAAACAAAACCTGCACTTCAATTTTGTTTACAATCTACTCATTGCAGATATTTGCCATGAATAGGAGTGGGGAAAAATAAGTGCATGTATCCGCAAATGTTGATTCAAAATGTGCACAATTTTGTACTGCAAATGAAAATAAATGTAGGCTATAAGGCCTAGGCTACTCGCTAAAACTGCCTATTTGGGGAGAGCTGGCTATATATGATAGTATTGAGTAACCAATTTTGTGGATTAATTGTATTGATACTCAAGAAAAATCAGGGGAAGATGCCGCCACTGCTTAGTGATTAAAACTGATTTTCTAAATCGCATTTATCATTTAATCTCCCTAACACAATGCGAAGAAGCTTTGTGTCCCTTTGCAATTGCTTAGTCAGACCGTTTGCATGGTTGTTAATCACTGAAAATTAATTAAAACAGTTTGAGATCAATGATTAGTTTAAAGGAAAGTTTTCAGCATTAATGCCACTCAATAAACTTGAAATATTTTATGTAAAAGCTTGCATCAATCGTATACATTCTTTTTAAAACATTGCTTTCCTTAATTACAATTATGTGCACAATACATTAAACATACAACTATTTTGTGCTGAGACATTCATTGGTTTGTACCTTTTTTCACCCACCTCTCACCGGATCTCAGGGTACACCCACCTCCCAAATCCCAATTTAATCCCTGGTGGTATCCCAATATAACAATGCAGATTGCATTTTGGCACAATTTATTATGTAATTGCAACGTGGGGTGGAAAACATACTAAATCGCAAGTGAAATGGCATCCTTACTCTCCCCAAATCTACAACCATAATCTTTTATATGGAAATGTATGATAGCCTTTTATATCCCGCAATGGTGAAATAACGGTGTACACAGATGAGCAGATATTTTTAAAGATAATGGCCTGTATACCTTCCAAGATCTTAAAATGCAGTGCAGTCTTCCGAGGTCTTCATACTTTCTGCATCGGCACGTCCGATTAGCATTGCCTGCCTATGGTATGTGCCACTGACAAAATACCGTAACATAACACCCCAGATGGCACAGACCTTTCTGTCCGACGTCGGTCCGATGCACCATATCCATCTGCACAACATCGTATTCAGATCATTTGCACATTGGCAAGACGTCAGTTAGATGTCGGATTGGAGAGCGATGTTCCGACAGTAGCATTCTGTGGCACGGTGCATTCCAGCTTTCATTGTGACGTCAGCAGTTTCGTTTCTCCCCACCTCCGCCTCCCAAATGACTCACGTTGAAAATGATTTAGTATACACTTAAGCTAGATCATTTCAGTTTGCGTGAGATTTAAGCTGAACCTACTGTAGGACAAAGAAATACAACTCCCAAAAAATTTGAAATGCATGAAATACTAAAATTAGAAACACTACAAATAGCTTGTAGACTTAAACACAATCGATAATAAAAACTAGAAAGCACAAATACCTAACTATGATTAGGACTATCTGGACATGAAATAATGAATGAAAGTCATATTCCTTTTTGGTTGTGCATTATTATTATTTTTACATTAGTGATCATGACTATACAATTCCAAATATGAAAATGTTTGACCAGTGTGTCACATCTCTTGACAAAATAATGAAGACAGGTATTGGCCTTAAGTTATATTAATCAAGAAGTTTTGGTTTAAATATGTAATGTTAAATTTATGCATTTCAACACAAGTACAAATAACTTAATCACAAAATCAATAATAACAATTTCAACACAATTTAAGTCTTTTAGAAACAAGGACTTTGTTCAAAATGAAAAATCCCAAGTGATTTCTTGCAATTAATACTGAAGATATGTTTTCTGAAGACCAAAAAAACAAGCCTGCCACAGGCCACCGAAGTGGCTTTCCAAGGGGCCCTCCAGCACAGAGACACAGGGAGATGATGTTCAAACCGTCCACATTTATTTACGAGGTTGGCAACATGTTACCGCCAAGGAGCAGATGTAAAACTGTCATGACAGAGGCTCCCCTTGTGTGGGTGGGGATGGAAGATTTAACCTGTGCGCACAGGTGCAGCCACTCCTGTTCCTGGGTCCAATTAGCCTGGCCAATTATCTAATTCTTAACCAATTATCCAATTGGCCAGGTCTAATTAGTTTGACCCAGGGCAGGTGTGGCTGCTTAAACCAGCCATCCCCACACCACATGACCAATTTGAGAATTAATAACATTCTTCTGTGACGATAAATACAATTTTGAAATGATGTGAAGCCTTTCACGAGCAAGAACAATTTCATGGCTTCATTCAGTGAGACTAGACACCCACTTTCTCAGCTATGGTACATTGGTATATACTGTATATAGTAGATATACTGATTGTGACAAATACAGAACATGAAAGTATAGTGCTGCTTCTATCTTGAACAAGGGAACAAGGACATTCTAAGGGAAATCTAAAGGAATGAAAAGATGGCATAAATTAACGCACTGTTAAATGTTGTATGTAACATTTCAATGTAGACAATTAAAAATAAATAAATAAAACATCCACAAAGCTTGCGGAA
Organism: Anguilla anguilla; assembly: GCF_013347855.1. Taxonomy (NCBI): domain Eukaryota; kingdom Metazoa; phylum Chordata; class Actinopteri; order Anguilliformes; family Anguillidae; genus Anguilla; species Anguilla anguilla. The sequence continues at coordinate 41,113,922 of NC_049211.1, read as the reverse complement.
AGATGCAGAATAAAAGTATTGCATTTATTCCAAAAAATTATATTAACAAATGATATACATTTTTAATTTCAGATATATTTTACTGGTCTGTATGCAGTGTTGTGTTTGCCTGTTGGTGACATCAGATACTGGGGTTATTTGTATAGTGCTTTTATATAGATTCCAGTTTTTTTTAGGAAAGTTAATTTCACGATAAGAGAAAATCATGTAATTTTGTGTGACTACCCTTTTAACTCAAAACTGCTCCTTTCTCACTTACCTACATGCCACTTGCTGCTTCTTCCCCATCAACATCCTCCTGTTCTCTCTCTCCTTCTCTCGGCCCTGCAAACATGACAGCAAGTCAGACAATTAGTGCCTACTGTTAATATGTGTAAGTTGGCCACGACCATGATTATTGTAATTGTATTGTCTTAATTTTCAGTATTTGCTCCACTTTTCACTCACTTACATGCCACTTTCTCCTTCTGCCCTGTCACCATCTTCCTGTACTCTCTCTCTCCCTCTCACTTCGCTACTACTCATAAGGTGGCCAACACAAGTCTCCTCATGAGGGTCAGACTATTATACCATTGTATTCTGCTCCACAGTATTAACCTCAATGTTACCATCATCCTGCTGTCCCTCTCTCTCCCTCATTTTTCCGTAATAACAAATGTAGAGCAAATATAAAAACAATAGTTAACAAACCACTGGCATATGTACATCATATTGGTGTTATAAAATATATTTGTCATAGTTTGTGATATGAATGATTAGACAAGGAAGTACATTGGCTTATGTCTCTCATGTAAACGATTGTATTTATGCTGGTATTTGTTTCTACTACTTTTCATATTACTCTCAAATGACCTCTTTTTCCAAACCAAAAAGCAGAGTGTCTTTCCATGATCGATGTCACTGCATGGCATGTGACTGACAAAACTGCTTGTATTTCAAAATCAAACAGCTAAAATAGTTCTATAGCAACTTGGAAGCTCATTCAATACATATTAGCTAACTGACTATGAGGCCATATTAGCTAACTCACTATGGCACACATAGACATAAAGTTTAATAGGTTTCAAAAATTCATATGTATTAATTGTCTCAACAAACAGTCTCATTGAAGTTTCATAGGTGATACATTGTTTAATCATTGACTGCCAAATAAGCCAATGCAACTTTTTTCTGTTGTTTGATTTATCTCATCGCTAGCTGGCTACCCACAGACTGGTAGCCTGTACAAGTTCTGACTGTTATTCCATCAATTTATGAGGGCTGATTGCTGGTACATAAATGTTTTATACCACCTTTGTTCAGAATGGAACAAAATGAAAAATAATTTCTTCCCAATTCCTGTAAGTAACTGTTATAATTACTTACGAGTGTAAATGATAATGCTAATTTTAGATGGTAATTCATAGTTGGCTGCCACAGAATAGCAAAAGATGAATAAATACCCCATGTGTGACAGTTGGTAGCCCTGTAATAGACTAAAGGTTATGACTGGAGGGCTACTTACATTTGACCATCACTGCGTTGCGCAGGCCCAGAATCTGATGAAGGTGGTGGAGGCATGTGCAAGAGACATAAGAAATAACATGTGGGTCATTAGCACTAAACCGTACCTCTTGGATTAAACAACATTTTTCAAAATTTAGTTCAAATTAAAAAAATAATAAAATTTCAGTTTCAGTTTCTTTGACACCATTGACACCATTATTTATCATCTGGTGTTTGGTTCCTCTTTGCACACACTCTCTCTCTCACTCCGTTCATTAATTGCCTTCTTCTTTCCTGCCTCCCTTCCATTTCTCTCTCTCTCTCTTTCTCAAGATACTGCCTTCTTTTTAGAATTTGCATCACAGCATTCTCTATACTGCCACTGTCTTTCAGTGGCATTAAGAGGTGGCGCCATTCCTAAAAAAAAAACCTGAGTCAATATATATTTCTAATATAATAAATATACCATGTACAATAATACATGCTATACACATTCTAATTGGATAAGACATTAATCCTGTGAATATTGCAGGAGCATTTAAAGAAGCATTTCCAACTCAAATATATTTATTGTAGGTATGTCGTGCAAAGTAGCTATTCCAGTCATGTATAAATTTACTGTAATGACTAGGCCATTACAAAGTGTTATTCAGAGCACCCCAAAAACAATGTTCACCAGCAATAACATCCAGCTTCGAAAACAGCTTCTGAATTGTTTGTGTCTGGGTAGAAAATCGGCTTTGAGTGCTGTAATTTCAGTTTTCAATCTCGATGCTCAATACATGAGAGAGCTAGTAATCTGAGCCACCATATTGGATGTACTCATAGCAGAAAAATCCTTCGGCTTTTCCATTAGAGATGATTGTGCAGGCCAGGAAAGAGACAATTTCCTCAGCGTAGGCATCTTTAACATAAGAACTGCAAAAAAGGGATTCAAACACACCGTATTATCAGAAAAATCAGTAAGAAGCTCATGGGTTAGAGGGAGCACTAGCTCAGCGCACCCATCCCGATGAGCAGGTCATGTGATGTCTCCTGAGTAACCACTCGTAACAAATAGCTAACTGGGTCATTCTACAGAAACGCTCATTTTTTGGAAAAACAAAATGTCTCAAAATGAATTTCATTTTCCTAAATTTAAACTTAGGGTACAATATTAGTAAACATTTTGACTCATGAATCCACACAAATGACAGCTTAATGTATTTTTATTTTTTGTGTATTCACTCAAAGAATGCTTGTGCCATTGTCACTGGTGTTACCCATACCAACAATATTAAAGGCTTTTTAAGAATGTTATTTCTCTGTCTATTCTGCACATATAGTCAGAGATAGATTAGGATAATGATAACGCAAAAAAGAGGAAATTATGCTGTCAGGTGCGTGGGGGTTTAGAACCCAAACGCAGAGTGAGGGGAAAAAAACTCAAAACTCCAACTGGTAGGAACAAAGACTTTACTTAGGAAATCCAGGACAAAAGGGAACAGAAGGCCTCGCAGGGCAACTCTTCAAAAAAACACAAAGTAACTCTACAAAACTCAGGAAACAAAGAAAATCCAAAAATCCAAAAACACGTGGAAAACAGAACATGGGCAGAAACACACGGGGAGCTACTCTCAGGAGGAAACACGCAGGGCAGAAACATGACCAGAAGCACACACAACCAAACACAACCAAGGATGCAGCACCTGAGTCAGGGAGAAGGGAACTTAAATAGACAAGACACTGATGAGAAACAGCAGGGCACAATGCACAATCAGGCCACAGAGAGGGAAGGGAAACGAGACAACCAAAAACCAATAATACAATTAAACAGGGTACAAGCAGGACACAAAACAGAAGTTCCGCCATCTGGCGGCCCAACAAGGAAAGACAGAGACGGAAATACAGAACCATGACATATGCATTTATTTTATTACAATTAGAATTGTGTAAAGTGGGATTGTGTGAAGTTTTCTCATTAGCACCATCATATCTTTGCTATTATAATAACAATATTTGAAGGACAGTGATCAAAATTGAATAATAATGTTCTTAAAATTATCATTTTTGAATAAAGCAACAGTAAATTAATATAAAAACATGTGTACGTCAACTGTAACACTTTTGATTTCGTATGACCAAAAAAAAAAAAACACAGTAACACCAGAGACACAATGAAACACCAGAGACACAAAGAACATTGTTTCATTCAAAATTAATTATATTTATTGGAGATTCAAAATGGCATATTTAATACAAAAGAAAAGTTTATGACTGACACTTTGATGTTTAACAACAGTTCTACATTCATAACCTAGTCGTTACCCAGTTGCCCTTTGATGAACTCCCAGAGTCCCTGTTCAATCTGAACCAATCGTTTGTTTACTGACGCTGGCTTTGGTATTACGCACATGACTTGATCGTCCCTTTACCAGTTAACATCCTCTCTGTTGACACCGTTCCCGTGCATGCACTTCGCCTTCATATTGTGCTCCTCCACCTCCAGGATTATGTCAGGGTAGGGCTGGTCATCATAGTGGAAAACGCACCACTGTCCACTGCGGTGCTGTTCAATGACATCTGGTCTTCTATGTTCCAGAGCTGTCTCTCCTTGTTCCGCAGCCCCTAGGGTAACCTGCTGTAGGTTGTGGCACAAGCAATCAAATACCCCCTCAACAGCCTGGCAGAAGCAATTTATGCCCCTGTATTTCAGGATACCAGGGGAGATGCTAAGGACCTGATGCATCTTCATGGTGCCCATGGTGACATAGTAGGCTGGTCCTATAAATAGAGGACACTCGTGCGGAGGGTCACCCATTAATGGGACCCCCCAAAGTGCACAGACTGGACACTTTTTAGTGTCAATATCATTGGCACAGCCTTGTTTTCTTTTCTGCAAGTAGGCTGCTCTACACTCAGTGTCTGCTCTCCCTGTACAACCTCTGCTTCTCCGCTGCACTCAATCTCGCCATACCTGACAAATGGAACAATAACTACAGGAATTTATTCAAATTAAATGAGTGCTAATGGATGCTATTTGGCTTAATAACTTCTTTAAAAGATTTTACTTATTTACACAAGATTGTTACTGGTGTTACCAGGTGGAGCAGTAACACCAATGACGAGAACAGGTATTTTAGTTTTTTATGTTATCCACTTCATAAATGTAATAGTAATTGATATTGAGCACTGTTAGCACTGAACGCTTAATATTACACCACAAACAGAGCTGGGGACCCAGCCCATACTCGTTCTGCTTCCAAAATCAGTTGGGTCATTCTACACAAACTCCCGCATTCCTGTACCTAGCCTGTGCAGAAAGCATACAATTTAAATTGATTTTGTAGTGATGTGCAATATATATATTTGAATAATGTATGGTGTTCATTGAACAATTAAACCTATTTGAGTCATGCATTGGGCAATATTTGTTTTTCATCAAATATATGTAATTCTAAGTACAATACATTTGCTTGACCCTCCAGTCATATATGGGAGTTTAGGGACATATTTTGAGTAAAAAAATTTTTTTAAAAATTAATTTAAACATCAGCTTTATAAATGGGTTAAAGAAGGGTATGGAACTGAAAACAAATAACCCAGATTCCCACCTTTAATGAGTATGCGGCTTTATGCAATGCAGACATATACTAATATTAATAAATAATCATGCAATAGAAAATCAGTAATGTCAGATATTTGAACTGTTATAATATCAGGACTTGTTTATTCATAGTTGCCCCCCTCTCCCGTTTGTTTTCCCTATGTGTCTGACAGATGCAAATTAGGACCAGCAGGAGCCAGACCCACAACAAAAGTTAACGGTGAGTGCCAGAGGTCGGACTGTATTCTGTTCAAAAGACCACATGCAACTTCAGTTCCCCCTGCTGGTGGAGGAAGTGATTAACAGGAGTGTTAACCCTCCTGAGACCCAATAAACCCAAGTTTTAGTATTTTAGTTTCTTGACATAATGCATGTGTCTTGGATGACAAAAACATTTTGCAGTGAAAATATTTAATTGTCATTGAATGTCCCCTGCAGCACAGTAGTATATACGGTTCTTGACACTAAGACCAGAGACTTCAAGTCCCCTACAGAGAACAAAAATGAATTGCTGAGTCCTGGGAGATTATATGTCACTACATCAGAACGGATGTCCTAAATGCTAAATGTTAGAAGTGCATTTTGAAGTGCGGAAAATTGATCGACCTGCTTCATAAATGTTCTCACCTGTCTTGATTTTAGATGTAGGATCTTCCAGGACGTTTATGGAGGTGATCGAAGGGAGAACAGAAATGTGTAAATATAAAGGAAGAAAAAAGAATGTTTATTGAGTTCACCTGGAGTACAGGTACTTTGTGAGTTCAGAAAGCCAGGTCCTTGACATTGACCCTTTTTGCTCAGAAAAATAAAAATACACTTCTTAGCAAATTACACGACTAAACACTATGTAGAGACGGAACCAGGTATTCGCAGGTATTTATTCTTGGCTGTGTTCTCTATTCTGGTTGCATAAGTATTTGTACCCAATAAATGAGTAAATCACATGAACACTGTATCAAAATGGACACTGTATTAAAATGCACGGATGTTTATTAAAATTCATATTTTCATTCTACACTAGTTTTCGAGGGATGGTGTGTTCATGTCTGTTACTGGTGTCTTTTTTTTCAGAAAGCTATTTTAATGTAGGACTTTAAATGTTTCTTCAAGGCAGTCATTTATCTCCATTACATAACATAATGACGAGAAAAGGCCGTTCAGCACAACAATGCTCACCATTTTCCTGACTACATTAGTGCTCTGATTACCTACAGACTTGATAGTATCGAACACCGTATCAAGCCAAGTCTTGAAAATCCCCCAAGTTTCTGCCTCTATTCAAATCAAGTCAAGTCAAGTCAAAGTTTATTAGTATAGCACATTTACAACAACCACAGTTGACCAATGTGCTGAACAGACTTAAAATACCAAAAAACGAATATAAAATAAATAAAAATAAGAAAAAAAGGAAACAATAGTGTCGGACAAGCAAGGACTAATTAAGAATATGCTTCTTTTCTGAATCCAGCGGTTCCAACAGTCAATGTCCTTGTTAAAATGTTCAGCACTGAATACTGAACCAAGTGATATTGCATGCTAGAACCCCTCACTTAACCTACATGTAAAATATGTTTTATTAGGTTTAATTTAATAATTATGTTTAAAATTAGAATTATCAATTAAATCACCAAATTATTTGATAGGTCAGTCTACAGAAAACTGGTGGAATCAACCAACAAGTCAAAACAAGCTGTATATCAGGTTTTCAGATTAAATAATTTAATTCAATAAGAAACAGTCAATTATATTAATTAATTGAAAACATACATTCTTTATTGAATGCAGGCACACTACTTCTAAATTACACAACAGAAGACATACAGCAAAACTTTAAACAACTAACCTAGAAATACCAGAAAATAGAGAGAGAGAGACGGATAAGAGAGAGAGACAGAGAAACGGATCAGCCAGACCTTGCCAAAGTACCACCCACTTCCAGTATAAGTGCCACAAGGAAACCAGCTACAAGCACACAACCAAGGAACCACCACCAAAAATAAAAAGAGGAAAACTCTTCTTCTTCCAGGCTCTGAAACCAAACGCAACACAACACTTTCTTCCTGTGGAAATCTTAAATACCTTACACAGCATGGCTTGAGGATGTTTTGCCCTTATTGGGTGATGCTGAGTTAAGGTGTAAGGGAAGGGGGGTCAGACTCATTTATGACAAGGACTGGCCTACCTAAAGATTAAAGAGGACATGGGAAAGGGAAATGTTAGGCATGTAGGGTCTCCGACCCCCGATATGGTGTCCTGTGTCATCTGATTTGTCTCTTCGGAGGGGGTGTGACCCATAGATTGTCTGCCTAGATTAGGGTATCAGTGGATTTTATATTGCCCCAACCACATTTGCTTTGATGCTTGTGAAGGGGAGGCCAGGCCACATTCTTATTCACTGATTCCGTCTCTAAGGCCAAAATCTAAACACTACATATCCTACAATAGTAATAAAAGAATTATGGCACAATAGAAGATAAAATCAAGGTGACAAGCTCAACTCAAATTGAATGCCAACGAATACCCGGCCTATTACATGACCTGGCAGGGTATTCCACACATTGACTAATCTCAGGTGTATTCATTTGTGTCGTTAGTGAATGCAGAAGAGAGCTGTTGATGTCTAGTCTTGATTCTAGACTTTGTGATTGCCTTTTGAGATTGTTGTTGGGGTGTGACAACATGAGGAAGACAGCAGTGTCGATGCAAATTAAGCTGGCTGTCATAAGGCTCAGAAATGAAAATCAATCAAAAGACCCGGTGGACCGAGGAAGACCACTGTAGTGGATGACCGGAGAATACTCTCTATGGTGAAGAAAACCCCCCTGACAAGACTTTATTCCAGAACTCTTGGGGTTCTTTTAGGTGCTTTTTAGCAAACTGTAATCTCGCCTTTCTGTCCTTCAGGCTTATCAGTGGTTTTCATCTTGTAGTGTACCCTCTGTAGTCCTGCTGGTGTAGTCTTCTACGTATGGTAGACTTTGACACATCTACACCTGCATCCAGGAGAGTGTTTTTGATCTGTTGGGCTGTTGTCAGGGGGGTTTTCTTCATCATAGAGAGTATTCTCCAGTCATCCACTACAGTAGTCTTCCTCAGTCTACCGGGTCTTTTGACAGAATTGAGTTCACCAGTTGTTTTTTTCTTGTTAATGATGAACCAAACTGTTGACTTGGGCATGCCCAGGGTTTTGTTCCTGACTGATTGATTTTCATTTCTGAGCCTTATGTCTGCACTTCAACCTCATTGTCATTGTATCCTTTCAAACTCAAAGTGCTGGAGTACAGAACCAAAATAACAAAAAATGTGTCACCGTCCAATTAATTATGGTGCTCACTGTTTGTCCCCTCGTTCAGCATTGTCTTGACTTAAACCACAACTTACTGAATCAATCTTTCTGTTTTATTGATCAAGACAACATGATAGTTTAATCACAGTGTTCATTTGTTGTTGAGCTGGGTTTGAAAGTCCAACGTGTGTTTATACAATATGAAAAAAACCTTTTTTCAAAGTTAAGGCAAGTTCCCAAATTTACATTACAGCCATTTAGCAGACACTCTGATCTAGAGCTTCTTTTACACAATTTACATTGCATCCATTTATACAGTTGAATATGTACTGGAGCAATGCAGGTTAAGTACCTTGCTCAAGGACACAATGGCAGTGTCCCACCTGGGAATCAAACCTGTAACCTTTAGGTTACAAGGCCAGTTACCTACCCATGTACTACCCTACCCTACACAAAGAACAGTATGCAGGTGGAAAATGCCAGATATATTATTATCTCTTCTCTAAAATGAGTTGCCCTTCTATTGCTGACATTTATATTTTACACTGATTAGAACTAATGCAATGAACAGGACTGTGTGAGAGAGAACTCTCCCTAATGGCATATCTATGCAAAAACTCCTGTATTTCAAAGCCACGTTTTGCCAGATATTACATGAAGCCTTCAAGCCCCTAAGATGCACATATTTATATATATTTTAGCAAGTCTACTTTAATAAATGATACAATATGTCATGTAATATTTAGTAAAGCAATAACGAAAATAAACTCATTTGTGGTCAGGTATGGTCAGTTTGGTCAGCCAGTTCCTCCCCACTGTGTACCACTTTCCGGCGTGATACCCATCTCCAGAAGGCTGGATTCACAAGGATTGACAGAAAGAGGAGGACTGCCACGCCCACACAGATCCGAACCACATTCTCCACAGCGCGGTAAACTGAGGGAGCAAAAAAACAAAGAAGTCAAGGGTTGAAACAGGCTGTGGGAATATAAACTAGATGCATTTCAGAATTTGGCAACAAATTTTAGTCTGTTCGGACAAGCATTTCACGTACATTTCTGTAACATTAATCAAATACAATCAGACCTAAAACTATTTTGTTACTCTATTATATATCTTTAGTATGCTTTTAATTACCTCACTATCTTATTTGTGTTCTTCTTTTATTATATTAAATTATTATTATTTTATTATTATCCTTTATTATTGTTATTATTATTATTTATTTTATTTATTCATGATTTATTATTTTTATTTGAATTTCTTTGTTTTTTTCTCATTTTATGTGAAGCACTTTGAGCTGCATTTTATGTATGAAAGGTGTTATACAAATACATTATTATTATTATTATTATTATTATTATTATTATTATTATTATTATTATATACACCATATAGACAAAAGTATGTGGACACCTGACAGCCAACATCTCATCTAAAATTATGGGCATTAATATGGAGTTGGTTCACCCTTTGCTTCACTCTTCTGGGAAGGTTTCATATTAGATGTTGGAGCATTGCTGCAGGGACTTGCTTCCATTCAGCCAGAAGAGCATTAGTGAGATTGCGCACTGATTGGGCGATTTGGCCTGGCTCACAGTTGGCTTTCCAATTGATCCCAAAGGTGTTGGATGGGGTTGAGATCAGGGCTCTGTGCAGGCGAGTTAAGTTACACTAATCTCAACAAAACCATTTCTATATGGACCTCGCTGTTTGCCCATGGGAATTATCATGGTGAAACAGGAAAGGGCCTTCCTCAAACTGTTTCCCCAAAGTTGGAAGCACAAAATCACCTAGAATGACATTGTATTAAGATTTACCTTCCCTGGAACTAAGGGGCCTAGGCCAAATCACGAAAAACAGCCGAAGACCAAGCAGTGTCCAGATACTTTTGTTCATATAGTGTATAATTGGAGCCTATTTCTCAGTAAATTATTATGTGCATCTATATGACACAAAAGCCAGCAAAATTATTATTGGCTAACCAACCTTCAGCTGCAACTGAGATATCCAGGTTTCTGAAAAAATAACACCTGAACCATATGAATCTCTGCATTTAATGCTCTTTATGAGACTGTGGTCAGGGTTCTGTCATTTTGTCCTGTCTTATTGAAATGTCCCACCTGTAATGCAAATTTATAGTCATGCTGCAAATTCAGCATCATGCCTTTACATACAGTGCCATCCTAAACAGTTCACATCCCTGATAAAAATGAGCAAAGGCTGTATGAAATAAACAATCCCAATAACGATCAGGGACAATTATACTGGAACAATTATATTGCAGTAGTATAAAATAATACAATTCATTTTTCAGCATGATGCCTTTGCTCCTCCTGAATGAATAATTTTGTAAGGTATTGTATATGTCCTCTTTTTTCTGTCTGTCTTAGTTGTAAATTTATACCATTATTCAGATTCAGAATGGGATTAAACATAAAAAAAATTTTATACAATATAATACATTTAAATTACATTGCATTTTTCTATTTTACATCATAAATCAAAAACAGAGCTCAACTTATATTAGAAATAAGCGACAATGTATGATATGCAAGGGTACAATGGATATGTAAATGGTTTAACTCTTCACTTGTCTGTGATCACAATTATAAATTGCTTCATAACTTACTGATATGGCTTGGCATGAAGCCTTCACTGATGAGGGAGTAGTACGGTCTGTCTGTCCTGTTCCCTCTACATCTATATTCACCATCAGAGGAGCTGTCCCAGAATCCCACTGTGTGCCTCTCTCCAGTGTGGTTTAGTGAGATCTGAGTTCCGTCTCTGTACCACGTGTAGTTCCAGTCAGCAGAAGTAAAGCCCTGAAGCTCACACCTCATTGCTAGAGTGCCTTTAGTGATGAAGACCCCCATCCATCCTTCATCCAGGGTCACTACCGCCTGAGGCAGAGCTGCAAGATCATTCATTGCTTATCATCTAACTCAACGTGTTATACGGGGAAAAAAAGATACAGGACATGGAATCTATAATCCACTAGGCCTTACATTGCATGGTTAATAGCAGAAAGTTACTGTAGTTGGAGTGACAGGTCTCTCTCCCTATCGTGGCACATGATACTAAAAAAAGGGAATTCCTCTTCACATTGGTGGACAGCTGATGAAATTCATTGCCTTCTTAATAGATATATGTAGTGTGCTGTTCTCCAGTTATAATATAACAGAACCATGTTGCTGTTTGACATCAAAGTGAGTAATCGGGCAGGCTTTATAACCAATAGGAGCTTGCGAGTGAACTCATGAACGGAACAATTATCTAGGAATTGTATGCCTAATACTGTATTAGGTTGTTTTAATTATTTTTATAAAATTACTCACCCATTTTGTTTCAGGACTAATAACTCAACAGGTCTGACAACACAATCATGCTCTAAATTGTGTTACCGGGTAAAAACGGTAATAAGCAGCAATTTATTCATCCTATCAACTGGCACCACACAGCCCTGCAGTGAGGGGTAAGGCTGTGATTCTGTGGGTCCAGCACGCTCTCATAAAAAATAACGACTGGGCTTCAGATATATCACAGAAAGTAGTTATATGACATCATTAATTAATTTGCATATTTCAGTGTTATAAGGGAATTAATTTGCATATTTATCCCTGTTCATTATATTCCCATTGTGCATGAGAGGCAGCTGATTGGCAGCTCTCTCTCACTCCTCTTAACTCAATTATGGCACCAATAACTGCCAAATGGTTTTTTTCAAAATCTCAGTCAAGGGAACAGTATTTACTCAGTTAATGTAAGGCAGTGCAAGCCTGACACACACAAAATTGTACATAGTGGCAAAGAGTTTGCAGTTGAAATGTATCAGTTTACTGTGGACATGCAAAATAAATCATACTTACCTCGTACAGTCAATGTAGCAGAGCTGCCAATCAGAGAGTGTACAGATGCTCTCCTTGTAAGTTCTCCTCTGCAGGTGTACAGTCCAGCATGTGACTGATCAGCAGAGAGGATTGTGTATGTGTCTTCATTTACACTGCTGGAGTCAGCTTTGTCTACAGGAAGCTCCCGTCCATCTCTATACCATTTATACTTCCACTCTGCAGAGCTGCCATGAATTACACATCTCAGAGTCACTGTTTCATCGGGGAAGACCTCTGTCCATCCAGACTGCATGATCAGATATGTTTGAGCTAATACTGTAAATCAATACAATTTTAATTATGAACTGAAAATATCATGAAACACTCATGTTTTTATCAAATTATTAAAGCACATGAATCAAATCCATATTCTACTATTTTAATCATTCTCACCAGATATTTCTAAAGTCAGAGGATCACTGTAGTCTGAGTAAAAAGGTTTTCTTCCTCTTGCAGCTCTACAGCGGTACTCTCCACTGTGGGCCAGAGCAGCACCGCTGATGGTGAAACTGGACCCATCAGTCCTGCTGCTGTCAGTGTTGGGCACAGTGTGTCTCAGTGTGTCTTTGTACCAGAGATACTCCCAGCCAGCAGGATCTCCCCCAAACCCACAGCTCAGGGTGACTCTCTCTCCTGTGTACATCGCTCTACTGGGGGGATTCTGGGTAATAACAGGCCTTGGTTTTTTACCTGATAAAGGTAAAGCATGTGCTCAGTCTCATTTCTTAGCATTCATAAACATTGACAGTCTTCATCACATTCCAGATCATATGGGTAAGGACTGAAGAAACCCTCCCAAACTCACCAGACACATTTAACACAAGTGTTCCTGGGAAAGAGTGGATCACAGGGTTTTGTCCTCGTTCACCCTGACACAAGTACTCTCCACTGTCTGACTCTCTTACAGATTGCAGGATGTGCTTTTGTTGGCTTTCAGTACTGCGGGCATACAGGCTCTCTAATCTTCCCTGGGTGTTTCTGCTCCATGAATATCTCCAGCCAGACGCTTTCCTGATGTCACAAGCTAAGCTAACAGCTTCTCCTGTGAACATCACTGAGGCTGGGGGATCTGTGACTATGACAGTCTGAGGATGATCACCTGAAATGGAGATAGGAACATTGAAGAGATGTTGTTTTAACGTTTTATTTCATATCATTTTTTGAAGCAAAAAACTAAAAACATAGAACCACTATTTGAGGCGAGTAATTTTCAATTACACTACTCACCAGAGACTATTATGGTATGGATGTTACTGAAAGCTCGCTCATTTCCTTTTACAGCTTCACACTGATACTTTCCGCTCTGTCTCTGTTCCACAGCACTTAGGACCAACACAGACACAGAGCCGTTACTACTGGAGGCTTTAAGTTGTGTTACACTCCCCTGTCTGTGTCTGATCCACAATAATGTCCATCCCTCAGATTCAATAACCTGACAGGTGAGAGTAATTGTCTCTCCTGGGAACACATCTGGCCATGGAGGATTAGCAGTCAGACGAACAGCAGGACTTGACTGTGCAGCTGAAAGAGTTATAAAAAACAGAATCAAACTGTTTTACAATGCAGAGTTTAGTTTAATACATAGTATCAATGCACATACCGTATGGTTTCTACTTCTAAATTAAAATTAAAATGAACTACATTACATTTTCTGAATGCACATTTTTCCTAAATGTAACCTAAATATTTCCTCATATTTTTGCATTATTAATATTGCAACAACAAACTTTGAGTCTGTCAGAAAGAATGGGTTTTGGAAAGTTGTCATGATCTTTATGAATTCTGGTTTATAATTGCTGTGCGTGTTCCACGAAACAAATGCGTGGTAATTATGTCGAAACATAGATCTTAGGAATTTAATATCTATACCTTTCTGAACACCAAAAAACACCAGTGCTGTTGCATCTGAAACAGGAAGAAAGCAATGTAAATTGCAATATCTGATCCAGTGTGAATGAATGTTTGTATAAAATGATTTTATTTTCACATTAAAAACACACCTTTTTTTGCAAACTTGGACTGATTTTAATTAAACATTGCTGTATAATGTCCCATTTTTTAGTAGCTAAGTGTTCTTGATAGTATGCAATTTTCACTCACTCCATCTTTCATGCACTATGGTAACTTAATAAGTTCAGACCAGTTCAGCAATTATTGAAATATGATTGTTCAGACACAAGAGACAGTCATACATTTGAAAATACATGTTGCCAGTTTTCATAAAGTTTTCTGTGAAGATTGAACATCTTTAATAATATTGTTCAGTCAAATTCACAGACAATCACATGCAATCACAATAATACACAGCAGGACTACAGTACATATGTATATGGAAGCATTGCATGACCTATCATATCATGATCAGTAAGATTCAAGGCATAATATATAAAATCATAATAATGTCACTTTAGTCAGTCTTAACCATACATGTATTCTTTCATTTATTTCACCACGTCTACATGTTCACATGAAATGTAGATTTCTTTATTTAACCAGGAAAAACCCCATTGAGATCTAAATTGTTTTGCAAGGGGGACCTGACATAAAACACAAAGTTATGAAGTTACACAAGACAGTAGACAAACAACAAATCAGTTACAAACATCAAATGGAGAAAGAGACAGCAGTGCAACAGTAAACACAAAGTTTTACTTACAAATTGGAAAGCGCAGAAATGTCTCATGAGGCTTCATTCTTGCTTTAGACAGAGAAGTACATTGCCTACGCTGTGGTCATCGCAGCTGCCTCTATTATTAGGTAGGACGAAAAGTAGGACGCTTGTGGTGGAGAATTTTGAAGAAAAAAAACAACGAACAAAAAAAAACCTATATCCTCTTTCACTCTGCACACATTTTCCGCTTGGTTGCTTGATGCGACAGTGCCCGACCACACGGCCTTTAATCGTTTCATCGCAGCCGTTTTTGAGATCTGCTGCTGGTGTATCTCACTGATTGTGCCACGGTAAAAATAAATTAACACGTTACCAGAGCAACCACTTCGGAAAAAGAGCTGTGAGAACGGTCTCTAACAGAGTTTGCGGTCTGTAAAAACAGTGCGAAGTGCTAACAGTGTTTAACATCACATTTATGTTCATTTTTGTTGAACAGTCTATAGTCACCTTGAACTACATATAAAAATATATGACATTACACTGTTTGACTGTCTGTTTCTCACACACACACATACACACACACAAGCACATGCGTGCACACACACACACAAACACATGCGTGCACGCACACACACATACACACACACACACAAACACAAGCTGCACAAAAAGCTGCTTCTTCCAGCTCATACCAGTGCAAGCCCAGCTCATGCACTGCGATGTGAAAAGAAGCAGTGAATTGGCATACGTATCCTTGAGGAGAGGACGTGTTTGAATGCGTAGTCTGGAAATGACTGTTAAGGGCAGAGCAATCAAGATGGCTCCTGAAAATAATTGGGGCAGCAGAGTAGTACAATGGGTAAGAAGCTGGTTTTGTAACCTAAAGGTCCCCGGTTCGATTCCCCGGGAGGACACGGTTACATCCCAAAAGCCAACCGACGTTCCAATAACCAGGGACAGCAACATAACAAACTGAACAAGGAGTCAAAATCTATGTACAAACATAGAAGATTTATTACAAACAATGAGACAACAAAACAGAACACATTACCATATGTAGGCTAAACAGGATGGTTCAGGCAGAAAACAGACAGCTAGGCTACTCTTCATCTAAAAGAAACCACAGTTGACTTTCTGGCCTAACTATCTAAAAATGTGTGAAATCTCTATAATAAACTATTTTTAAAAGCCCCCTTCAACCGAGGTGTCTTCAGGCTTTATCCAGTTGACTGTTAGGACACAGGTGTGCATCGTCAAGCAATCAAACCCCAATCAGCTCCACCTGCAGGATTAAGACATGCAGACTCCAAATCAAGGGACTGTAAAGCCGCGTTTCCACCGCAGGAACTATACCCCGGAACTAGGAACCTTTTGAGGAACTCAGTGCGTTTCCACCGCAGGAACTAGGGTCTAAATTTAGTTCTGGGGGCTTTGTTTTACCCCCCAAAACGTTCCTGCTCGGGGGGTAGTACTTTCCCAAAGTACAGGAACCTTTTGGGTGGAGCTTGCAGCGCTGAACATTTCTGATTGGTCGAGTACTCGTAGCATTTGTGTTGTATTTATTTTCCGCCATTACCCGCCATGTTTGAAAATATGCAGCGGAAAACCAATTTATTTTCATAATAACTTCAAATCAAACTTGTATGTTATGCGGCGCAGTAGCCTACTTTTGGTTATAGCCTGTCAACGTCTTGGAATTATAACGTGTGCTCTTCTGTTCTTTTCTTGCTTTAGTATTCGTTTTATAAAATGCTAAGCATTCGTGCTGGGACAGCATATTACGTAGGCTACCAAAACATTCAAATGGATTAATTCGGTTGCTGAATATTTTCTTCCGGATTTTCTTTGTTAGCCCGTTGTAATTGACTCAAAACGTTTGATACAGTTATGTGAGGTGTGCGGTAGTTCTGCATAATTAACATTGGTGATACAGTACAAGCAAACTGGAAATCACCTTCCGCACTTTTTATCCGGGTAAAATAACAGGTTAATTCTAGTAATCTTCCCTTTAGCTTTCTCAGACTGCCGTAATTTTACTCAATTTTACTGCCATTTTTCAATTCCACGAAAAGACCAGGAAGACTATGGACTCATTTATGGTGCATGGTTCGCATCTGGAGGGCACACTTCGCTGCTCGGCTAGCAGTAACTTCGAAGGAAAGCAAACGGTGGCTGTACCACTACTAATTTACATTTTCACGCAAGTCCGAGTTTTCGTTCTATTCTTGTCATTTTGCGATTAGCCTATATGGAATTGACGACGAGAAAGTAATAAAACAGCAAATTGTTTACAACGTGTGCATGTTTTCTGCTGTTAATGAATGTGTTTGAGAGGATATATGAAAATCAATAATACAAAAGTAACCATATATAGTCATTGTTGGTAACCCGTTGTATATATGTGGAATAAACCCCTCCGGGCTGTCCCGGTTATTAGAAAATAATGTAGGCTACTTCGGTGGTAGTATGGGGTTACAGAAGAAATCATATGACAGATGGACCGACGACAACTTCAGTGGGCTAATTTGTCTAATCTTCGCGGTACTTTAGACCCCGGTGGAAACGCAGACAACCATTGGCTGAAGGAACCTTTTAGTTCCTGGTAAAGTAATTCCTGGGACTGAAAGTTCCGGGTAATTTTGGTGGAAACGCGGCTTAACAGACACCGCTGCTGTACCCTTGAGCAAGGTAATTAACCTGCATGTATCCAGCTGTATAACTGGATACAATGTAAATGCTAAGTAAGGATGTGCTTATGTGTTCTATTTAAAAATAATGAAGGTACTGCAAAAAATAAAGGTGCTCTCCAGTTACATAATTTTCCCAATTTACATTACAGCCATTTAACAGACACTCTTATCTTGAGCTTCTTTCACACTATTTACATTGCATCCATTAACATAGTATCAATTCATATAGCTGGACATATACTGAAGCAATGCAGGTTAAGTACCATGCTGTACCCTGCCCTACGCAAAGAATGACATGCAGAATGACACTGATTAGAAGTAATGCGATGACCAGGGCTGTGTGAGAGTGCAAACTATCCCTAATGACAATTCATGAGAAAACTCCTGTATTTCAAAGCCATGTTTTGCCAGATATTACATTAAGCCTTCAAGCCCGTAAGATGCACATTTATACATATATATTTTTTTAGTAAGTCTACTTTAATAAATGATACAATATGTCATGTAATATTTAGCAAAGCAATAATGAAAACAAACTCATGCCACACTGTGTGGTCAGGTATGGTCACTTTGGTCAGCCAGTTCCTCCCCACTGTGTACCACTTTCCGGCGTGATACCCATCTCCAGAAGGCTGGATTCACAATGATTGACAGAAAGAGGAGAACTGCCATGCCCACACAGATCCGAACCACATTCTCCACAGAATGGTAAACTGAGGGAGCAAAGAAACAAAGAAGTCAACGGTTGAAACAGGCTATGGGAATATAAACTAGATGCATTTCAGAATTTGGCAACATATTTTAGTCTGCTCGAACAAGCATTTCATGTACATTTTTGTAATGCTAATCAAATATAATCAGACCTAAAACTATTTTGTTACTCTATTATATGTCATTACATTACATTACATTCATTTGGCAGACGCTTTTATCCAAAGCGACGTACAAAAGTGCATTTTCATGATCGTAGACAACTGCTGAACACGGGTTCAGTAAGGTACAATTACTTATTTTGTAGAGCTATTTCTAGCCGAGAACAATAAACACTATCCTGGTCTAACATCTGCAAAGCCAAACTAGGCAGAAGAATAAGCTACAGTATTAGGACGAATACAATTTACCAAGAAGGGCAGGGATGGGGCAACATGTAACAAGTGATAGGAAAAAGGGTTTTTTTTTATTTATTTTTTTTTTATATATACAGCGTGGTGGTGGTTATTCTAGGTATAGTCTGAAGAGATGAGTCTTCAGGCCACGGCGGAAGATGGATAGTGAGGGGGAGGTTCGGAGAGGGACGGGTAGTTCGTTCCACCACTGGGGAGCTAGGGTGGAGAAGCTCTGTGATCCCTTTGGGCGGGTGGGAGGGGTTGCAAAACGCCCTGCTGCCGCAGAGCGGAGTGGTCGAGCAGGCACATAGAATTGAGTCATGTCCTGCAAGTAGATGGGGGCTGTCCTGTTGGCGGCAGTGCAGGCAAGGGTCAGGGCTTTGAATTGGATCCTGGCAGCGACCGGTAGCCAGTGAAGTGATCGCAGCAGAGGAGTGACGTGGGAGAATTTGGGGAGGTTGTAGATGAGTCGGGCAACGGCATTCTGAATCATCTGTAGTGGCTGTATGGCACAAGCTGGCAGGTTTGCAAGGAGAGAGTTGCAGTAATCAAGGCGAGAGGTCACCGTAGCCTGGACGAGCAGCTGGGTGGAGTGCGTCGTCAGGTAAGGTCGAATCCTCCTGATGTTGTATAGGATGAATCTGCAGGACCGTGATGTTGCCTTGATGTGCTCCTTGAGGTCCAGCTGGTCATCCAGGACCACCCCCAAGCTCTTGGCAGAGTGAGAGGCAGTCACTGTGGTGCCATCAACCGTGATTGAGAGTTCACGAAGCAAGGAGGTCTTGTACGGGAAGAAGAGCAGCTCAGTTTTGTTGAGGTTGAGCTTCAGATGGTGGCTGGCCATCCAGGTGGAGATGTCAGCCAGGCAGGAAGAGATCTTATCATTAATCTGTGTGGCCGAGGGGGGGAAAGAAAAGAAGAGTTGTGTGTCATCTGCATAACAATGATAGGAAAAACCATGTGAATTAATGACTGAACCAAGAGATCTGGTGTATAAGGAGAACAGCAGAGGACCCAGTACAGATCCCTGCGGCACTCCCGTAACAAGTGGATGAGAGGCAGAAGCAGACCCCTTCCAGGTGACCTGGTAGGTCCTATCTGCAAGATAGGAAGCGAACCAAGACAGGGCAGTCCCAGCGATTCCCATCCCAGCCAAGGTGGAGAGGAGTATTTTATGGTTGACCGTGTCAAAAGCTGCAGACAGGTCAAGAAGGATCAGGACAGAGGAAAGGCGTGAGGCTCTTGCAGTGGCAAGTGCCTCCGTCACAGCTAGTAGTGCAGTCTCTGTTGAGTGCCCGGATCGGAAGCCAGACTGGTGAGGGTCTAGCAGGTTGTTCTGATGGAGAAAAGAGGTTAGTTGTTTAAGAACTGCTCGTTCAAGGGTTTTGGACAGAAAGGGTAGAAGGGATACGGGTCGATAATTTGCTACATCGGAGGGGTCTAAGGTGGGTTTTTTGAGTAGTGGGGTAACACGAGCCATCTTAAAAACAGAGGGAACATGACCAGAGGAGAGAGAGGAATTAACAATGGAAGACAGATAGGGAAGGAGCTCGCTGGAGATAGATTGGAGAACTTTAGATGGGATGGGGTCAAGTGGACAGGTGGTTGCGCGATGAGAGGTGATGAGTTGTAATACATCGGAGTCCTCCAGCATTTCAAAGGAGGTCAGTGTGGCTGTGGGGTTGTCCTGGGGGGTTGGGGGGCTCACTGGATGGGTGAAGGAGTTCCGGATTGTAGCCACCTTTCCTTCAAAGGCGGCCAGAAAGTCATCTGCGGAGAGGGAAGAGGGAGGTGGGGGTGGAGGAGGAATGAGGAGGGAAGAGAAGGTGGAGAATAGTTTACGTGGATTAGAGACACATGCGCTGATCTTGGATTGGAAAAAAGAGGCTTTTGCAGACGTGAGGGCAGATGTAAAAGTCGCCAGCAGGGTATGGTATGCGGTCAGGTCATCAGAGGATCGGGATTTTCTCCACTTCCTCTCTGCAGCCCGCAGTGATGTTCTGCTGGAGCGTAGTGACTCGGTCAGCCATGGGCAGGGGGGTGAGGAGCGTGCTGGTTTGGAGACAAGTATACTTTTAATTACCTCACTATCTTATTTGTGTTCTTATTTTATTATATCAAATTATTATTATTTTATTATTATCCTTTATTATTATTATTATTATTATTATTTCTTTTATTTATTCATGATTTATTATTTGTATTTGTATTTCTTTGTTTTTTTTCTCATTTTATGTGAAGCACTTTGAGCTGCATTTTATGTATGAAAGGTGTTATATAAATACATTATTATTATTATTATTATTATTATTATTATTATTATTATTATTATTATATAAGCCATATAGACAAAAGTATGTGGACACCTGACAGCCAACATCTCATCTAAAATTATGGGCATTAATATGTAGTTGGTTCACCCTTTGCTTCTATAAAAACTTCCACTCTTCTGGGAAGGTTTCATATTAGATGTAGGAGCATTGCTGCAGGGACTTGCTTCCATTCAGCCAGAAGAGCATTAGTCAGATTGCGCACTGACTGGGCGATTAGGCCTGGCTCACAGTTGGCTTTCCAATTGATCCCAAAGGTGTTGGACAATTTTAATTATAAACTGAAAATCATAAAACATCGTGTTTTTATTAAATTATTAAAGCACATGAATCAAATCCATATTCTACTATTTTAATCATCCTCACCAGATATTTCTAAAGTCAGAGGATCGCTGTAGTCTGAGTAAAAAGGTTTTCTTCCTCTTGCAGCTCTACAGCGGTACTCTCCACTGTGGGCCAGAGCAACAGAGCTGATGGTGAAACTGGACCCATTAGTCCTGCTGTTGTCAGTGTTGGGCACAGTGTGTCTCAGTGGGTCTTTGTACCAGAGATACTCCCAGCCAGCAGGGTCGCCCCCAAACCCACAGCTCAGGGTGACTCTCTCTCCTGTGTACATCGCTCTACTGGGGGCATTCTGGGTAAGAACATGTTTTGGTTTTCCCCCTGATGCAGGTAAGGTATGTGCTCAGTGTCATTTAGCATTAATAGATACATTCTCCATCACATACAAGACCATATGTAGGGCCACCAGTATGTCTCCACCATGTGACCTGCAGGGATTTCAACTTGTAATTCACTACTTATCCTCCAGGGGTCCCCATAATCACTCAACAGCATAGTCAAGTAGCTGTTCAGACAACTGAATTTATAATACAGCCATTTAAAAAACTTTAGTTTATCTAATTAATTAGATAATGTATGAATTGATCTAATATTGTGACAGTCAGGCAGGAAGATGAACATGGATTTATTTTAAATGCTATGAAAAGTATAGCTTTGAGCCAGTGGTCCACCCTCCTGGCCCTGGAGAGCCACAGGGTTTGCTGGCTTACATTGTTATTCAGCACTTGAGTAGCACAGCAATTGATCAGTTAAAGCAGTAGATTAAACGGTTAACTCAGGTTACCTGCTTACTTTGGTCTCAATTGGTTGCTGATCTTAAACAAAAAACAAAAACCAGAACACTCTGTGGCTGTCCAGGACCAGGATTGAGCATCGCTTACGTAAAAAGAAAAGCGCATCCATATGAAGTAGGGGTGTCCAATCTAATCCGAAAATGGCCAGTAAGGGTTCAGGTTTTTGTTTTTGCCCAACTCTATGACACCTGATTCTACTTAAGGTCTTGACTGAAGACTAGGATTAGTCCCATAGTTGGATCATGAGCGTATATTTTTTATTTAACTTTTTCCTCTAAGTCAAACATTGTAACTGCTCTCATTTTTACCGTGGCTTCTAACAATACCTATCATGCCCCTGTACAACATATAGATATACTGAAACATGTCTATTTTAGCAAATAATCAAATTACATTTAACACGTGAGTGTCTCATGTAAACACTTCAGTCAACCATCATTTGTGTTTAATTAGTGGCAATTAAATTATCAACTAAGATGTCTGAGGGGGCTTAACAAAGAGGCTATAGTGACCTCTAGGTGGCGGAGGACTGAAGTACAATGTGAGAAAACAAGGGGAGACAAACTGGTGTCCCTAATCATATGATTAAATAATGAAGCAATTGTCACAAACCCATCAGACACATTTAACATAAATTGTCCATGGAAAGACTGGATAATGGTATTCTGACACCTGTACTCCAAACTGGCAACTCTCAGTAATTCAGAACAAGACAAATCAGATCATAATATTATACAAAAGCATATTTATTGGTCCAAATAACATTGTAAAATTGTTTTTTTTCTCAGTTTTTTCTGGAAAGAAAGAACACATGACACACATATTGTTGAGAGAAAATTAAGTATATTTACCTCGTACACTCAATGTAGCAGAGCTGCCAATCAGAGAGTGCACAGATGCTCTCCTTGTAAGTTCTCCTCTGCAGGTGTACAGTCCAGAATGTGACTGATCAGCAGAGAGGATTGTGTATGTGTCTCCATTTACACTGCTGGAGTCAGCTTTGTCTACAGGAAGCTCCTGTCCATCTCTGTACCATTTATACATCCAGTCTGTAGAGCTGCCCTGAATTACACATCTCAGAGTCACTGTTTCAGCGGGGAAGACCTCTGTCCATCCAGATTGCACGGTCAGATGTGTTTCAGGTAATGCTGTAAATCAATTTTTAATTATGAACTGAAAGTATCATAAAACACTCTTCATATCTTCATGAAATTATTAAATCACATACATCAAAGTCACATTTTACCATTGTAATAATTCTCACCAGATATTTCTAAAGTCAGAGGATCACTGTAGACTGAGTAAAAAGGTTTTCTTCCTCTTGCAGCTCAACACCGGTACTCTCCACTGTGGGCCAGAGCAGCAGAGCTGATGGTGAAACTGGACCCATCAG
This sequence comes from Anguilla anguilla, assembly GCF_013347855.1. Lineage (NCBI taxonomy): Eukaryota > Metazoa > Chordata > Actinopteri > Anguilliformes > Anguillidae > Anguilla > Anguilla anguilla. The sequence continues at coordinate 41,090,409 of NC_049211.1, read as the reverse complement.
TCCTGCTGCTGTCAGTGTTGGCAACAGTATGTCTCAGTGGGTCTTTGTACCAGACATACTCCCAGCCAGCAGGGTCTCCCCCAAACCCACAGCTCAGGGTGACTCTCTCTCCTGTGTAAATTTCTCCACTGGGGGGATTCTGGGTAATAACAGGCCTTGGCCTTTCCCCTGATAAAGGTAAAGCATGTGTTCAGTGTCATTTCTTAGCATTCATAAACATTAACAGTCTTCATCACATAGAAGATCATACAGGTAAGGACTGAAGAAAACCTCCAAAACTCACCAGACACATGTAACACAAGTGATCCTGGGAAAGATTGGATCACAGGGTTTTGTCCTCGTTCACCCTGACACAGGTACTTTCCACTGTCTGACTCTCTTACAGAGTGCAGGATGTGCTTTTGTTGGCTTTCAGTACTGCGGGCATACAGGCTCTCTAATCTTCCCTGGGTGTTTCTGCTCCATGAATATCTCCAGCCAGACCCTTTCCTGATGTCACAAGCTAAGCTAACAGTTTCTCCTGTGAACATCACTTTGGCTGGGGGATCTGTGACTATGACAGCCTGAGGACGATCAGCTGAAATGGAGATCATTGAAGAGATGTTGTTCAAACGTTTTATTTCTTATCATTTGTTGAAGCAAAAAAGAAGCACTATTTGAGGGGGGTAATTTTCAATTACACTACTCACCAGAGACTGTTATTGTATGGATGTTACTGAAAGCTTGCTCATTTCCTTTTACAGCTTCACACTGATACATTCCGCTCTGTCTCTCTCTCACATCACTCAGGACCAACATAGACACAGAGCCGTTACTACTGGAGGCTAAAAGTTGTGATAGACCCCCCTGTCTGCGGCTGGTCCACACAAATGTCCATCCCTCAGATTCAATAACCTGACAGGTGAGAGTAATTGTCTCCCCTGGGAACACATCTGGCCATGGAGGATTAGCAGTCAGACGAACAGCAGGACTTGACTGTGCAGCTGAAACAGTTATAAAAAAACAGAATCAAACAGTTTTACAATGCAAAGTTCAGTTTGATACATTGTATCAATGAAAAATATGCATTCAGCTTTTAAATTTAAATTTAAGTGAACTACATTACATTTCCGAAATGTAAGGTTGCCCTATATTTATCCTAAACAACTTTGAGTTTGTCAGAAAGAATGCAGAGTTTAGTTTAATACATAGTATCAATGCACATATCGTATGGTTTCTACTTCTAAATTAAAATTAAAATTAACTATGTTACATTTTCTGAATGCACATTTTTCCTAAATGTAACCTAAATATTTCCTCATATTTTTGCATTATTAATATTGCAACAACAAACTTTGAGTCTGTCAGAAAGAATGGGTTTTGGAAAGTTGATCTTTATGAATTCTGGTTTATAATTGCTGTGCGTGTTCCATAAAACGAATGCGTAGTAATTATGTCAAAATATAGATTTTAGGAATTTAATATCTATACCTTTCTGAACACCAAAAAACACCAGTGCTGTTGCATCTGAAACAGGAAGAAAGCAATGTAAATTGCAATATCTGATCCAGTGTGAATGAATGTTAGTATAAAATGATTTTATTTTCACATTAAAAACACAAATCCTTTTTTTGCAAAGTTTGACTGTTTTTCATTAAACAATGATGTATAATGTCCCATTTTTTAGTAGCTAAGTGTTCTTGATAGTATGCAATTTTCACTCACTCCATCTTTCATACAGTATGGTAACTTAATAAGCTCAGACCAGTTCAGCAATTATTGAAGTATGATTGTTCAGACACAAGAGACAGTCATACATTTGAAAATACGTGTTGGAAGTTTTCTGTGAAGTTAATTGTGAAGATTGAACATCTTTAATAATATTGTTCAGTCGAATTCACAGACAATCACATGCAATCACAATAATACATAGCAGGACTGCAGTACATATGTATATGGAAGCACTGCATGACCTATTATATCGTGATCAGTAAGATTCAAGGCATAATATATAAAATCATAATAATGTTACTTTAGTCAGTCTTAACCATACATGTATTCTTTCATTTATTTCACCACGTCTACATGTTCACATGAAATGTAGATTTCTTTATTTAACCAGGAAAACCCCCATTGAGATCTAAATTGCTTTTGCAAGGGGGACCTGACATAAAACACAAAGTTATGAAGTTACACAAGACAGTCAACAAACATCAAATCAGTTACAAACATCAAATGGAGAAAGAGACATCAGTGCAACAGTAAACACAAATTTTTACTTTCAAATTGGAAAGCGTAGAAATGTGTCATGAGGCTTCATTCTTGCTTTAGACATCAGATAAGTGCATTGCCTACGCTGTGGTCATCGCGACTGCCTCTATTATTAGGTCGGATGAAAAGTAGGACGCTTGTGATGGAGAATTTTGAAGAAAAAAAACAACGAACAAAAAAAAACCTATATCCTCTGTCACTCTGCACACGTTTGCCGCTTGGTTTATGCGACAGTGCCCGACCACACGGCCTTTAGTCGTTTCACCACTGCCATTTTTGAGATCTGCTGCTGGTGTATCTCACTGATTGTGCCACGGTAAAAATAAATTAACACGTTACCAGAGCAACCACTTCGGAAAGAGAGCTGTGAGAACGGTCCCTAACTGAGTTTGCGGTCTGTAAAAACAGTGCTGAGTGCTAACAGTGTTTAACATCACATTTGTGTCAATTTTTGTCGAACACTCTATAGTCACCTTGAACTACCTATAAAAATATATGACATTACACTGTTTGACTGTTTCTCTCTCACACACACACACACACACACAAGCACATGCGTGCACACACACACAAACACATGCGTGCACGCACACACACATACATACACACACACAAACACAAGCTGCACAAGAAGCTTCTTCTTCCAGCTCATACCAGTGCAAGCCCAGCTCATGCACTGCGATGTGAAAAGAAGCAGTGAATTGGCATACGTATCCTTGAGGAGAGGACATGTTTGAATGCGTGGTCTCTGAATGACTATTAAGAGCAGAGCAATCAAGATGGCTCCTGAAAATAATTGGGGCAGCAGAGTAGTACAATGGGTAAGAAGCTGGTCTTGTAACCTAAAGGTCCCCAGTTCAATTCCCCGGTAGGACACTGTTACGTCCCAAAAGCCAACCGAAGATCCAATAACCAGGGACAACAACATAACAAACTAAACAAGGATTCAAAATCTATATACAAAAATAGAAGATTTATTACAAATAATGAGACAACAAAACAGAACACATTGCCATATGTAGGCTGAACAGGATGATTCAGGCAGAAAACAGACCAGAGCTAGGCTACTCTAATCTAAATGAAACCACAGTTGACTTTCTGGCCTAACCATCTAAAGATGTCTTAAACAAGAAAACTGCGTGACCACCTGCGACCTATAACAGAAAAGTACCAACACAGAAAACTAAACAGTAGTGGCAAATTGTAACACACAAAAGAAAGGGAGTAAAAAGCCCGCTTTGAGGATGTGCTCATGTGTTCTATTTAAAAATAATGAAGGCAATGCAAAAATAAAATAAAACAAAGGTTAAGGGTAACGGGTAAGGAACTGGTCTTCCAACCTGAATGTCACAGGTTTGATTCTTGGGTAGGACACTGCCGTTGCACCCTTGAGCAAAGTACTTAACCTGCGTTGCTTCAGTGTATATCCAGCTGTATAATTGGATGTAAATGCTACTGTATACAGAAAAGCTGTGTAGGTTTCTCTGGATAAGAGCATCTGATAAATGCCTATAATATTATATGTAATGCATTCATATCATCTGGAGCAGAGTTGTGCTGGTTTTCCTGTTATTGCCTTTGATATTTTGTCATTGTAGCATCTTTCTATTTGAAAGCACACATATCACCTTGCCTGTGAGGTACAAGACGGTTTTACTGGTATCTGTTTAAGATGAGTATCTACTCTCGCTATATATATATATATATATATATATATATATATATATATATATATATATATTGTAAGGCCATGAGGGGAGATGTAGTGGAAGGCCGGTATTTCCATTCCGGTGGCTCCACCCCCTTCCAATTGCCAGCTCCGCCCCCTTGTTAAACCCACCTGAAAGCCATTCTACCTAATGAAGCTCAGTATAAGTAGGAGCCCATACAGCTGTGAAGGTGTGGGAGTTTGGAGTTTGCTTTGTGAAAAGACTGAGTGAGTGCTACAGATATTGTGTTGGAACCTGTGAATGACCTGTTTCCTGTCTGAGTGCCCGATTACCTTTTGACCCATTTTCTGTGTGAGGAACTGAAACGTGTACCGAACTGTGCTTGTTTTTTGACCACTCTTTTGTCTACTATTTGTCTTGTCGGTTAGCAGCTTACCTGCCCGACTTTAGCCAGGGCCCAAAAGACCCGTATAGTTAGGCTCACTGGGTGGTAGCCTTTTGTTTGTATTTTGCTTGTGTTCCTGTTTTTAAAATAACAGTCCCGGTTACGTTGAACCGCTCTGGTTTTCATGTTAAATTATTGCAGTAGTTTTTGTGGTCTTAGGAATTAAAATTTCACTTCTGCACTGCTTAGAATAAAAAATCAACATACCTACAAAATTGATTGACGCATTGATTGATTTGACACATAGCAACTATGGTATTTTTAAACAGTCAGTGACATGAGCGACATTTAGTAAAGAAACTCTGGCTACAGCCGACCATCGGTCAGCCTCTGTAACCACATGTTCTCATACTCAGCCAATCACATACACACATCACTACATGTTCCCATACTCAACCAATCACATACACACATCACTACATGTTCCCATACTCAACCAATCACATACACACATCACTACATGTTCTCATACTCAACATATCACATACAGACCTCACAAACGGAGCACCTTTTTAAACCTACAGACCTCTCCAATGCTGCTCATTGCCTATGCTGCTTTTTGCATGCTATTTGTATTTGTATGTCCAGCTGGGGCACAAAATGCTTACAATTTCAGTTTACAATAATGAACAAAAACATCAGAGCAAATAAATCCATTTCTAAAGGCAAAAGGAAAAAAAATGAACTAAGAATAAAAAGGCATTAAAAGTGAGTTTATAAAAAAATTATTTTTACATTTTAAAAAAGGACAGTGACAGAATTGTTCTAATATTCAAAATAGTATATTTCCAGAGCCTGAGAGCTGCAATCAAAGAGACACACCCCCGCCCCACACTCCCCTACTGTCTGCAAACTAATCACTGGAGCAATAAACAATTATCTTTCTACCTTCCTAAGAGGGCAGCTGTTTTGGTAGGGAGAATATGCATGCAATGTTCGGCTATATATCACACCAATTTTAAATTAATTTCTGCATTTTCTAAGGGGCCCGTAGAGACCATAACTACATGCAGGCACTGCATTTGTTTCAGCTGTGTCACTGCTGTGCCTGTTGCATTTCTTCTTTGCAAAGGGTTGTGGGAACTGAGGTGAACAAAAACGTCCTCGTGGTTTCTAGTGGGGCATTTGCACAGTATTAGCAATCAGGATGAAGCCGGACACCATGTTCTTTCTGCTTTGTAAGTAGAAGAATTTTAATAATGCAATTTCAAGAAATACTTATCTGGTAACATATATGAATTATGATTACAATGCATAATACGTATAGTATGTGAGACATTACAAAAACAGTTATGTTGTGGAAAATCTGAATAAATGTATAATTCCTGTTATGGGCAGAAGTCTTGCTGAGTATTATTGTGACTGCTAATCTGTAAATTTGACTGGACAATACTTTGAAAGTGGCATAGTTCTTCACAATTAACTTTATGAAAACATGCAACACATACTTTCAAATGTGTGACTGTCTCTTGTGTCTGAACAATCACACTTCATTCATCGCTGAACTGGTGTGAGCTTATAAAGTTAGCATACCGCATGAAAGATAGAGTGACTGAAAATAACATACTATCAAGAACATTTAGCTACCGAAAAATTGGACAACATTATATAGCATTGCAAAAAAAAAAAAAAGGATTGGTGTTTTTAATGTGAAAATACACTCTCAGAAAAAAAGGGTTCAAAAAGGGTCTTCTGCGTCTCCATGGAGGGACCCCGACTAGTTCAAGGGTTCTTTGTCAGGCAAAATGGTTCAATCTGTGAGCTTTCACATTTTTCACACCAACCATAGAGGGTTCCATAAGCCAAAGGACCGTTTTTACTGAGAGTGTAATAAAACCATTGTATACTAACATTCATTCACACTGGATCAGACATCTACTTTTCTTTCTTCCTGTTTCAGATGCCACAGCATTGGTGGTTTTTGGTGTACACAAAGGTATAGATATTAAGTTCCTCAGATCTATGTTTTGACAGGGACATAATAACCATGCATTTGATTTGTGGAACATGCAAAGCATTTATAAACCAGAATTCATAAAGATCATGACAACTCTCCAAAACCCATTCTATCTGACAGACTCAAAGTTGTTTAGGATACATATAGGGAAAATTTACATTTTGGAAATGGAATGTAGTTCATTTAAATTTAAATTTAAAAGCTGAATGCATATTTTTCATTGGTACAACGTATCAAACCAAACCTTGCATTGTAAAACAGTTTGATTCTGTTTTTTATAACTGTTTCAGCTGCACAGTCAAGTCCTGCTGTTCATCTGACTGCTAATCCTCCATGGCCAGATGTGTTCCCAGGAGCGACAATTACTCTCACCTGTCAGGTTAATGAATCTGAGGGATGGAGATTTGTGTGGACCAGACGCAGACAGGGGGGTCTAACACAACTTTTAGCCTTCAGTAGTAACGGCTCTGTGTCTGTGTTGGTCCTGAGTGCTGTGAGAGAGATGCAGAGTGGAACGTATCAGTGTGAAACTGTAAAAGGAAATGAGCAAGCTTTTGCAAGTAACATCCATACCATAACAGTCTCTGGTGAGTAGTGTAATTGAAAATTACTCCCCTCAAATAGTGGTTCTTTTTTTGCTTCAACAAATTATAAGAAATAAAACGTTTAAACAACATCTCTTCAATGATCTCCATTTCAGCTGATCGTCCTCAGGCTGTCATAGTCACAGATCCCCCAGCCGCAGTGATGTTCACAGGAGAAACTGTTAGCTTAGCTTGTGACATCAGGAAAGGGTCTGGCTGGAGATATTCATGGAGCAGAAACACCCAGGGAAGATTAGAGAGCCTGTATGCCCGCAGTACTGAAAGCCAACAAAAGCACATCCTGCACTCTGTAAGAGAGTCAGACAGTGGAGAGTACCTGTGTCAGGGTGAACGGGGACCAAACCCTGTACTCAAATCTTTCACAGGAACGATTGTGTTAAATGTGTCTGGTGAGTTTTGCCGGTTTTCTTCAGTCCTTACCTGTATGATCTTTTATGTGATGAAGACTGTTAATGTTCATGAATGCTAAGAAATGACACTGAACACATGCTTTACCTTTATCAGGGGAAAAGCCAAGGCCTGTTATTACCCAGAATCCCCCCAGTGGAGAGATGTACACAGGAGAGAGAGTCACCCTGAGCTGTGGGTTTGGGGGAGATCCTGCTGGCTGGGAGTATCTCTGGTACAAAGACACACTGAGACACACTGTGCCCAACACTTACAGCAGCAGGACTGATGGGTCTAGTTTCACCATCAGCTCTGCTGCTCTGGCCCACAGTGGAGAATACCGCTGCAAAGCTGCAAGACGAAGAAAACCTTTTTACTCAGACTACAGTCATCCTCTGACTTTAGAAATATCTGGTGAGAATTATTATAATAGTTTATTACACTAGTAGAATATGTCTTTTATTTATTTATTAATAATTTACTAAGATTATGAGGAGCGTTTCATGATACGTTCAGTTTATAACTAAAAATTGTATTGATTTACAGTATTACCTCAAACACATCTGACCATGCAGTCTGGATGGACGGAGGTCTTCCCCACTGAAACAGTGACTCTGAGGTGTGTAATTCAGGGCAGCTCTACAGAGTGGATGTATAAATGGTACAGAGATGGACGGGAGCTTCCTGTAGACAAAGCTGACTCCAGCAGTGTAAATGGAGACACATACACAATCCTCTCTGCTGATCAGTCACATGCTGGACTGTACACCTGCAGAGGAGAACTTACAAGGACAGCATCTGTACACTCTCTGATTGGCAGCTCTGCTAATTTGAGTGTTCAAGGTAATTATGATGTATTTTCAAAACAATTGAAAGAGCAGAATGCATATTTGAAAGCAGGTGTCTTGTGAAGCCTTCCATTTACAGCAATAAACTGTCTTTTAAACTTTCAGCTCTCCCACAAGCCCAGCTGACCGTGCAGTCTGGATGGACAGAGGTCTTCCTCACTGAAACAATGACTCTGAGGTGTGTAATTCAGGGCAGCTCTACAGAGTGGAAGTATAAATGGTACAGAGATGGACGGGAGCTTCCTGTAGACAAGGCTGACTCCAGCAGTGTAAATGGAGACACATACACAATCCTCTCTGCTGATCAGTCACATGCTGGACTGTACACCTGCAGAGGAACACTTACAAGGAGAGCATCTGTACACTCTCTGATTGGCAGCTCTGCTACATTGACTGTACGAGGTAAATATGATTTATTTTGCATGTCCGCAGTAAACTGATACATTTCAACTGCAAACTCTTTGCCACTATGTACAATTTTGTGTGTGTAACACGTTGAGTTGGATGATAAGCAATGTATGTTCTTGCAGCTTTGCCTCAGGCGGTAGTGACCTTGGATGAAGGATGGATGGGGGTCTTCATCACTAAAGGCACTCTAGCAATGAAGTGTAAGCTTCAGGGCTTTACTTCTGCTGACTGGAACTACACGTGGTACAGAGACGGAACACAGATCTCACTTAACCACACTGGAGAGAGGCACACAGTGGGATTCTGGGATAGCTCCTCTGATGGTGAATATAGATGTAGTGGGAACAGGACAGACAGACCGTACTACTCCCTTATCAGTGAAGGCTTCATGACAAGCAATATCAGTAAGTTCAATCTATAATTGAGACCCAAGTGAAGGGTTAAATCCATTGTACCCTTGTCTAGATGCTCACTTTTTATTTTCTAATATTAGTTGACTTCTTCATTTAAGATATGAAATATAAAGAAGAAATGTAAATGCAATGTTTTAAATTTGTATTATTTGTGTTCATTCCCATACTGAATCTGAATGACTATACATATATTTACAATCAAGGCATACATAAAAAATGGAAAATATACACAGTGCCCTCCAAAATTAGTCATGCCCTTGCTTGATAAAGATGAACAAAGAAGACATGATCAAAATTTGGTAATTTTATCAAGACTGTAAGAGATGTGTGTCACAATATTCACACCCAATCTCAATACTCAGCACCCCCTCTGTACTGAGTTGTCTTACATAGTGTTTCATGAGATTGGGGACCACATGGGAAGGGTCACTGACTATTGAATTTTTCCAGGTCCTTCTGAAATTTTGGTCTCAGCTTGAAACCGGTCCTCCTGCCAAACTCTGATTGGAACCGGGTGTTTTTCTCTGGGCAATTCTATTATTATAAAATTGTGTAATTTTACCGTTTATTGAGCACACAGTATAGCACATTATCTGTACTGTTTATGCAGCATTTCTCAACTTCATCAGGGGTGTGTGAACAAATTTGGATGACACTGTATGTAAATACACAAATTTGCAATATTTGCGATGTTTGCCAAATGCAGCAAAGTGCAATTATTCAAAAAGGCTTTCTCCTAACAGAAATAAATAACACAATTTTGTCATATTTGCCATGAAACTGGAATCTAGTTAAATTGTTTTCAAAACTTTTGAAAGATTATATTTTATCTCACAAAACCTTCATCTTCTACCTCCACTGCAGGGCTGTACTTTATTGTGGCTCTTGCTGGTTCGGCAGTGATTTTCATAACCCTGGTGGTGCTGGCAGTTCAATGCTCTAAGAAATGCAGGACATCAGGTGTGTAGTAGCACTCATTGAATATATCCATACATTACACTATTATTTATACATTACACTTTAAAAGCTGTCTAATAATAATATCAGCATTGCAAGGAAATTATAAAAGCATGTGAATTCAGAAGTTTAAAATCACCCATTGAACAAACAAGTGCTCATGGAATTAAATTTAATTGTTATAGTTTCTTGACCATTATATTATTGTATTCATTTCATTCCTCTATTTATGTATTCATTGATCCAGGTGAGTGGTATGGAACACAGAGAGTGCCACAATGATAAATAAATTAATCAACAAATAAATAAATAAATGTGGAAAATAAAAATAAATAAAACAATCTAAAAATAAATAGTCTAAAAGTACATAAATAAATCTGTAAAATAATATAGTAATGTAAATGTATGTGCAAAAATGTGTAAAAAATGTAATTATATTTTTCTTTAATTTCAAGTCATTTTCAGATTTATTTATTCATTTATTTTCATATATATTTCCCTATTTATTTCTGCTTTTCTTGATGAGCACAATCTGTCAATCAACTTGCCTTGGTTTGCCCACCAAGTGTGAAGTTCCGCCCTTCCATGCGATCAGAACAACAGACAACATTTCTCAATGTGAGCAAGTACTTTAATAGAGAAGTCAGTTTCTTAAACATTGAAAGAAATGCTGGACATAGATGAATACATGTATTCCAAAGAAATAGAAAATGAATAGAGAAATATGTATGGAAATAAAATAATAAACATGAAAATAAACTTATCCATCCACTATCTAACTTATCTAACCGCTTGTCTTATCTTACTAGCTTATCTTATCTTTGCGTAATGGGGAGTGCTGGATCCTATCCCATCATGCATTGGACGAGAAGCAGGAATTCACCCTGGACTGGTCGCTAGTCCATCAGAGGGCACACACACCACTCGTACACTCACACACTCATAGTGAAAATGAATTGGAAAATGAATTTTAAAAATACTTTAAGAAAAAATGCACATACATTTATATTTCTTTATTCATTTCCTGATTTATTGATATATTTTTATATTATTTATTTCCAATTATTCTACGTTGACAATTCTCTGTGTTATTGCATGTTTGCCATTGTTTATGTTTGTGAAAAGGCCGAATTAAAAATCAGCCGGATGGGGGCGAGTTTTACTCCAGGGTAAATGCAGACTACAACAGCGCAGGTGAGACCGGTCTTTCTGAGTTCTCGTCCGCTCACACTGTGTGCCACCTGTGAGTTGAATCTTCACCTTTCTCCGCTCTCTTCTCCAGATTATGGATTCACAGCCAATGCTGTGTATGAGGAAATAGGCCCTGCCACAGAAACAGAAGGTCAGGACAGAAACCGGTGACCGACAAGTACTAAACTAAAAAGCCACGATACTTTCACAAACTGTCAGACGTTCAAAACATCCATTTAAACATCACATGCTCTGTGGAGCTCAAACTCAGTAGGTTCTTCCTTTAACCCCTCTGCTTTATTGACAACAGGTTCTGAAGTAGTTGGGCAGCACAGTTTCTATTCAGCCGTTCAGTTAAAACCATTAAACCAAGGTAAGTTTATAATTAACTCTAAGTGATTTTTCATAATCACTCTCCGTGATCACTCTCCGTGAGTGACTTGTTTAAAGTGTTTTTTTTGTTTTTGCAGGTGTGTTGTTAAAATCGTATAAGTTTAAGTGCAACAGTTATTGATAATATGTTGTGATCACGCATTCAAAAAAATGATGTGCATAATCCTTGCATTGCAGGTCCTACTGCATAATTGGACACAGGGATCCATATTCACTCAGTCTTACCTTCATATGTGAGGGAATATATTCTCGCTATAGGTACATGCCACTATGTCCTACTATATGTTTTCATATCATATGTATTTTAAGGTCACTATGTTGCACATTAAATAATGATATGCAGTTGAACCACCCTATTCATTTCCTGCTCTGTTTTTATAGTTTCCACAGTTATCCTTAAAATATGACTCTGCAGAACTCATAGGTCCTGTGTTGTGGAAAATTGTTGTTGAAGTTGATGAAACTTGATGAAAATGCATTAAATAATTTAACAAGCTTCTTATCCAGGAGTTCTCAGCCCAGGTCCTGTGGGGCTATACTGAATCCCCCTTTTCATTGCTACCCAGTGCTTAATTGATCAGTTAAAGTAGTTAACTACACAGTTAATCCAACTCATGTGGTTACTTGAATCTAAGTTGGCTTCTGAAAACAAACAGTGGCACACCCAGGCCTGGATTAATGCACAGGGTCACCCAGGCAGTAGTAAAGGTTGTCCTAGTCCCGAGGCCATCAACAGGACCTGGGTTGAGAACCCCAAATTTAAGGTAATCAAACCTTTTGTAATTCTGTAATTTTGTCAATGTTTAAGAGTTGGCATTTGCTAACTAGTACTCTTTTCTTGTATTTTGAGATACGGTTAAATGAAATAGCATTGGGACAGTGGCACACTTTTTGTCATTTTGTCTCTGTACTCCAGCACAATAAAAATATGTAAATATGATGATAAAGTGCAGATTGTATTTATTTGAAGGCATTTACATCCATATTGGGTGATTAGGGTAGGAATTACAGCCCTTTTTGATATAATGGGTAGGAAACTGGTCTTGCAACCGAAACACAGTGGTGTAGTATAATGGGTAGGGAACTGGTTTCTGCATTCCTTCAGTACATATCCAGCTGTATAAATGGATGCAATGTAAAAGAAAATGCAATGTCAAAAGTTGTCTGGATAAGAGGGTCTGCTAAATGAGGGTCTGCACTGATACAGGGGGAGGAGAATGAGACCGTGAACCGATGGTAAATCCAGGCTTTACACCGCAAACTTCCAAATGTCCCTACGCAAACTTCTACATTCATCCTTCATTTCACATAAAAATGCTACAGTACACTGTAAATGAAATAATGCACCATAAAATTCAGAAAGTGAACTGTCCCTTCAATATCCAACAGTTTAGAATTCTGGTTCCTGGTGCACCCTAGTGGTAAAAATGAGCAACTACACAGATATGCTCTGTTCAACTGTATAGCAGGCATTCTCTATAAATTATTTTAAAAATATTATTAAAATAATGGTTGGTGGTGACCAAATATGGAATACACCAGACAAGTCAAAATTTGATTTCCAAAACAATTTGGCACTGCATTACAACTGGAAACTTTGACAACCTTGTTCAAGGAGAGACCGAGGTACAGAAACAAAATATTTTCCTTTAATAAAACTTATTGACATTGCAGAACAAAACTTTACTGAGAAATAATGCCCACCCTTGGACCAATCAGAATCGAGTGTTTAGCCAAGCCGTTGTATAAATGATAATATGATATTTGTTCCTTATGGAAGATGGGGATACACCTCAGGTGCATTACTTACCTTAGTTGTATAGTAAGTTTGCATTAGGTTGCTAGTTGGATTATTGCTACATTTGAACATAATAACATAACATTACTTGAACATAAGAAAGTAGAGATAAGTAGCCAACTAGTGTAAAATAACATGACGCCATGGGTTGGTTTTCTTCCTGTCCTCCCCAATTTTTTGAGTCACCAGCCAGCACTGATGTATTCTTTCATTTATTGGCTGGACCGCAACAGGGGGGCCAGCCCTACAAATGCGAATATCTGTGCCTGAGTGAGTGACTGAGTGATGAAGTTACACCATTGTTCGGTCGGATCACGTGTGTTAGGTCTGTATGTATATGGAAGCACTGCATGACCTATCATATCATGATCAGTAAGAGTCAAGGCATAATATATAAAATCATAATAATGTCACTTTAGTCAGTCTTAATCATACATGTATTCTTTCATTTATTTTTCACCACGTCTACATATTCACATGAAATGTATATTTCTTTATTTAACCAGGAAAAACCCCATTGAGACCGAAATCTCTTATGCAAGGGGGACCTGACATAAAACACAAAGTTATGAAGTTACACAAGACAGTAGACAAACAACAAATCAGTTACAAACATCAAATGGAGAAAGAGACAGCAGTGCAACAGTAAACGAAAAGATTACTTACAAACTGGAAAGCACAGGAATATGTCATGAGGCTTCATTCTTGCTTTAGACATCAGATAAGTGCATTGCCTACACTGTGGTAATTGCAACTGCCTCTATTATAAGGTATTGGGCGAAAAGTAGAACGCTTGTGATGGAGAATTTTGAAAAAAAAAACAACGAACAAAAAAACCTATATCCTCTTTCACTCTGCACACATTTGCCGCTTGGTTGCTTGATGCGACAGTGCCCGACCACACGGCCTTTAATCGTTTCACCGCTGCCGTTTTTGAGATCTGCTGTCGGTGTATTTCGCTGATAGTGTCACCGCAAAAATAATTCAACACGTTACCAGAGCAACCACTTCGGAAAGAGAGCCGTGAGAACAGTCCCTAACAGTCCCCGAGTTTGCAGTCTGTAAAAACGGTGCTGAGTGCTAACAGTGTTTGACATGACTTTTGTGTCAATTATTGTTGAACAGTCACCTTGAACTACATATGAAAATATATGACATTAAAGTGTTTAACTGTCTGTTTCTCACACACACACACACACAAGCACATGCGTGTACACACACACACACACACCCACAAAAACACAAGCTGAACAAGAAGCTTCTTCTTCCAGCTCATACCACTGTAAGCCCAGCTCGTGCACTGCGATGTGAAAAGAAGCAGTGAATTGGCATACGTATCCTTGAGGAGAGGACGTTTGAATGCATGGTCTCGGAATGACTATTAAGAGCAGAGCAATCAAGATGGCTCCTGAAAATAATTGGAACGGCAGCAGAGTAGTACAATGGGTAAGAAGCTGGTCTTGTAACCTAAAGGTCTCTGGTTCGATTCCCCGGTAGGACACTGTTACGTCCCAAAAGCCAACCGAAGTTCCAATAACCAGGGACTACAACATAACAAACTAAACAAGGAACCAAAATCTATATACAAAAATAGAAGATTTATTACAAACAATGAGACAACAAAACAGAACACATTGCCTTATGTAGGCTGAACAAGATGGTTCAGGCAGAAAACAAACCAGAGCTAGGCTACTCTAATCTAAATGAAACCACAGTTGACTTTCTGACCTAACCATTTAAAAATGTCTCAAACAAGAAAACTGCCTGACCACCTGCAACCTATAACAGAAAAGTACCAACACAGAAAACTAAACAATAGTGGCAAATTATAACACACAAAAGAAAGGGAGTAAAAAGCCTGCTTTGAGGATGTGCTCATGTGTTCTATTTAAAAATAATGAAGGTAATGCAAAACAAATAAAATAAAATAAAGGTAACGGGTGTTGGGAATCCTTTCCCGTGTGGAACCAAGTTGAGAAGGGTGAAGTAACACACTGAGGACCACTTTCCAATGAAAAGCTTTTTAATACGATGCGCAAAGGGAGACTCGCCACGGTGCCACAACAAGCATTCCGTAGGAATCTCAACGAGACAGTCACAAGCGAGGGTTTAAGTATACTGTTCAGAGGTGTGGTTATTGTCATGCGTAAACGTTCCCAGGAAGGAATATACATTCCAACAGAATTCCCGGGGACACCCAAATGGTCTGCTGCCGGTGACATCCCTTTGATCTGTGCCTATTGTATATCCTTACAAACAGTGATTAACTCTATTTGTAGCCATTTGCCTCTAACAATGGGAAGCAGTTACAGAGTGTGAGTGTGGGAATGTGTATTCAGATGAGGTTAAGGCGCAGGAAGGAAATGAATTGTTCAAACCTATCACGGGTAAGGAACTGGTCTTCCAACCTCAATGTCACAGGTTTGATTCTTTGGTAGAACACTGCCGTTGTACCCTTGAGCAAAGTACTTAACCTGCATTGCTTCAGTGTATATCCAGCTGTATAATTGGATGTAAATGCTACTGTATACAGAAAAGCTGTGTAGGTTTCTCTGGATAAGAGCATCTGCTGAATGCCTGTAATGTTATATGTAATGCATTCATATCATCTGGAGCAGAGTTGTGCTGGTTTTCCTGTTATTGCCTTTGATATTTTGTCAATGTAGCATCTTTCTATTTGAAAACACACATATCACCTTGCCTGTAAGGCTCATATCTGTTTAATATGAGTCTTTACTCTAGTTATATATATATATATATATATATATATATTGTGGCCTTCCTCACCACCCCAGGTTGCAGTTGCCACAGCAGTATAAGAACCAGTGCAGTGAGTCTCAGGATCAGTTAACAAAAAACGCATTTAATTGTATTAATTGTAGGGGGAAAGGGAAGGGGAAGCAAAAAATAACAGAAACTTCTTCCCGGTCGGGGTATCAGTCTTCCTCTCCAGGGTAAGTACGATCCTCCTGGAGAGACAAAGTGCACAATGGTTAGGAGCGTGTGATGGGGCCCTGGTCAGCCCACTCCAGGTCCGTCTCCTCTCCTTGCTCCGTTCGGCCTTGTAGGACTTTTCCTCCAGCCCTCTGTCCTTTTCAGCGTGGGGAGACCACTCCCCCAGTCATAAAAAAAAGGTGGAAAGTTGCAATCATACCAGTTCTCCGCGTGCGTTGGCTCCTAGCCGCTTACCGCCCTAGGAACAGGTGAGGAGAGAAGCCAGGCGTAATTTCTCTCCCTAGCCCCAGCCAGCCTCTCAGTCCTTTGTGCTGCTCCTTATATACTCTGTGAGGCAATCACTGAAGCGGTCTCAGGTGTGCTGCAGCAGAGTGGAAAATTCCACATACCTGCACTCTGCTGCAGCCCTGTCCATGGTGCTGATCCTTGGAAGTTCACCTGGTCTGCAGCTTGCTGTCCCTGGTCCTGAAACCTTCTAATATTTCAGACGGGAGGTAATGCCCACTCACCACTTGTCCCAGCAGTCGCCGGTGGCGGGAGGCCCGGCCGCCCTGGTGCTTCTCGTGCTCTCTTGTGGAGCCCCAATAGGGCCTCGGGGCACCACAATATATATATATATATATATACATAAGCTCCATAATGATCTATAACAGACATTTTTTTTCTTAACTTGTCTCTGTACTCCACAATTTAACAATTCACATGTGGTTAAAGTGCAGATTCTCAGCTTGTATTACTATTACTATATATACTTTTATACATTTTGGTTTCACCATCTAAAAATGATATCCCTTCTTATAAATAATAAAGTTTGAGACGAATGGCATCTAATTAGTCAGGTGTGTTCAATTGCTTCCAGAAGTGCAGGTATAAGAGAACTTTCAGTATCTACAGTGAGCACCATAATTCATTGGACAGTGACACATTTTTTGTTGTTTTGGTTCTGTACTCCAGCACTGTCCAATGAATTATGGTGCTCACTCTAGTATTGATTCTAGCCTTTTGATTGCCTTTGGAGTCTGTTATTGGCATTTGTCAACATGAGTACCATGTAGTGGTGCCAGTGAAAGTGAAGGAAGCCATTATGAGGCTTGTATATTATGTGTCACTATCTTCAGCCACAAGCAGTTGAAATGTGTTTGAAATTGAGATTTTGGAACAAGTGCATTGCCTACAAATACACTGTTCCTGACTCAAGTTTTCACATGCAGCATAGGTCCTGTAACCTGTGGCTTTGGATAAAAGCATATGCTTCATAAATGTAATGTAATGTAGCGTAACTTATGTCTTTTCTTTGGTGAAAGGTCGCCTCACCACAGTAAGACAACAAAGCCATTGATGGCTGCAGAAGCAAAATTCTGAAGTGAACCTGATGTGGCTTTCACAGGGCTTTTCCTGATCCCACAATTCCAATACATTTCCTGTTTATTTAGTGAGAGTTGATGTTTTTTTTTTTTGTTGACAAATAGCATTTACTTCAATTCATGCTTCCCACTGTTTTAGCTGGTAAAATCTCTTGCACACTTGCAGTGTAGGCCCCACAGTTGCTAGTTTGAACCTTGACCTTGGTTGGTTATACACTCAGCCAACTATGAGGAGTCAACAACTTTCATACTTCAGTTATTTTAAAAACCGAGAAAAAACTTCTCTGTTAGTTTGAATATAAGCAGCAGGGCACTGGGTAACAATAGCAGTGCTGTGAGATAACAGATAATCATGGCTGCCTCTCAAAGACGCATTACTGTGAAAACAGCAAAGATTAAAAAGCAACTATACCCAACATTTGGTCTTAGAACTTGTACGTTGTACCATTTACAGAAAGGTGAAATGAATAACTAAAATTTAAAGGTGAAAGTTTCAGGTGTGGAGGATTATTGTCGTGGTTTCCAGAAGACAAGTTCTTCAATCTTTGTGCAAAATTTCTTCAATATTTTCAATAAAGAGGATGAGGCAGAATCTTCAGAATATCTGACTTTATTCTCAACCAGTGATCACAAAGCCGAGACCTTTCTGCAGAAAGCTCTGCCATAATCTCAGTTACATTCTTTTTTATACACTTTTTCAGACTTAACCCCCCTTAATTCCCTCCTTATGGGTGTTTCCTCTTTCAATGCACCACAATGGTTTATCAATTTCTTATCTGTTTACTTTGCATAAAATGATGTTCATTGGTTGACAATCAATCGTGCTGACTTTATCAAATCACTGTGGCTATGTTCCTTGGAAATTCCCCAAACCACCTCCTATTCTTGACATTTTAGGAAAACCACCTCCTATTCTCGACATTTTAGGTAACCACCTCCTATTCTTGAATTTTTAGGTCGTAGACTAAATGTTTTGCAAACATTGGCAAAAACAAAAATAAAACAAAAATATATTTATATGTTTAGTCACATATGCTCTGATAAGTTTGATAAGTTGCATGTGCCTTGATAAGTGATTGGCAAAAACAAAATGTCAGCCGTTAGAAGTTCCTGATGTTCTTTGATGTTGATTGAAGAAAGCAGTTCCTCCTTTTTGTTTACATGTGCTCTGATATAGTGATGAGTGTACAGCAGGTGTTATATATCTCTTGGAATTTTCCAACATTATTCATCTCAGAATTAAAACTGAAATAAAAAAATGATTTTTTTTTTTTGTAGTCTTAGGAATTAAAATTTATCTTTCACACTGCTTAAAATAAAAAAAAAGGAGCAGCTTGGGTCTTCATTTTCCAAAAAAATCAACACACCCACAACATTGATTGATTTGACACATGGCCACTATGGAACTCTTTGCATTCTTAAAAAGTCTTGCTGCAGCTAATCATTGGTCAGCCTCAGTATCCACGTTCTCATACTCAGCCAATCACATACTCACATCACAACATGTTCTCATACTCAACCAATCACATACTCACATTACAACATGTTCTCATACTCAACCAATCACATACACGCATCACTACATGTTCTCATACTCAACATATTACATACAGACCTCACAAATGGAGCACCTTTTTAAACCTACGGCCAGACCTCTCCAGTGCTGCTCATTGCCCATGCTGCTTTTGCATGCTCCACTTGCTGCTTCTCACAGAAATGCTGCCCACCCTCCATCACCCCAACTTACACCTGTTGATTGGATCTGCTTCTAGGTACTTGGGGGGCGGGGGCGGGGGTTAACATTTCTCCTGTTAGTGGGGGAGGTGTATCGTGCTCCCTGTTTAATAGGTTAGTGCACGCTGGTACATGCACAGAAGTACCTAAAGCAGATGCATTCAGCGCCAAACCAAAAATAATTACATTTCTTATTCATTAAAATATGTAATATAAATGTGTGAGTTATCCTGATTGAAATCTAATTAACTGCAAAATGATTAATATTGTGGTTGTGCATTTACTCAATCCCCTATTTCCATAGAAACGCTCAATAAAACAACCAGCAGAGATTGGGATGGCAGGTATGCCATCCCGCCAAGTTACGCCTATAGCCCCATACCTATACAGCACCGAGAGTTTGGCACTTTTCAGGGTTCCCCACAGAAATAACCACAACAGCCACAGACACTCAGCCCTTAAAAACATTAAATTCTGTACATTCTGACCCCATTTCAACAGATAGATTTCATAAACAACTTCACATGTCCACACAATAAAGCCCCAAACTAAGGGGATTTTGCGTTTTCTCCTTCTTCTTCTCTTTCTTCTTCTTCTTCTTCTTCTTGTTCTTATTTTTCCTGCCGCCTATCCCACTAACAACATTTCTCCCCATTGGACATTTTACCGACACCAGCCAAATCTTCACCTACACGACCCAATCAAAAACTCGCATACACACGCAAAATCTTGGTCTTGGGAACATGGGGTCTTAGGTTCAAGCCCAGCTAAGAACACATTTCTTTAACCTGCTTTTACCCTCACTAATAATTGTCTACTACTTTCCAATTATTGCTTTTGCACCATATCTACCCGCCGTTCACCGAACATATACACTGCATAATGACGTACCGTCTGCACGTTCAGTTATTAACCGGCTACAATTTTGCAAAGCCGTATGGATTCAACGGGAGCTCTTCTGTGCTTACTGGCCTGTGTTCTTCTTTAAAACCACGGACAGGTTTGCAAATAATATTTCACGCATTGCATAGCTATGTCATGGTGCTGCACTAACAAAGTCACAAACTGGTAAACCTCCGGTTGAAGGATTGAATCTCGCCTCGCCCTCAGGCAGATAATTTCCTCTTTTACGCTAACGTTTTCTGACTATATTTCTTCACTTGGCTACTGTACATAACCTTCTTATCAGCAAACGCCACGTTTCTACATTCATGTTACCTCGCCCTGTTCTCTATCTAACCACATACAAACAATTACTACGTATGTACGTTCTGCAACTCCCCATTAAAACATTACATTTAAAATCATGACTCACTCATAATTATAACTACTACTACTGAACATGAAAAAAGCACATCAGTGCAATAGATAATCACACGTTACTTATCCCTCCACTTCAATAATTAAAGTTTTATACATACTGTTATATATACCATTAGATAAGGAAAATCAGCTCGCTCATGGTCACTTCATTTACTTCACACTATAGTCTGTGATCATGTCAACCATCACCTATATGCCCATTCTGCTAAAAACATATTGTTTCAACTACGCAATTTCATCATTTCTCCTAATCCTAATTTCTCTCACAATGTTGTTATTTTCTCATATGCAAAGCCTGTTGGGACATATGCGTCTGCTCCTATTCTCCACTATCAAGTTTTCCGGTTCTAGTTTAGCAGAACAGCGAAGAGGATTCCTACCGGCAGATAAGCCTATCAAAATGCCTTATAAACCTTACAAACACTAAAAGTGCATCTCCAAGAAATAACAGACAATGGAGCAGGACAGAAGGGTACACAAGTTGCGACCTAGGGAGCTCTAATTCTACGGGCTTGCTGATTCTTTTGTCAATCAAGGCTCGTTGGATGGCCGTCAAACCCGTGAGTACATATACTGGTCATATTTTACCTGCGTTTCTGATGCGTTTACACTTACGCCACTGCACGGTTTGTCACAGCCACTGTTTTACATAAGCCGCGTTTCCACCAAAAGTACCCAGAACTACTTTTCCAGGAAGTAAAAGGTTCCTTCAGCCCATTGTTGTCTGCGTTTCCACCCCGGTCTAAAGTCCCGCGAAGATTAGGCAAATTAGCCCACTGACGTATGAAAAAGTGACGTTGTCGTCGGTCCATCTGTCCTATGATTTCTTCTGTAACCCCATACTACCACCGAAGTAGCCTACATTATTTTCTAATAACCGGGACAGCCGAGAGGGGTTTATTCCACTTATATACAATGGGTTACCAGCAATGACTATATATGGTTACTTTTGTATTTATTGATTTTTATCGATTTAATCACCTGGAATTGAAATATTCTTCTGCAGCCATTTGGGCATATTTTACCGTTGTCAAGCAAAACTGTCATTGGTAGTTCAACTTGGACCGTTGTTATGCAACAAATAGGATATAACAGGCTAATAGTCAGATTGTAACTGTTTTATATATCCTCTCAAACACATTCATTATGTTTTTATGCGAACATTCACTTTCATGTCTTGACATCCGAGGCGACAGAATGCATTCACATTTCCAGTATAACTGACAACAACAGCAGAAAACATGCACACGTTGTAAACAATTTGCTGTTTGATTACTTTCTCATCGTCAATTCCATATAGGCTAATCGCAAAATGACAAGAATTGAACGAAAACTCAGACTTGCTTGAAAATTTAAATTAGCAGTGGTACAGCCACCGTTTGCTTTCCTTCAAAGTTACTGCTAGCCGAGCAGCGAAATGTGCCCTCCAGATGCAAACCATGCACCATAAATTAGTCCATAGTCTTCCTGGTCTTTTTGTGGAATTGAAGAATGGCAGAGTAAAATTACAGCAGTCTGAAAAAGCTAAAGGGATGATTACTAGAATTAACCTGTTATTTTACCCTGACAAAAAGTGCAGAAGGTGATTTCCAGTTTGCTTTTAGTGTATCACCAATGTGAATTACGCAGAACTACCGCATACCTCACATAACTGTATCAAACGTTTTGAGTCAATTACAACGGGCTAACAAAGAAAATCCGGAAGAAAATATTCAGCAACCAAATTAATCCGTTTGAATGTTTTGGTACGTAATATGCTGTCCCAGCACGAATGCTTAGCATTTTATAAAACGAATACTACAGATTTTTAAACATGGCGGTTGAAATAAAACACTGCAAGTAGTCGACCAATCAGAAATTTTCAGCACTTGCGCCCCACCCCAAAGGTTCCAGTGCTTTTGGAAAGTACTACCCCCCGAGCAGGGAAGTTTTTGGGGGTAAAATAAAGACCCCGGAACTTAATTTAGACCCTAGTTCCTGCGGTCAAAACGCACTGAGTTCCTCAAAAGGTTCCTAGTTCCGGGGTAAAGTTCCTGCGGTGGAAACGCGGCTATATATAGCAAACCGAAACTGCTCACCGGTACACGCTCATCAGACTGCACAAATTCACACGAGGATAGCCATAATCCACAATCGTTTCTTACAGGGTCACTTCGCAGTTCTCTCATAATAAAACGCTTTGCAAAAATGATGTCTCATAAAAAACACGTTTTCAACGTACAAAAATGCCAAGTTACTCAAGCTCAAACAATATAGGCTATCTTGCCTCACCGAAATTAAAAAAGATGTATTCCAAAGCAATGCTACACAATATTTCCTCAATTCTTTCAAGTCACTTGGCCCTGTGTTTTGTAATCTTAGCATTTTACAATGTCATGCACACTTTGTGTCAGATCAAAGTGTCAAATATTTCGAATTGCCTCATGGAACACATTGAAATTCATGTAGAAAACTGCTGGTCAGTAACTACAGGAAGCATATTTCTCCAGAAAACATATGTTTATACTTGCTTTTGAACTCAATTTCAGTAAATGTACAAGTGATTGTATATTTGCTACGTACAATAAATACTGCATGTAAAATACGTATTGTACATACATACATAGAGAACTTCTTTATCCCCATGGGGACATTTCCCTCGCAGCATGTTGCATTCACATTTACGAACAGACATTTATACCAAGAATCATACTATCATTCACGCAACAGAAAGCTGGCCACCGAAATACATACATACCAATACAAATTGGACATATAGACGCCTATTCAATCAATCTTCACTGTGAGAAAGCCATCCACACATAGGTTTGGCCTGTCCATGTACTGCTTGCTTATACACACAGGGCCAAGTGACTTGAAAGAATTGAGGAAATATTGGGTAGCATTGCTTCGGAATACATCTTTTATAATTTCGGTGAGGCAAGATAGCATATATTGTTTGTAGTACTGTAACTTGGCGTCATTTTGATATCAATACGTTTAATGGCAGGGGTGGATTTTGGCAGTCTGAATGAAAGAGTTATAGACGGCGTATGTCTTGTATGTGTGAGTAACTTGGCATTTTTGTATGTTGAAAACGTGTTTTTTATGAGATTTATTATACACTCTGCACTGTTGTGTTTACAAGCACCAAGCACACACAACAGTAGATCACAGAGTATACCTGTACTAACTCAACAACGCAAACCTAACAAACACAGCATCGTACAAAGTAAAGGTTTTACACCCAAAGCACAATATTGTGAAGAACTGATTTAAACTCATTGCACCCATTTTAAATGAATTTCTGCATTTTTCTAAGGGGCCCGAAGAGACCATAACTACATGCAGGCACTGCATTTGTTTCAGCAGTGTCACTGCTGTGCCTGTCGCATTTCCTCTTTGCAAAGGGTTGTGGAAACTGAGGTGAACAAAAACGTCCTCATGGTTTCTAGTGGGACATTTACACAGTATTAGTAATCAGGATGAAGCCGGACACCATGTTCTTTCTGCTTTGTAAGTAGAAGAATTTTAATAATGCAATTTCAAGCAATAATTATCTGGTAGCATATATGAATTATGATTACAATGCATAATACGTATAGTATGTGAGTCATAAACAGCTATGTTGTGGAAAATCTGAATAAATGTATAATTCCTGTTATGGGCAGAAGTCTTGCTGAGTATTATTGTGACTGCTAATCTGTAAATTTGACTGGACAATACTTTGAAAGTGGCATAGTTCTTCACAATTAACTTTATGAAAACATGCAACACATACTTTCAAACGTGTGACTTTCTCTTGTGTCTGAACAATCGCACTTCAATAATCGCTGAACTGGTGTGAGCTTATAAAGTTACCTTACTGCATGAAAGATAGAGTGAGTGAAAATAACATACTATCAAGAACATTTAGCTACTGAAAAATTGGACAACATTATACAGCATTGCAAAAAAAAAAAAAGGATCGGAGTTTTCAATGTGAAAATACACTCAGAAAA
The DNA here is from genome assembly GCF_013347855.1 of Anguilla anguilla. Taxonomy (NCBI): domain Eukaryota; kingdom Metazoa; phylum Chordata; class Actinopteri; order Anguilliformes; family Anguillidae; genus Anguilla; species Anguilla anguilla. The sequence continues at coordinate 41,065,731 of NC_049211.1, read as the reverse complement.
AAGGGTTCAAAAAGGCTCTTCTGTGTCTCCATGGAGGGACCCTGACTAGTTCAAGAGTTCTTTGTCAGGCAAAAATGGTTCAATCTGGGAGCTTTCACATTTTTCACACAAACCATAGAGGGTTCCATAAAAACTAAAAATGGTTCCCCTATGAAGACAAGCCAAAGAACCGTTTTTACTGAGAGTGTAATAAAATAATTTTATACTAACATTAATTTATACTGGATCAGACATTGCAATTTACTTTTCTTTCTCCCTGTTTCAGATGCCACAGCATTGGTTTTTGGTGAACACAAAGGTATAGATATTAAGTTCCTAAGATCTATATTTTGACAGGGACATAATTACCATGCATTTGATTTGTGGAACATGCACAGCAATTATAAACCAGAATTCATAAAGATCATGACAACTTTCCAAAACCCATTCTTTCTGACAAACTCAAAGTTGTTTAGGATACACATAGGGAAAATTTACATTTCGGAAATGTAATGTAGTTCATTTAAATTTAAATTTAAAAGCTGAATGCATATTTTTCATTGATACTATGTATCAAACCGAACTTTGCATTGTAAACCTGTTTGATTTTGTTTTTTATAACTGTTTCAGCTGCACAGTCAAGTCCTGCTGTTCATCTTACTGCTAATCCTCCATGGCCAGATGTGTTCCCAGGGGAGACAATTACTCTCACCTGTCAGGTTACTGAATCTGAGGGATGGACATTTGTGTGGACCAGACACAGACAGGGTGGTCAAACACAACTTCCAGCCTCCAGTAGTCACGGCTCTGTGTCTGTGTTGGTCCTGAGTACTGTGGAAGAGAGACAGAGCGGAAAGTATCAGTGTGAAGCTGTAAAAGGACATGAGCGACCTTTCAGTAACATCCATACAATAACAGTCTCTGGTGAGTAGTGTAATTGAAAATGACTCCCCTCAAATAGTGGTTCTGTGTTTTCAGTTATTTGCGTCAGAAAATTACATGAAATAAAATGTTAAAATAACATCTCTTCAATGAGCTGCAAGAGGAAGAGAACCTTTTTACTCAGACCACAGTGATCCTCTGACTTTAGAAATATCTGGTGAGAATTATTACAATAGTTTATTACATTAGTCGAATGTATGATTTATGGCTTTGATTTATTTATTAATAATTTACTGAAATTATGAGGAGCGTTTCATGATACTTTCAGTTTATAATTAAAAATTGTATTGATTTACAGTATTACCTCAAACACATCTGACCGTGCAGTCTGGATGGACAGAGGTCTTCCCCACTGAAACAGTGACTCTGAGGTGTGTAATTCAGGGCAGCTCTACAGAGTGGATGTATAAATGGTACAGATATGGACGGGAGCTTCCTGTAGACAAGACTGACTCCAGCAGTGTAAATGGAGACACATACACAATCCTCTCTGCTGATCAGTCACATGCTGGACTGTACACCTGCAGAGGAGAACTTACAAGGACAGCATCTGTACACTCTCTGATTGGCAGCTCTGCTAATTTGAGTGTTCGAGGTAATTATGATGTATTTTCAAAACCACTTAAAGAGCAGAATGCATATTTGAAAGCAGGTGTCTTGTGAAACCTTCCATTTACAGCAATAAACTGTCTTTTAAACTTTCAGCTCTCCCACAAGCTCAGCTGACCGTGCAGTCTGGATGGACAGACGTCTTCCCCACTGAAACAGTGACTCTGAGGTGTGTAATTCAGGGCAGCTCTACAGAGTGGATGTATAAATGGTACAGAGATGGACGGGAGATTCCTGTAGACAAAGCTGACTACAGCAGTGTAAATGGAGACACATACACAATCCTCTCTGCTGATCAGTCACATGCTGGACTGTACACCTGCAGAGGAGAACTTACAAGGAGAGCATCTGTACACTCTCTGATTGGCAGCTCTGCTAATTTGAGTGTTCAAGGTATTTATGATGTATTTTCAAAACCATTGAAAGAGCAGAATGCATATTTGAAAGCAGGTGTCTTGTGAAACCTTCCATTTACAGCAATAAACTGTCTTTTAAACTTTCAGCTCTCCCACAAGCTCAGCTGACTGTGCAGTCTACATGGACAGACGTCTTCCCCAATGAAACAGTGACTCTGAGGTGTGTAATTCAGGGCAGCTCTACAGAGTGGATGTATAAATGGTACAGAGATGGACGGGAGATTCCTGTAGACAAAGCTGACTACAGCAGTGTAAATGGAGACACATACACAATCCTCTCTGCTGATCAGTCACATGCTGGACTGTACACCTGCAGAGGAGAACTTACAAGGAGAACATCTGTACACTCTCTGATTGGCAGCTCTGCTAATTTGAGTGTTCAAGGTATTTATGATGTATTTTCAAAACCATTGAAAGAGCAGAATGCATATTTGAAAGCATGTGTCTTGTGAAACCTTCCATTTACAGCAATAAACTGTCTTTTAAACTTTCAGCTCTCCCACAAGCTCAGCTGACTGTGCAGTCTACATGGACAGACGTCTTCCCCAATGAAACAGTGACTCTGAGGTGTGTAATTCAGGGCAGCTCTACAGAGTGGATGTATAAATGGTACAGAGATGGACGGGAGCTTCCTGTAGACAAAGCTGACTACAGCAGTGTAAATGGAGACATATACACAATCCTCTCTGCTGATCAGTCGCATGCTGGACTGTACACCTGCAGAGGAGAACTTACAAGGACAGCATCTGTACACTCTCTGATGGGCAGCTCTGCTACTTTGAGTGTTCGAGGTGATTATGATGTATTTTCAAAACCATTGAAAGAGCAGAATGCATATTTGAAAGCAGGTGTCTTGTGAAACCTTCCATTTACAGCAATGAACTGTCTTTTAAACTTTCAGCTCTCCCACAAGCTCAGCTGACCGTGCAGTCTGGATGGACAGAGGTCTTCCACAAAGAAACAGTGACTCTGATGTGTGTAATTCAGGGCAGTTCTACAGAGTGGATGTATAAATGGTACAGAGATGGACGGGAGCTTCCTGCAGACAAGGCTAACTCCAGCAGTGTAAATGGAGACACATACACAATCCTCTCTGCTGATCAGTCACATGCTGGACTGTACACCTGCAGAGGAGAACTTACAAGGACAGCATCTGTACACTCTCTGATGGGCAGCTCTGCTACTTTGAGTGTTCGAGGTGATTATGATGTATTTTCAAAACCATTGAAAGAGCAGAATGCATATTTGAAAGCTGGTGTCTTGTGAAGCCTTCCATTTACAGCAATAAACTGTCTTTTAAACTTTCAGCTCTCCCACAAGCTCAGCTGACCGTGCAGTCTGGATGGACAGAGGTCTTCCTCAATGAGACTGTGACTCTGAGGTGTGTAATTCAGGGCAGCTCTACAGAGTGGAAGTATAAATGGTACAGAGATGGACGGGAGCTTCCTGTAGACAAAGCTGACTCCAGCAGTGTAAATGGAGACACATACACAATCCTCTCTGCTGATCAGTCACATGCTGGACTGTACACCTGTAGAGGAACACATATAAAGAGATCATCTGTACACTCTCATAATAGCAGTTCTGCTACTTTGAGTGTACAAGGTAAATATGATTTGTTTTACCTGAACATTTTGCATGTCGTGTTCTTTGCTTCTAAACTAAACTGAGAAAAAAACTAAAATTTCACAATGTTATTTGAACCAAGAAATACAGTTTTGTATAATATGATCTGATGTGTCTTGTTCTGAATTACTGTGAGTTGCCAGTTTGGAGTACAGATGTCAGAATACCATTATCCAGTCTTTCCATGGACAATTTATGTTAAATGTGTCTGATGGGTTTGTGACAATTGCTTCATTATTTAATCATATGATTAGGGACACCAGTTTGTCTACCCGTTTTCTCATATTGGACTTCAGTCCTCCGCCACCTAGAGGTCACTATAACCTCTTTGTTAAGCCTCCTCAGACATCTTAGTTGATAATTTAATTGCCACTAATTAAGCACAAATGATGATTGACTGAAGTGTTTACATGAGACACTCACATGTTAAATTTAATTTGATTATTTATTAAAATAGACGTTTCAGTATTTCTGTATGTTGTACAGGGGCATGATAGGTATTGTTAGAAGCCACAGTAAAAATGAGAGCAGTTACAATGTTTGACTTAGAGAAAAAAGTTAAATAAAAAATATATGCTCATGATCCAACTATGGGACTAATCCTAGTCTTCAGTCAAGACCTTAAGTAGAATCTGGTGTCATAGAGTTGGGCAAAAACAAAAACCTGAACCCTTACTGGCCATTTTTGGATTAGATTGGACACCCCTACTTCATATGGATGCGTTTTGCTTTTCACGGCAGCGATACTCAATCCTGGTCCTGGACAGCCACAGAGTGTGCTGGTTTTTGTTTTTTGTTTAAGATCAGCGACCAATTGAGACCAAAGTAAGCAGGTAACCTGAGTTAACCGTTTAATCTACTGCTTTAACTGATCAATTTCTGTGCTACTCAAGTGCTGAATAACAATGTAAGCCAGCAAACCCTGTGGCTCTCCAGGTCCAGAAGGGTGGACCACTGGCTCAAAGCTATACTTTTCATAGCAGTTTAAAATAAATCCATGTTCACCTTCCTGCCTGACTGTCACAATATTAGATCAACTCATCCATTACTTAATTAATTAGATCGACTAAAGTTATATAAATGGCTGAATTAGAAATTCAGTTGTCTGAACAGTTACTTGACTATGCTTTTGAGTGCCTATGGGGACCCCTGGAGGATAAGCAGTGAATTACAAGTTTAAATCCTTGCAAGTCACATGGTGGAGACATACTAGTGGCCGTACATATGGTCTTGTATGTGATGGAGAATGTATCTATTAATGCTAAATGACACTGAGCACATACCTTACCTTCATCAGGGGGAAAACCAAAACCTGTTATTACCCAGAATGCCCCCAGTAGAGCGATGTACACAGGAGAGAGAGTCACCCTGAGCTGTGGCTTTGAGGGAGATCCTGCTGGCTGGGAGTATCTCTGGTACAAAGACCCACTGAGACACACTGTGCCCAACACTGACAGCAGCAGGACTGATGGGTCCAGTTTCACCATCAGCTCTGCTGCTCTGGCCCACAGTGGAGAGTACCGCTGTAGAGCTGCAAGAGGAAGAAAACCTTTTTACTCAGACTACAGTGATCCTCTGACTTTAGAAATATCTGGTGAGAATGATTAAAATAGTAGAAAATGGCTTTGATGTATGTGCTTTAATAATTTAATAAAAACATGTTTTATGATATTTTCAGTTTATAATTAAAATTGCATTGATTTACAGTATTACCTCATACATATCTGATCGTACAGTCTGGATGGACAGAGGTCTTCCTCACTGAAACAGTGACTCTGAGGTGTGTAATTCAGGGCATCTCTGCAGAGTGGAAGTATAAATGGTACAGAGATGGACGGGAGCTTCCTGTAGACAAGGCTAACTCGAGCAGTGTAAATGGAGACACATACACAATCCTCTCTGCTGATCAGTCACATGTTGGACTGTACACCTGCAGAGGAGAACTTACAAGGAGAGCATCTGTACACTCTCTGATTGGCAGCTCTGCTACATTGACTGTACGAGGTAAATATGATTTATTTTGCATGTCCACAGTAAACTGATACATTTCAACTGCAATCTCTTTGCCACTATTTACAATTTTGTGTGTATCTGGCTTGCACTGCCTTAAATTAACCAAGTAAATACTGTTGCCTTGACTGAGATTTTGAAAAAAACATTTGGCAGTTATTGGTGCCATAATTGAGTTAAGAGGAGTGAGAGAGAGCTGCCAATCAGCTGCCTCTCATGCATAATGGGAATATAATGAGCAGGGATAAATATGCAAATTAATGCACTTAAGACACTGAAATATTACATTACATTACAGGCATTTGGCAGACGCTCTTATCCAGAGCGACGTACAACAAAGTGTGATAATATGCAGATTAATTCATGATGTCATATAACTACTGTCTGTGATAAATCTGAAGCCCAGTCGTTATTTTTTATGAGAACGTGCTGGACTCACAGAATCACAGCCTTACCCCTCACTGCAGGGCTGTGTGGTGCCAGTTGATAGGATGAATAAATTGCTGCTTATTACCGTTTTTACCCGGTAACACAATTTAGAGCACGATTGTACAGCAACATGGTTCTGACATATTATAACTGGAGTACAGCACACTACATGCACCTATTAAGAAGGCAACAAATTTCATCAGCTGTCCACCAATGTGAAGAGGAATTCCCTTTTTTTGCTATCATGTGCCACGATAGGGAGAGAGACCATTCACTCCAACTACAGTAACTTTCTGCTATTAATCATGCAATGTAAGGCCTAGTGGATTATAGATTCCATGTCCTGTATCTTTTCCCCCCCGTATAACACGTTGAGTTGGATGATAAGCAATGTATGATCTTGCAGCTTTGCCTCAGGCAGTAGTGACCCTGGATGAAGGATGGATGGGGGTCTTCATCACTAAACGCACTCTAGCAATGAGGTGTGAGCTTCAGGGCTTTACTTCTGCTGACTGGAACTACACGTGGTACAGAGACGGAACGCGGATCTCACTGAACCACACTGGAGAGAGGCACACAGTGGGATTCTGGGATAGCTCCTCTGATGGTGAATATAGATGTAGTGGGAACAGGACAGACAGACCGTACTACTCCCTCATCAGTGAAGGCTTCATGACAAGCAATATCAGTAAGTTCAATTTATAATTGAGGCCACAGACAAGTGAAGGGTTAAATCCATTGTACCCTTGTGTAGATCCTCACTTTTTATTTTCTAATATTAGTTGACTTCTTGATTTAAGATGTAAAATATAAAGAAGAAATGTAAATGAAATGTGTTAATCTGTGTATTTTTTGTGTTCACATACTGAATACGGACTACTATATATACGTACATTTGCAATCAAGGCATACATAAAAAAGGGAAATATACACAGTGCCCTCCAAAATTATTCATTCCCTTGCTTGATAAAGATGAACAAAGAAGGCATGCTCAAAATTTGATCATTTTATCAAGACTGTAAGAGATGTGTGTCACAATATTCACACCCATTCTCAATACTCTGCACCCGCTCTGCACTGAGTTGTCTTACATAGCGTTTCATGAGATTGGGGACCACATGGGAAGGGTCACAGACTATTGAATTTTTCCAGGTCCTTCTGAACTTTCGGTCTGAGCTTGAAGCAAGTCCTCCTGCCAAACTCTGATTGGAACCGGGTGTTTTTCTCTGGGCAATTCTATTATTATAAAATTGTATAATTCTACCGTTTATTGAGCACACAGTATAGCTCATTATCTGTATTGTTTATGCAGCATTTCTCAACTTCATCAGGGGTGTGTGAACAAATTTGGATGGTACTGTATGTAAATGCACAAATTTGAAATATTTGCAATGTTTATCAATATGACAAATGCAGCAAAGCAAATTATTCTAAATGATTTCCTAACATAAATAAATTGCACAATTTTGTAATATTTGCCATGAAATTGGAATCGTTTAAATGATTTCAATACTTTTGAAATATTATATTTTATCTCACGTAACCTTGCTCTTCTACCTCCGCTGCAGGGCTGTACTTTATTGTGGCTCTTACTGGTTCTGTCATAATTTTCATAACCCTGGTTGTGCTGGCAGTCCAATGCTCTAAGAAATGCAGGACATCAGGTGTGTAGTATCACTCATTGAACATGTCCATACATTACGCTATTATTTATACATTACACTATAAAAGCTGTCTAATAATAATATCAGCATTTCAAGTAAATGATAAAAGCACGTGAATTCAGAAGTTTAAAATCACCCATTGAACAGACAAGTGCTCATGGAATTAAATTTAATTGTTATAGTTTCTTGACCATTATATTATTGTATTCATTTAATTCCTCTATTTATGTATTCATTGATCCAGGTGAGTAGTATGGAACACAGAGAGTGCCACAATGATAAATAAATTAATCAAAAAATAAATAAATAAATGTGGGAAAAAAAAAAGAAATAAACCAATCTAAAAATAAATAGTCTAAAAGTACATCTAAAAGTAAATCTGTAAAATAATATAGTAATGCAAATGTGTGTGCAAAAATGTGTAAAAAATGTAATTATATTTTTCTTTAATTTCAAGGAATTTTCAGATTTTCACATTTATTTATTCATTTATTTTCATATATATTTCCCTATTTATTTGATGAGCACTATCGGACAATCAACTTGCCTTGGTTCGCCCACCAAGTGTGAAGTTCCGCCATTCCATGCGATCAGAACAACAGACAACATTTCTCAATGTGAGCAAGTACTTTAATAGAGAAGTCAGTTGCTCAAACATTGAAAGAAATGCTGGACATAGATGAATACATGTATTCCAAAAAAAAAAGAAAATGAATAGAGAAATATGTATGGAAATGAAATAATAAATAAACATGAAAATAAACGTATCCATCCACTATCTAACATATCTAACCGCTAATTCCTGGTTTGCGTAATGGGGAGTGTTGGATCTTATCATGCATTGGACGAGAAGCAGGAATTTACCCTGGACTGGTCGCTAGTCCACACCACTCGTACACTCACACACTCATAGTGAAAATGAATTAGAAAATTAATTTAAAAAATAATTTAAGAAAAATTGCACATACATTTATATTTCTTCATTAATTTCCTGATTTATTGATGTATTTTTATATTATTTATTTCCAATTATTCTATGTTGACAATTCTCTGTGTTATTGCATGTTTGCCATTGTTTATGTTTGTGAACAGGCCGAATTAAAAATCTGCCGGATGGGGGCGAGTTTTACTCCAGGGTAAATGCAGACTACATCAGTGCAGGTGAGGACCGGTCTTTCTGAGTTCTCGTCCGCTCACACTGTGTGCCACGTGTGAGTTGAATCTTCACCTTTCTCTGCTCTCTTCTCCAGATCATGGATTAACAGCCAATGCTGTGTATGAGGAAATAGGCCCTGCCACAGAAACAGAAGGTCAGGACAGAAACCTGTGACCGACAAGTACTAAACTAAAAAACCACGATACTTTCACAAACTGTCAGACGTTGCATCCATTTAAAAATCACATGCTCTGTGGAGCTCAAACTCAGTAGGTTCTTCCTTTAACCCCTCTGCTTTATTGACAACAGGTTCTGAAGTAGTTGGGCAGCACAGTTTCTATTCAGCCATTCAGTTAAAACCATTAAACCAAGGTAAGTTTATAATTAACTCTTAAGTTATTTTTCATAATCACTCTCCGTGATCACTCTCCGTGAGTGACTTCTTTAAAGTGTTTTTTTTTTGTTGCCGGTGGGCAATAAAAATTGTATAAGTTTAAGTGCAACAGTTATTGATAATATGTTGTGATCACACATTCAAAAAAATGATGCGCATAATCCTTGCATTGCAGGTCCTACTGCATAATTGGACACAGGGATCCATATTCACTCAGTCTTACCTTCATATGTGAGGGAATATATTCTCGCTATAGGTACATGCCACTATATCCTACTATATGTTTTCATATCATATGTATTTTAAGGTCACTATGTTGCACATTAAATAATGATATGCAGTTGAACCACCCTATTCATTTCCTGCTCTGTTTTTATAGTTTCCACAGTAATTCTGTAAAATATGACTCTGCAGAACTCATAGGTCCTGTGTTGTGGAAAATTGTTGTTGAAGTTGATGAAACTTGATGAAAATGCATAAAATAATTTAATAAGCTTCTTATCCAGGAGTTCTCAACCCAGGTCCTGTGGGGCTATACGGAATCCCCCTTTTCATTGCTACCCAATGCTTAATTGATCAGTTAAAGTAGTTATCTACACAGTTAATCCAACTCATGTGGTTACTTGAATCTAAATTGGCTCCTGAAAACAGACAGTGGCACACCCTGGGTTGAGGACCTGGGTTGAGAACCCCAAATTTAAGGTAATCAAACCTTTTGTATTTCTGTAATTTTGTCAATGTTTAAGAGTTGGCATTTGCTAACTAGTATTCTTTTCTTGTATTTGAGATACGGTTAAATGAAATGGCATTGGAACAGTGGCACACTTTTTGTCATTTTGTCTCTGTACTCCAGCACAATAAAAATATGTAAATATGATGATAAAGTGCAGATTGTGTTTATTTGAAGGCATTTACATCCATATTGGGTGATTAGGGTAGGAATTACAGCCCTTCTTGATATAATGGGTAGGGAACTGGTCTTGCAATCGAAAGACAGTGGTGTAGTATAATGGGTAGGGAACTGGTCTTGCAACCGAAAGGTCACAGGTTTGATTCCCAGGTAGGACACTGCTGTTACAGGGTACTTGCTCTTCAGTATAACCTGCATTCATTCAGTACAAATCCAGCTGTATAAATGGATGCAATGTCAAAAGTTGTCTGGATAAGAGGGTCTGCTAAATGCCTGTAAACAACATTCCACAAGTTTAGATTCGTAATCAAACAATTCACTTGGTTAAAGTGCTTATTCTCAGCTTTGATTTAACCGTGTAGATCACACAGCGCTTTTTATACTTTACCCCCCTCGTCCTGATGTTTTTTCATCTTTAATCTCATCACCCGATTCGTAATTTTGTTTGGTTGCTATCCCACCTTTACGTTTCCATCTTCATGCGTGCATGAGGCCAATTATTGTGTGATGGACTGCCTGTTGCCGTAATTCCCTGACTATAACGTGTAATAATTCCATCTAATCACCATAAGACAAGAACTGCAGGCCCTTTGGATGAAGGCAAGGCCCTTTTTGAGGGAGTTGGGGCCCTTTGGATGAAGGCGAGGCCCTTTTTGAGGGAGTTGGGGCCCTTTGGATGAAGGCGAGGCCCTTTTTGAGGGAGTTGGGGCCCTTTGGATGAAGGCGAGGCCCTTTTTGAGGGAGTTGGGGCCCTTTGGATGAAGGCGAGGCCCTTTTTGAGGGAGTTGGGGCCCTACTTGCAGGGTGTACACTGCGTATAAGACAGACTGGTCTCATTATAAAAGCCTGCATCCTTCTAGTCTGGAATATGTGGTTATTCATGTGGGATCTGCATTTGGACATTCTTACCATACCATTTAATTTGCCCTCCCCCACCTGGAGAATGTAGCATCAATTATGAACATATTAAAAATCATAACGTGTTTCACACAGGAGCACCCCTATGGAGCTTGTTCTCACACACATCAGTAGTCGCACCGTATGAAAGGGGAAGAGAAAAGACATGGAAACAGAGTAAAATGACCTCAGGGACGACAGAGTCATAGCCAAACATGCTGCTGGCTCCGCGGCTGGTCCACTTATCACCACGCTTATCTGCACTTTCCCAAACGCGTGTGGCGCAAACACGACTGGCTATTCCAAACTGGGCGAAGAAAGCCTTAAAAAATAAAACTGAAATAATTTCAGACCCATTAAACATGGTGAAGTGAGAGAACAGCAACAAACTGCTCTGATTTATCAATGGAGTGCTGGGTAACAGCGAGAATCTGCTCACCCAGCAGCCTTCCAGGACCAGGGTAGAGGGACTACTTTAGAGCTGGACAGAAGAGTGGGGAATTACTGCAACACCAGCCACCAGCCAAATGCCGGTGCGGTTCATCTGTGGCTGGTAAGTGGGTCCACTCTACCAGCCACTTTGGCAGGGAAACAACCCATCACTCGGAGGTCCTGCCCTATTCTAAACTGGTATGAAGGTGAAACTTGCTGGGGGATTCTGCGGTGGGTCAGCCACTGAGGACGGCGGACGAAGAAGTTAGTTTCCTGCCCCGGTGGATGTTTCGCATTTAGGTCTCATGTCCACAGTTCAGCACAAAGGGACGGGCAGTATTTCAATTACAGATTTCAAATACTTTTGAACATTATGCAATTTGTATTCTTTATGTGACGGGAAAATCTGTGCACTGAGACAGAGGGAGGAGAATGAGACTGTGGACCGGTGGTAAATCCAGGCTTTACACCGCACACTTCCAAATGACCCTACACAAACTTCCACATTTAAAACACATCCTTCATTTCACACAAAAATGCTACAGTACACTGTAACTGAAATAATGCACCATTAAATTCAAAAAGTGAACTGCCCCTTCAATATCCAGCAGTTTAGAATTCTGGTTCCTGGTGCACCCTAGTGGTAAAAATGAGCAACTACACAGATATGCTCTGTTCAACTGTACAGCAGGCATTCTCTATAAATTATTTTTAAAATATTATTAAAATATTGGTTGGTGGTGACCAAATAAGGATTTCCAAAACAATTTGGCACTGCATTACAACTGGAAACTTTGACAACCTTGTTCAAGGAGAGACCGAGGTACAGAAACAAAACCTTTTCCTTTAATAAAACTTATTGACATTGCAGAACAAAACTTTACTGAGAAATAATGCCCACCCTTGGACCAATCAGAATCGAGTGTTTAGCCAAGCCGTTGTATAAATGATAATATGATATTTGTTCCTTATGGAAGATGGGGATACACCTCAGGTGCATTACTTACCTTAGTTGTATAGTAAGTTTGCATTAGGTTGCTAGTTGGATTATTGCTACATTTGAACATAATAACATAACATAACTTGAACATAAGAAAGTAGAGATAAGTAGCCAACTAGTGTAAAATAACATGACGCCATGGGTTGGTTTTCTTCCTGTCCTCCACAATTTTTTGAGTCACCAGCCACCACTGATGTATTCTTTCATTTATTGGCTGGACCGCAACAGGGGGGCCAGCCCTACAAATGCGAATGTCTGTGCCTGAGTGAGTGAGTGATGAAGTTATACCATTGTTCGGCCGGATCACGTGTGTTAGGTCTGTATGTATATGGAAGCACTGCATGACCTATCATATCATGATCAGTAAGAGTCAAGGCATAATATATAAAATCATAATAATGTCACTTTAGTCAGTCTTAAACATACATGTATTCTTTCATTTATTTCACCACGTCTACATATTCACATGAAATGTAGATTTCTTTATTTAACCAGGAAAAACCCCATTGAGATCGAAATCTCTTATGCAAGGGGGACCTGACATAAAACACAAAGTTATGAAGTTACACAAGACAGTAGACAAACAACAAATCAGTTACAAACATCAAATGGAGAAAGAGACAGCAGTGCAACAGTAAACGAAAAGATTACTTACAAACTGGAAAGCACAGAAATATAAGTCCAATAAGTCCAAAATATAAGTCAGATAAGTCCAACACTGTGGTCATCGCAGCTGCCTCTATTATAAGGTATTAGGCGAAAAGTAGTATGCGTGTGATGGAAGATTTTGAAGAAAAAAAAAAAAAAACTAACAAAATAAAAAACCCATATCCTCTATCACTCTGCACACGTTTGCCGCTTGGTTTCTGCGACAGTGCCCGACCACACGGCCTTTAATTGTTTCACCGCTGCCGTTTTTGAGATCTGCTGCTGGTGTCTCACTGATAGTGTCACAATAAAAATAAATTAACACGTTACCTGAGCAACTACTTCGGAAAGAGAGCCGTGAGAATGGTCCCTAACAGAGTTTGCGGTCTGTAAAAACAGTGCTGAGTACATTAGTGTTTAACATCACTTTTGTGTCAATTGTTGTTGAACAGACTATAGTCACCTTGAACTACATATAAAAATATATGACATTACAGTGTTTGTCTGTCCGTTTCTCTCTCTCACACACACACACACACACAAGCTGCACAAGAAGCTACTTCTTCCAGCTCATACCAGTGCAAGCCCAGCTCGTGCACTGCGATGTGAAAAGAAGCAGTGACTTGGCATTACATCCTTGAGGAGAGGACGTGTTTGAATGCGTGGTCTCAAAATGACTGTTAAGGGCAGAGCAATCAAGATGGCTCCTGAAAATAATTGGGGAGGCAGAGTAGTACAATGGGTAAGAAGCTGGTCTTGTAACCTAAAGGTCCCCAGTTTGATTCCCCGGTAGGACACTGTTACGTCCCAAAAGCCAACCCGAAGTCCCAATAACCAGGGACAGCAAAATAACAAACTAAACAAGGAGTCAAATCTACATACAAACATAGAAGATTTATTACAAACAATGAGACAACAAAACAGAACACATTACTATATGTAAGCTGAACAGGATGGTTCAGGCAGAAAACAGACAGCTAGGCTACTCTTCATCTAAAAGAAACCACAGTTGACTTTCTGGCCTATCTATCTAAAAATGTGTGAAATCTCTATAATAAACCATTTTTAAAAGCCCCCTTCAACCGAGGTGTCTTCAGGCTTTATCCAGTTGACTGTTAGGACACAGGTGTGCATCGTCAAGCAATCAAACCCCAGAATTAAGGATTAAGGGATTAAAGGATTAAGACAGGCAGACTCCAAATCAAGGGACTGTAACAGACACCGCTGCTGTACCCTTGAGCAAGGTACTTAACCTGCATGTATCCAGCTGTATAACTGGATACAATGTAAATGCTAAGTAAGGATGTGCTTATGTGTTCTTTTTCTAAATAATGAAGGTAATGCAAAAAAAATAAAGGTGCTCTCCAGTTACACAAGTTTCCCAATTTACATTACAGCCCTTTAACAGACACTCTTATCTTGAGCTTCTTTCACACTATTTGCATTGCATCCATTAACATAGTATCAATTTATATAGCTGGATATATACTGAAGCAATGCAGGTTAAGTACCATGCTGTACCCTGCCCTACCCGAAGAATGACATGCAGAATGACACTGATTAGAAGTAATGCGATTACCAGGGCTGTGTGAGAGTGCAAACTATCCCTAATGGCAATTCATGAAAAAACTCCTGTATTTCAAAGCCATGTTTCGCCAGATATTACATTAAGCCTTCAAGCCCATAAGATGCACATTTTTATATATATTTTTAGCAAGTCTACTTTAATAAATGATACAATATGTCATATAATATTTAGTAAAGCAATAACGAAAATAAACTCATGCCATGCTGTGTGGTCAGGTATGGTCAGTTTGGTCAGCCAGTTCCTCCCCACTGTGTACCACTTTCCGGCGTGATACCCATCTCCAGAAGGCTGGATTCACAATGATTGACAGAAAGAGGAGGACTGCCACGCCCACACAGATCCGAACCACATTCTCCACAGCGCGGTAAACTGAGGGAGCAAAAAAACAAAGAAGTCAAGGGTTGAAACAGGCTGTGGGAATATAAACTACTGTAGATGCATTTCAGAATTTGGCAACACATTTTAGTCTGCTCAAACAAGCATTTCATGTACATTTCTGTGATGCTAATCAAATACAATCAGACCCAAAACTATGCTATTTTATGACTCCATTATATACACCATATAGTCAAAAGTATGTGGACACCTGACATCCAACATCTCATCCAGAATTACAGGCATTAATATGTAGTTGGTTCACCCTTTGCTTCTATTAAAACTTCCACTCTTCTGGGAAGGTTTTTTATTCAATGTTGGAGCATTGCTGCAGGGACTTGCTTCCATTCAGCCAGAAGAACATTAGTGAGATTGGGCACTGATTGAGTGATTAGGCCTGGCTCACAGTTGGCTTTCCAATTGATCCCAAATGTGTTGGATGGGGTTGAGATCAGAGCTCAGTGCAGGCGAGTAAAGTTACACTGATCTCAACAAAACCATTTATATATGGACCTCGCTGTTTGCCCATGGGAATTATCATGGTGAAACAGGAAAGGGCCTTCCTCAAACTGTTTCCACAAAATTGGAAGCACAGAATCATCTAGATTGACATTGCGTTAAGATTTGCCTTCACCGGAACAAAGGGGCCTAGGCCAAATCACGAAAAACAGCCCCAGACCAAGTGGTGTCCAGATACTATTGTTCATATAGTGCATCATTGGAGCCTATTTTTCAGTGCATAACTATGTGCATCTATATGACACAAAAGCCAGCAAAATGATTATTTACTAACCAGCCTTCAGCTACAACTGAGATATACAGGTTTCATTAAAAAAAAGTTTTTAAACAACTGAACCATATGAATCTCTGAATTTAATGCTCTTTATGAGACTGTGGTCGGGGTTCTGTCAATTTGTCCTGCCTTATTGAAATGTCCCACCTGTAATGCAAATTTATAGTCATGCTGAAAATTCTGCATCATGCCTTTACATACAGTGCCATCCAAAAGATTTCATACCCCTGATAAAAATGAGCAAAGGCTGTATAAAATAAACAATACCAATAACAACCTATACTGGGACAATTATATTGTGTTAGTATAAAATAATACAATTAATTTTGTCTGCCTTAAATGTAAATGTATATTATAATTCAGATTCAGAATGGAATTAAACATAAGAAAATAAAATAGAATTTAATACATTTCATTTACATTGCACCTTTCTATTTTACATTATACATTAAAAACAGAGGTCAACTAATATTAGAAATAAATGACAATGTATGATACACAAGGGTACAATGGATATTTAAATGGATTAAACCCTTTATTTGTCTGTGATCTCAATTATAAATTGACCTTACTGGCATGAAGCCTTCACTGATGAGGGAGTAGTACGGTCTGTCTGTCCTGTTCCCACTACATCTATATTCACCATCAGAGGAGCTATTCCAGAATCCCACTGTGTGCCTCTCTCCAGTGTGGTTTAGTGAGATCTGTGTTCCGTCTCTGTACCATGTATAGTTCCAGTCAGCAGAAGTAAAGCCCTGTAAGCAGTAGTATAGCCCAGTAAAGCTCACACCTCATTGCTAGAGTGCCTTTAGTGATGAAGACCCCCATCCATCCTTCATCCAGGGTCACTAACGCCTGAGGCAGAGCTGCAAGATCATTCATTGCTTATCATCCAACTCAACGTGTTACATGGGAAAACAGATGTAGGTAATTTAATCCATAATCCACTAGGCCTTACATTGCATGGCTAATGGCAGAAAGTTACTGTAGTTGGAGTGACAGGTCTCTCTCCCTATCGTGGCACATGATACCAAAAAAAAGGAATTCCTCCTAAAATTGGTGGACAGCTGGTGAAAATCATTGCCTTCTTAATAGGTGTACACCGATCAACCACAACATTAAAACCACCTACCTAATATTGTGTAGGTCCCCCTCGTGCCGCCAAAACAGCTCTGACCCGTCGAGGCATGGACTCCACCTCTGAAGGTGTCCTCTGGTCTATTTGGATTTCTGTATATATTTGCATCTACTGGATATTTGTATCTGATATTTTGTATCTACTGTAAATTTGTATGTGATTGTGTTACTTTGTTGTCTTTGATGCTGCAACAGTGCAAATTCCCCCCGGGGATAATAAAGTACACCACTACTACTACTACTACTACTCGTTACGTTATTGGTTTTTATTACAAAGAAAAATTGAAATGGATTACATTATTGATAGTTATTACACTATTGGTAGTTTATTACATTATTGGTTGCTACAGGGCTATAAAAAGCTAAGATATTGTGAGAGGGTGAATTATTTCTGCATGAGTTTACAAACTCTCGACAGGTCAGAGCTGTTTTGGCGGCACAATTTCTCAGTTAAGGGAACAATGTTTTACTGGGTTAATGTAAGGCAGTGCAAGTGTAACGCACATAAAATGGTAAATAGTGGCAAAGAGCTTGCAGTTCAAACCTACAAGTTTACTTTGGACATGCAAATGGTTAGGAGAAAATAAATCATATTTACCTCGTACACTTAATGTAGCAGAGCTGCTAACCAGAGAGTGTACAGATGCTCTCCTTGTAAGTTCTCCTCTGCAGGTGTACAGCATGTGACTGATAAGCAGAGAGGATTGTGTATGTGTCTCCATTTGCACTGCTGAAGTCAGCCTTGTCAACAGGAAGATCACGTCCATCTCTGTACCATTTATACATCCACTCTCTAAGGCTGCCCTGAATTGTACACCTCAGAGTCACTGTTTCAGTGGGGAAGCCCTCTGTCCATTCAGACTGCACGGTCAGATGTGTTTGAGGTAATACTGTAAATCAATACAATTATAAACTGAAAGTATCATGAAACATTCTCTTCACATTTGTATTGAAGCACATAAAAAAGCCAAAGGTACATTCTACCATTATAATTATTCTCACCAGATATTCTTAAAGTCAGAGTATCACTGTGGTCTGAGTAAAAAGGTTCTCTTCCTCTTGCAGCTCTACAGCGATACTCTCCACTGTGGGCCAGAGCAGCAGTGCTGATGGTGAAACTGGACCCATCAGTCCTGCTGCTGTCAATGTTGGGCACAGTGTGTCTCAGTGTGTCTTTGTACCAGAGACACTTCCAGCCAGCAGGATCTCCCCCAAACCCACAGCTCAGGGTTACTCTCTCTCCTGTGTTAATTTCTCCACTGGGGGGATTCTGGGTAATAACAGGCCTTGGCTTTTTACCTGATAAAGGTAAAGCATGTGCTCAGTCTCATTTCTTAGCATTCATACACATTGACCGTCTTCATCACATATTGTACCATTTCACATGGGTAAAGACTGAAGAAAACCTCCCAAACTCACCAGACACATGTAACACAATTGCTCCTGGGAAAGACTGTATCACAGGGTTTTGTCCTTGTTCACCCTGACACAGGTACTCTCCACTGTCTGACTCTCTTACAGAGTGAAGGATGTGCTTTTGTTGGCTTTCAGTACTGCGGGCATAGAGGCTCTCTAATCTTCCCTGGGTGTTTCTGCTCCATGAAAATCTCCAGCCAGACCCTTTCCTGATGTCACAAGCTAAGCTTCTCCTGTGAACATCACTCTGACTGGGGGATCTGTGACTATGACAGCCTGAGGATGATCAGCTGAAATGGAGATCATTGAAGAGATGTTGTTCAAACGTTTTATTTCTTATCATTTGTTGAAGCAAAAAAAGAACCACTATTTGAGGGGAGTCATTTTCAATTACACTACTCACCAGAGACTGTTATGGTATGGATGTTACTGAAAGCTTGCCTCATTTCCTTTCACAGCTTCACACTGATACATTCCGCTCTGTCTCTCACTCACAGCACTCAGGACCAACACAGACACAGAGCTGTTACTACTGGAGACTGGAAGTTGTGTTTGACCACCCTGTCTGCGGCTGGTCCACACAAATGTCCATCCCTCAGATTCAATAACCTGACAGTTGAGAGTAATTGTATTTCCTGGGAACACATCTGGCCATGGAGGATTAGCAGTTAGACGAACAGCAGGACTTGACTGTGCAGCTGAAACAGTTATAAAAAACAGAATCAAACAGTTTTACAATGCAGAGTTTAATACATAGTATCAATGAACATACTGTATGCTTTTTACTTTCTACTAAATTAAATTAAAATTAACTGTGACATTTTCTAAATGTACATTTTTCCTAAATGTAACCTAAATATTTTCTCATTTGTTTTTGCATTATATATATTGCAACAACAAACTTTGAGTCTGTCAGAAAGAATGGGTTTTGGAAAGTTGATCTTCATGAATTCTGGTTTATAATTGCTGTGCGTGTTCCACAAAACAAATGCGTGGTAATTGTGTCAAAACATAGATCTTAGGAATTTAATATCTATACCTTTCTGAACACCAAAAAACACCAGTGCTGTTGCATCTGAAACAGGGAGAAAGGAAAGTTAATGTCTGATCCAGTGTGAATGAACGTTAGTATAAAATTATTTTATTACACTCAGTAAAAATGGTTGTTTGGCTTCACTTAATAGGCGATCCATTTTTAGTTCTTATGGAACCCTTTATGGTCGGTGTGAAAAAAGTGAAAGCTCCCAGATTCAACCATTTTGCCTGACAATGAACTCTTGAACTAGTCAGGGACACAGAAGAGCCTTTTTGAACCCTTTCTTCTGAGAGTCTATTTTCACATTGAAAACACCAATCCTTTTCTTTGGACAGATTTTCATTAAACAATGCTATATAATTTTGTTCCATTTTTGAGTAGCTAAGTGTTCTTGATAATGTATAATTTTTGCTCACACCATCTTTCATGCAGTATAGTAACTTAATAAGCTCAGACCAGTTCAGCAATTATTGAAATATGATTGTTCAGACACAAGAGACAGTCATAAGTTTGAAAATACATGTTGCAAGTTTTCATGAAGTTAATTGTGAA
This sequence comes from Anguilla anguilla, assembly GCF_013347855.1. Classification (NCBI taxonomy): domain Eukaryota; kingdom Metazoa; phylum Chordata; class Actinopteri; order Anguilliformes; family Anguillidae; genus Anguilla; species Anguilla anguilla. Next base: position 41,045,722 of record NC_049211.1, on the reverse strand, counting down.
GACTGAGCATTCAGTCGGATTCACAGACAATCACATGTAATCACAATAATACACAGCAGGACTACAGTACATATGTATATGGAAGCACTGCATGACCTATCATATCATGATCAGTAAGATTCAAGGCATAATATATTAAATCATAATAATGTCACTTTAGTCAGTTTTAACCATACATGTATTATTTCATTTATTTCACAACTTCTGCATATTCACATGAAATGTAGATTTCTTTATTTAACTAGGAAAAACCCTTTGAGATCTAAATCTCTTTTGCAAGGGGGACCTGACATAAAACACAAAGTTATGAAGTTGCACAAGACAATAGACAAACATCAAATCAGTTACAAACATCAAATGGAAAAAGAGACAGCAGTGCAACAGTAAAAAAAAAAAGTTTACTTACAAACTGGAAAGCACAGAAATATGTCATGAGGCTTCATTCTTGCTTTAGACACCAGATAAGTGCATTGCTTACGCTGTGGTAATTGCAACTGCCTCTATTATAAGGTATTGTGTGAAAAGTAGACACTTGTGATGGAGAATTTTGAAAAAAAAAAAAACAACGAACAAAAAAAAAAAACCATATCCTCTGTCACTCTGCACCCGTTTGCCGCTTGGTTGTTTTATGCGACAGTGCCCGACCACACGGCCTTTAATCGTTTCACCACTGCCGTTTTTGAGATCTGCTGCTGGTGTATCTCACTGATAGTGTCACCATAAAAATAAATTAACACGTTACCTGAGCAACCACTTCGGAAAAAGAGCTGTGAGAACGGTCCCTAACCGTCCCCAAGTTTGCAGTGTGTAATAACGGTGCTGAGTGCTAACAGTGTTTGACATGACTTTTGTGTCAGTTATTGTTGAACAGTCACCTTGAACTACATATAAAAATATATGACATTAAAGTGTTTAACTGTCTGTTTCTCTCTCACACACACACACACACACAAGCACATGCGTGCACACACCCACACATACACACACACAAGCACATGCGTGCACACACACACACACACACACACACACACACACACAAGCACATACATGCACACACACACACACACACCCACAAAAACACAAGCTGAACAAGAAGCTTCTTCTTCCAGCTCATACCAGTGCAAGGCCAGCTCATGCACTGCGATGTAAAAAGAAGCAGTGAATTCGCATACGTATCCTTGAGGAGAGGACATGTTTGAATGCGTGGTCTCGGAATGACTGTTAAGAGCAGAGCAATCAAGATGGCTCCTGAAAATAATTGGGGCAGCAGAGTAGTACAATGGGTAAGAAGCTGGTTTTGTAACCTAAAGGTCCCCGGTTCGATTCCCCGGTAGGACACTGTTACGTCCGAAGTTCCAATAACCAGGGACTACAACATAACAAGGAGTTAAAATCTATATACAAAAATAGAAGATTTATTACAAACAATGAGACAACAAAACAAAACACATTGCCATAAGTAGGCTGAACAGGATGGTTCAGGCAGAAAACAGACCAGAGCTAGTCTACTCCAATCTAAAAGAAACCACAGTTGACTTTCTGGCCTAACCATCTAAAAATGTCTCAAACAAGAAAACTGCCTGACCACCTGCAACCTATAACAGAAAAGTACCAACACAGAAAACTAAACAGTAGTGGCAAATTGTAACACAAAAGAAAGGGAATAAAAAGCCTGCTTTGAGGATGTGCTCATGTGTTCTATTTAAAAATAATGAAGGTAATGCAAATCAAATAAAATAAAATAAAGGTAACGGGTGTTGGGAATCCTTTCCCGTGTGGAACCAAGTTGAGAAGGGTGAAGTAACACACTGAGGACCACTTTCCAGTGAAAATATTTTTAATACGATGAGCAAAGGGAGACTCGCCACGGTGCCACAACAAGCTTTCCGTATGAATCTCAACGAGACAGCCACAAGCGAGGGTTTAAGTATACTGTTCAGAGGTGTGGTTATTGCCATGCGTAAACGTTCCCAGGAAGGAATATACATTCCAACAGACTTCCTGGGGACACCCAAATGGCCTGCTGCCGGTGACACCCCTTTGATCTGTGGCTATTGTATATCCTTACAAACAGTGATTAACTCTATTTGTAGCCATTTGCCTCTAACAATGGGAAGCAGTTACAGAGTGTGAGTGTGGGAATGTGTATTCAGATGAGGTTAAGTCGCAGGAAGGAAATTAATTGTTCAAACCTATCACGGGTAAGGAACTGGTCTTCCAACCTCAATGTCACAGGTTTGATTCTTGGGTAGGACACTGCCGTTGTACCCTTGACCAAAGTACTTAACCTGCATTGCTTCAGTGTATATCCAGCTGTGTAGGTTTCTCTGGATAAGAGCATCTGCTGAATGCCTGTAATATTATATGTAATGCATTCATATCACCTGGAGCAGAGTTGTGCTGGTTTTCCTATTATATAAGAGAACTTTCAGTATCTACAGTGAGCACCATAATTCATTGGACAGTGACACATTTTTCGTTATTTTGGTTCTGTACTCTAGTACTTTGAGTTTGAAAGGATACAATAACAGTGAGGTTGAAGTACAGACTGCCAGCTTTAATTTGAGGGTATTTTAATCCATATCGGATGAACCTTTTAGAAATTACAGCACCTTTCATACATGGTCCCCCCATTTTAAGGTACTGCAAGTATCTGTTGAATTGGCTTCACAGATGTGTTTCGTTAGGCAGGTGTATTCATTTGTGTCATTAGTGAATGCAGAAGAGAGCTGTTGATGTCTAGTTTTGATTCTCGACTTTGCAATTGCCTTTGGAGATTGTTGTTGGGGTGTGACAACATCAACAGTTTGGTTCATCATTAACAAGAAAAAAAACAACTGGTGAACTCAATTTTGTCAAAAGACCTGGTAAACCGAGGAAGACCACCGTAGTGGATGATCTATGGTGAGGAAAACCCCACAGACAACAGCCCAACAGATCAAAACACTCTCCTGGATGCAGGTGTAGATATGTCAAAGCCTACCATACGTAGAAGACTACACCAGTAGGACTACAGAGGGTACACTACCAGATGCAAACCACCGATAAGCCTGAAGAACAGAAAGGCGAGATTACAGTTTACTAAAAAGCACCTAAAAGAGCCCCAAGAGGTCTGGAACAATAGAGACAAAGTTTAACATGTACCAGAGTGATGGAAAGAGAAAAGTGTGGAGAAAAAAAGGAAATGCCCATGATCCAAAGCATACCACCTCATCCGTGAAACATGGTGGAGGGGGTGTTATGGTTTGGGCCTGTATGGCTGCCAGTGGAACGGGCTCACTTGTCTTCATCGATGATGTGACTGCAGACAGAAGTAGAACAATGAATTCTGAAGTCTACAGACATATTTTATCTGCTCAGGTAAAACCAAATGCCTCGAAACTCATTGGACGGCACTTCATCATGCAACAAGACAATGACAGAGAGAGAGAGACCTTCTGAAGAGTGACACACTAATGATGAGCTCTTAAAAATGTTATCTTGTTATCTTATCTAGTAATTGATGAGACAAAATAAATATTTAAGAACAGAATACCTCAGAAAAGAACACCGAACAAGTGCAGAACAGCAAAATTACTATAAAACTGGAAAAACCAGGCCAGAACACAATATAAAACCAAATTAGCATAAATTAGCAAGCAAAGATTAGTAAGCAAAGCTAACTGGACTGGAAAACTGAAAAGAAAAGAAGAAAAAAAAAAACAGAACAAAACAAGAACACAGAACATAGAAGGTAGGCCTGAACTATATTATCAATAAATAAGATACCACAGTAAACAATATAGCAGCTAAACAAACAAAAGGCTAAACAAAAAAAGTTAGCTAGCAAGCTAAACAACATTAGCCAAACATCAGTTAAAAAAGTTGAAGAAAGTCACAGTTGGAGTGCCTCCATACTGTAACAATTTTTGGTTACCATGGCAACGGTTACCATGGTAACAGAGCAGCCTGCAGGCAGCAGCACAGAGATACAATACCCTGCAGAAGTCACAAATGCTCAGACCAGGAAGCAGTATAAACTTCCTGTACTGAAGAACAGCCCTGAGTCCCTGCACTGTGACTATGCTTACACAGAGGACAGGAAGATCAAAAACAACTTGATCTTCCACACAGAGCACCCAACAGCCTGGCACACAGCTCTGTGTAAGCACTTTAAAAATATTTAAAAAAGAGGCATCTGCCATGGGAGACAGATCGTTATTGGGGATCAATCAGATGACAGCCCCACAATATTAACCATCAACATATACCACAATGGGACAGTGTTAGTTCAAGGCAGTGAGGCCAGCTTGGACTCCTTTGAGGAGATATTTTTATTTTTGAAAGAGGAGGCAGAGAAAATCAAGGGAAACCCTGAACTTATCAGCCCTGATCCCAATGATTCCCCAACCACCAACAGCACTGTCCACCTAACCCAACCTCCCAATACATCCTCTGTGACTGCCAACGCCAGCCCAGTACGGAGCCCAAAGTACATAGAGCAAATGCGGGAGACCCTGGCCCTGCTGGAGCAGGACTTCACAGAATTTAAAGAATTCACCATGGCCCACCTGTGTGAACACAGCCTCTCCCAGGAGCTACGGGATGAGGTGTGCCAGGTGAAGAGAGAATGCAGGATGGCAGTGAGTGAGGCAATGGCTGAATTAAAAGAGCTGCAGCAGGACAATGAAGCTCTTAGAATGCAGCTGGCCAGCCTTAAAGAGGACCTGAAGCACAGGGACAATGTGCACAAAATGGAGCTGCAGAACTTAAAAGAGCAGCTCCACAGGTACACACACAGCACAGCCCTCCCCAACACACACACGCTCCCGGACACACAGCCCCTCCCCATAACACAATCCCCTGTTGACACACACACACACACCGTAACACAACCACAAACCTTACATTACAGCCCCTCACTGACGCACACACACATACTGAGACACACACACCCACTAACACACAACCTCCTACTGACACACAGCACCTTACAGACACACAGACAAAGCACCCCAATGCCGAGGTGGTCCTATTAATGGACTCCAACGGGAAGTACCTAGACACACAGATGATGTTCCCAGGCCGGCGGGTCAGCGCACTGCGCTGTGCGAACACAGGACAGGCCCTGCAGCAGCTGAAGAGGGACACACTGGGGAGCCCGGCCTGCATCGTTATACACACCGGTACCAACGACCTGCGAGCTCTGCAGCAGAACACCACTCGCGCTGTGAGGAAGGTAGCAGGCCCTCGAGGGCCACACAGGAATTCCCAGACTCCAGAGTGGTGGTCTCCACACTGCTGCCCCGAGCAGACACACCCCCACACATCATTGCAGCAATCAATGCCGAGATAACCAGAGGATGTGCCACCCTACCCAGCGTACAGCTGGTACACCACCCTGCCCTGGGCCCTTGGCACCTGCATGACGCTGTGCACCTGAACAGACCAGGAGTCAGGATCTTCGCCAAGTCCCTAAAGGACATCGCCCTGGGCCGCAGCCCCATCAACCCCCCTCCACTCCCCACCCCCCCACCTCCCCCCCAGCAGAGCCCAGTACAGCAGGAGGCGCCCCCTTCTCCCAGCCCCACCTCACCAGCGCAGCAACATGTGGGTACCTGCTGCCCATCAGTGCCCCGCCCAGCCCAACCACCCCAGGCTCCCCATCCACAGGCCCAGAGCCCACCAGGAGCAGCAGCTCAGCTATGCTGCAGTCCTGAGCCAGCCAACCTGCCGACACCCTCCGCCCCCTGCCTCCGACCTCGCCCCCACCACCACCGAGCTGGGAGAGATTAAGAGCCTCCTCAGCCTACTCTGCAGTAAACTGATGGGTTAAAGGTCACCAGAGCGGGTAGGAGGGATACTTACTGTCCCAAAATAATAATAATAATAATAATAATAATAAAATAAAAATTACATGCGCTAAACAGAAAGAGAAAGGGTAATTCTGTTGTTATATATATATTATTTGTTTCACTTTTAATAGTTAAACAAATAATATATATTAAATATTAAATATAAATATTAAATCCCTCTCAATCAGCTTGTGGAATGTTCTGGGTATGCGCTCTTCGACCTTTGGGCTCAAGAGCGCAAACCCTGAGTTTATTAACAATGTAAATAGTCATGATATAATTGTTTTTTTAGAAACATGGTGCCGTGTAGACGCACTGACTCACTGTCCCTCAGGTTACAAAGAAATCATAGTGCCATCATTTAAATTAAAGCATGTCAAGCACGCCTGGGATTCAGGGGGAATCATAATATGATTTAAAGAAGACCTGGCACCCGACATCACTCCGATAAAACAAGGACCAACACATATATGGCTGAAGATTAAAAAGGGAATAGTCATGTCTGATCCTGATGTTTACCTGTGTGCGGCCTACATTACATTACATTACATTCATTTGGCAGACGCTTTTATCCAAAGCGACGTACAAGAAGTGCATTTTCATGATCGTAGACAACTGCTGAACACGGGTTCAGTAAGGTACAATTACTTATTTTGTACAGCTATTTCTAGCTGAGAACAATGAACACTATCCTGGTCTAACATCTGCAAAGCCAAACTAGGCAGAAGATTAAGCTAGAGTATTAGGACAAATACAATTTACCAAGAAGTGCAGGGATGGGGCAACATGTAACAAGTGACAAGGAAAAAGGGTTTTTTTTTTTTTTTTTTTTTTTAATATATATATATATATATACACAGCATGGTGGTGGTTATTCTAGGTATAGTCTGAAGAGATGAGTCTTCAGGCCACGGCGGAAGATGGATAGTGAGGGGGAGGTTCGGAGAGGGACGGGGAGTTTGTTCCACCACTGGGGAGCTAGGGTGGAGAAGCTCTGTGATCCCTTTGGGCGGGTGGGAGGGGTTACGAGACGCCCTGCTGCTGCAGAGCGGAGTGGTCGAGCAGGCACATAGAATTGAGTCATGTCCTGCAAGTAGATGGGGGCTGTCCTGTTGGCGGCAGTGTAGGCAAGGGTCAGGGCTTTGAATCGGATCCTGGCAGCGACCGGTAGCCAGTGAAGTGATCGCAGCAGAGGAGTGACGTGGGAGAATTTGGGGAGGTTGTAGATGAGCCGGGCAGCGGCATTCTGAATCATCTGTAGTGGCTGTATGGCACAAGCTGGCAGGTTTGCAAGGAGAGAGTTGCAGTAATCAAGGCGAGAGGTCACCGTAGCCTGGACGAGCAGCTGGGTGGAGTGCGTCGTCAGGTATGGTCGAATCCTCCTGATGTTGTATAGGAGGAATCTGCAGGACCTTGATGTTGCCTTGATGTGCTCCTTGAGGTCCAGTTGGTCATCCAGGACCACCCCCAAGCTCTTGGCAGAGTGAGAGGCAGTCACTGTGGTGCCATCAACCGTGATTGAGAGTTCACGAAGCAAGGAGGTCTTGTGCGGGAAGAAGAGCAGCTCAGTTTTGTTGAGGTTGAGCTTCAGATGGTGGCTGACCATCCAGGTGGAGATGTCAGCCAGGCAGGAAGAGATCTTATCATTGACCAGTGTGGCCGAGGGGGGGAAAGAAAAGAAGAGTTGTGTGTCATCTGCATAACAATGATAGGAAAAACCATGTGAATTAATGACTGAACCAAGAGATCTGGTGTATAAGGAGAACAGCAGAGGACCCAGTACAGATCCCTGCGGCACTCCCGTAACAAGTGGATGAGAAGCAGAGGCAGACCCCTTCCAGGTGACCTGGTAGGTCCTATCTGCAAGATAGGAAGCAAACCAAGACAGGGCAGTCCCGGCAATTCCCATCCCAGCCAAGGTGGAGAGGAGTATTTTATGGTTGACCGTGTCAAAAGCTGCAGACAGGTCAAGAAGGATCAGGACAGAGGAAAGGCGTGAGGCTCTTGCAGTGGCAAGTGCCTCCGTCACAGCTAGGAGTGCAGTCTCTGTTGAGTGCCCAGATCGGAAGCCAGACTGGTGAGGGTCTAGCAGGTTGTTCTGATGGAGAAAAGAGGTTAATTGTTTAAGAACTGCTCGTTCGAGGGTTTTGGACAGAAAGGGTAGAAGGGAAACGGGTCGATAATTTGCTACATCGGAGGGGTCTAAGGTGGGTTTTTTGAGTAGTGGGGTAACACGAGCCGTCTTAAAAACAGAGGGAACATGACCAGAGGAGAGAGAGGAATTAACAATGGAAGACAGATAGGGAAGGAGCTCGCTGGAGATAGATTGGAGAACTTTAGATGGGATGGGGTCAAGTGGACAGGTGGTTGCGCGATGAGAGGTGATCAGTTGTAATACATCGGAGTCCTCCAGCATTTCAAAGGAGGTCAGTGTGGCTGTGGGGTTGTCCTGGGGGGTTGGGGGGCTCACTGGATGGGTGAAGGAGTTCCGGATTGTAGCCACCTTTCCTTCAAAGGCGGCCAGAAAGTCATCTGCGGAGAGGGAAGAGGGAGGTGGGGGTGGAGGAGGAATGAGGAGGGAAGAGAAGGTGGAGAATAGTTTACGTGGATTAGAGACACATGCGCTGATCTTGGATTGGAAAAAAGAGGCTTTTGCAGACGTGAGGGCAGATGTAAAAGTCGCCAGCAGGGTATGGTATGCAGTCAGGTCATCAGAGGATCGGGATTTTCTCCACTTCCTCTCTGCAGCCCGCAGTGATGTTCTGCTGGAGCGTAGTGACTCGGTCAGCCATGGGCAGGGGGGTGAGGAGCGTGCTGGTTTGGAGACAAGAGGACAAAGTGAGTCGAGGGACTGAGAGAGGCAGGAGTTGAGGGTGGAGGTGGCAAGGTCAACTGGCAGGTTAGAGAAAGACGCAGGAGGGGGAAGTGTAGACAGAGCAGTGGAGACGAGGGAGGATTGTGACAGAGTAGGGAGATTTCTCCTGAAAGTTACTGTGGGTGAGCCTACACTCCCCCTACTGAATCACCTTATTACGATGAAAATTTTTTCCACACCCTCCACACAGAAATCAGCCATTTCCAGGCCCAGGGACATGTGCTGCTGTGTGGAGATTTAAATGCAAGGACAGGAATAGAGCCTGATTGTATTAGCAATAATGGAAATAGCCACATATTTGGACATACCCCTCTAAATCTTATACCAAATGTAACACAGAGAAATAACCCTGACCGTGCTGTAAACAAAAATGGTAGGGAGTTAGTGCATCTCTGTCGAGCCTTAGGCCTGTACATTCTTAATGGCAGGATCAGAGGGGACTCTTTAGGAAGGTTTACTTACTGCTCAGATCTTGGGACTAGTGTAGTCGACTATGCCATCACTGACATGGACCCCTCTTTCATCAGTGCATTCACTGTTAGACCACAAGCCCCATTTTCAGACCACTGTCAAATCAATGTGTACCTGAAAAGAATTGGACAACCCAAGAACACTGAAACACAGCCCTCTAAGCTATATAATCTCAATCAAACATACAGATGGGCTGCAAACAGCATGGAAGAATTTACCAAAGCAATCAGTTCCACTGAAATAACTAACCATATTAACAGTTTCATTTTAACATCATTTAAACCTGACCAAAGTGGTGTAAATCTAGCAGCTAAAATGATAAATGAAATCTTCCATCAATCAGCACTTAAAGCTAACCTCAAAAAAACTAACAAGAGAATAAATCAGAAACAAAATCTTGAAGAAAAATGGTTTGATGATGAATGTAAATCTACTAGAAAAAAACTAAGACAACTATCAAATTTGAAACATCATCAGCCACAAAACACTGACCTGCGCCTCAAATACTGTGAAATCCTTTCATTATATAAACAAATGTTAAAAAAAAAAAAAAAAAAAAACAAATTCATGAAACTCTAAAAGAGATGGAAGATTCCATTAACCAAAATCAGTTCTGGGAAAAATGGAATAACTTAAGTAACAAAACACCTGAAGAATTAGCCATCCAAAATTGTGAAATTTGGAAAAACCATTTTAAAAACCTATATACAGAATTCTCTCAGGATGATCTCAATTTGGAACATAAACTACTTCAAGAAAAACTGAAAGATACTTGAATCAACAATCAAGGACAACCAGAATCCCCTGGACAACCAAATTACTCTAAAATAACTAAATGAAAAAATCCAAAAACTCAAACCTAAAAAAGCTTGTGGCCCTGACAGTATCAGATCAGAAATGCTTAAATACAGCACCCCTGAGCTGCAGAAGGCCTTACTTAAGTTATTCAACCTAATATTACAAACAGGCTGCTTCCCTGAGATCTGGAGCCAAGGGCTTATATCCCCAATCTACAAGAGTGGAGATAAATTTGACCCCAATAACTACCGAGGCATTTGTGTGAGCAGTAATCTGGGGAAGGTTTTCTGCGGTAGTAAGAGTCAGATTGGTTTTCTTCCAAAACACCGCACAACTGACCATATTTACACCCTACACACCCTAATCAACAAACATGTATACCAAAAAAATAAAGGAAAAATATTTGCATGCTTCATTGACTTCAAAAAAGCATTCGATTCAATCTGGCACGAGGGCCTATATTATAAAATCATACAAAGTGGTGTAGGGGGTAAAGTGTATGACATAATTAAATCAATATATGTAAAAAACAAGTGCGGAATAAACCTTGGCAAAAAAAGAACTGATTTCTTCAAGCAGGGGCATGGGGTGAGGCAGGGCTGCAGTTTGAGTCCAACATTGTTCAATATTTATATCAATGAATTAGCGGTGTTACTGGAACAATCTTCAGCTCCTGGCCTCACCCTAAACAACACAGACATTAAATTCTTGCTCTATGCAGTTGACCTGGTCCTGCTGTCACCCACTAAACAAGGATTACAGCAGAACCTGGATCTGCTAGAGCAATACTGTCAGAACTGGGCACTGACAGTAAATTTGAAAAAGACAAAGATTATGATCTTCCAAAAAAAGCCCAGATCTCAGGAAAACAGATACCTCTTTACTCTAGGAAATACCGTCCTAGAACACACACTAAGCTACGATTACCTAGGACTAAAAATCAGTGTGTCAGGGAGCTTTGGCCTAGCAGTGAATGCATTAAAAGAAAAAGCCCGCAGGGCTTTTTATGCAATTAAAAGGAGATTCCATACAATAAATATTCCCATTAGAATCTGGTTAAAAATCTTTGACTGTGTCATCCAGCCTATCATGCTGTATGGAAGCGAAATATGGGGTCCACTCAGTCAGCAAGACTACACCAAGTGGGAGAAACATCCAGCTGAAACCCTGCATGCAGAATTCTGTAAAAACATACTAAAAGTACATAGAAATGCCCCTAACAATGCATGCAGGGCTGAATTAGGCAGATTTCCGACTCTCATTCAAATTCAAAAAAGGGCATTACATTTTATTGTAATTGTAATTTATTGTAACATCTAAAAATGAGTCCAACAGACTCATGGTCAGGATCCTTACAATTCTTAGCACTCCAAACCCAAGAGCTCAGCCCAGGAAAGTATCCCCTCAGTCAGCTGGTTCTGAACCTCTCTAGACTAACATTAACACATACTAATGCAAACCAGCTTCAGACCAGCACTGCTTCACAACAGCCCATTAGAGTCAACCAAATTATAAAACACATCAAAAACTCTGGACCATTGGAACAAAGAAACACAATCCCAAAATAAACTGAATTGTTATTGGGCCCTAAATAGAAAATACACACAGGCAGAGTATCTCTTCTCTGTCAGAGCTATAAAGCAGAGACGGATCCTGACCAAGTACAGGCTCAGTGACCACACGCTTGCAATTGAAATAGGCAGATACAAAAACTCATGGGTACCAAAAGAAGAGCGAATATGTGGTCACTGCAAGACAGGGGAGGTGGAAACAGAGATGCACTTCCTCCTTACTTGCACAAAATATTTACAAATTAGAAAAAAATATTTCCAAAAATGATCCCAAATTATAAATCATTTAAATTACAAATCAAAAGAAGAAAAATGTGCAATTCTTTTAGGGGAAGGATCAACAGCCCCAATTGCGGCACAGTTCATTTCAGCCTGCCATAACTTGAGGGACAGTGAGTGACCACCCACCCCATATAAACATTGTACATATTTATTGATCTACTTCTGTTGCTGTCAATGCTGTTATTTGTATATATTGTTACATTTACCATTATTATTTTAATATTATTATTATTTTACATATTTATATATGTATGCTTTGGCAATAAGTATGTTTGTATTTCATGCCAATAAAGCAACTTAAATTGAAAATTGAAATTGACTCGAAACATACTGCTAGAGCAACGAAGGGGTTTTTGACGGCCAAAAAAGGGGGGGGGGGGATGGGGGGGGGGGGGGGGCGGTTGATATTCCTCCTGTTAGTGGGGGAGGTGTAATGTGCTCCCTGTCTAATAGGTTAGTGCACGCTGGTACATGCACAGAAGTACCTAAAGCAGATGCATTCAGCGCCAAACCAAAAATAATTACATTTCATATTCATTAAAATATGTATTATAAATGTGTGAGTTATCCTGATTGAAATCTAATTAACTGCAAAATGATTAATATTGTGGTTGTGCATTTACTCAATCCCCTATTTCCATAGAAAAGCTCAATAAAACAACCAGCAGAGATTGGGATGGCAGGTATGCCATCCCACCAAGTTACGCCTATAGCCCCATACCTATACAGCACCAAGAGTTTGGCACTTTTCAGGGTTCCCCACAGAAATAACCACAACAGCCACAGACACTCAGCCCTTAAAAACATTAAATTCTGTACATTCTGACCCCATTTCAACAGACAGATTTCATAAACAACTTCACATGTCCACACAATAAAGCCCCAAACTAAAGGGATTTTGCGTTTTCTCCTTCTTCTTCTCTTTCTTCTTCTTCTTCTTCTTCTCGTTCTTATTTTTCCTGCTGCCTATCCAACTAACAACATGTCTCCCCATTGGACATTTTACCGACACCAGCCAAATCTTCACCTACACGACCCAATCAAAAACTCGCATACACACGCAAAATACCCATACCTTTTTATTCTGAAACATTTCGAATTTAAACAGCTAGTTTGTCTGTGGCCTAGTGGGCAAGGTTACAGTCTTGGGAACATGGGGTCTTAGGTTCAAGCCCAGCTAAGAACACATTTCTTTAACCTGCTTTTACCCTCACTAATAATTGTCTACTACTTTCCAATTATTGCTTTTGCGCCATATCTACCCGCCGTTCACCGAACCTATACACTGCATTATGACGTACCGTCTGCACGTTCAGTTATTAACCGGCTACAATTTTGCAAAGCCGTATGGATTCAACGGGAGCTCTTCTGTGCTTACTGGCCTGTGTTCTTCTTTAAAACCATGGACAGGTTTGCAAATAATATTTCACGCATTGCATAGCTATGTCATGGTGCTGCACTAACAAAGTCACAAACTGGTAAACCTCCGGTTGAAGGATTGAATCCTGCCTCGCCCTCAGGCAGATAATTTCCTCTTTTACACTAACGTTTTCTTACGCTTATATTTGCTTTACCAAAACTCACTCACGGCCACCCATATACATTTCATGATGGCAAATGTATTCCTTTTATTAAAAAGTTACACCAGTTCACCACTGTGCCATTTCTACTAACTATATTTCTTCACTTGGCTACTGTACATAACCTTCTTATCAGCAAACGCCACGTTTCTACATTCATGTTACCTTGCCCTGTTCTCTATATAGCCACATACAAACAATTACTACGTATGTACGTTCTGCAACTCCCCATTAAAACATTACATTTAAAATCATGACTCACTCATAATTATAACTACTACTACTGAACATGAAAAAAGCACATCAGTGCAATAGATATCACACGTTACTTAACCCTCCACTTCAATAATTAAAGTTTTATACATACTGTTATATATACCATTAGATAAGGAAAATCAGCTCACTCATGGTCACTTCATTTACTTCGCACTATAGTCTGTGATCATGTCAACCATCACCTATATGCCCATTCTACTAAAAACATATTGTTTCAACTACGCATTTCATCATTTCTCCTAATCCTAATTTATCTCACAATGTTGTTATTTTCTCATATGCAAGGCTGCTGGGACATATGCGTCTGCTCCTATTCTCCACTATCAAGTTTTCTGGTTCTAGTTTAGCAGAACAGCGAAGAGGATTCCTACCGGCAGATAAGCCTATCAAAATGGCTTATAAACCTTACAAAGAGTAAAAGTGCATCTCCAAGAAATAACAGACAACGGAGCAGGACAGAAGGGTACACAAGTTGTGACCTAGGGAGGTCTAATTCTACAGGCTTGCTGATTCTTTTGTCAATCAAGGCTCGTTGGATGGCCGTCAAATCCGTGAGTACATATACTGGTCATATTTTACCTGCGTTTCTGATGCGTTTACACTTACGCCACTGCACGGTTTGTCACAGCCACTGTTTTACATAAGCCGCGTTTACACCAAAAGTACCCGGAACTTTTAGTCCCGGAACTACTTTTCCAGGAACTAAAAGGTTCCTTCAGCCCATTGTTGTCTGCGTTTCCACCGCAGTCTAAATTCCCGCGAAGATTAGGCAAATTAGCCCACTGACGTATGAAAAAGCGACGTTGTCGTCGGTCCATCTGTCCTATGATTTCTTCTGTAACCCCATACTACCACCGAAGTAGCCTACACTATTTTCTAATAACCGGGACAGCCCGGAGAGGTTTATTCCACTTATATACAATGGGTTACCAGCAATGACTATATATGGTTACTTTTGTATTTATTGATTTTTATCAATTTAATCACCTGGAATTGAAATATTCTTCTGCAGCCATTTGGGCATATTTTACCGTTGTCAAGCAAAACTGTCGTTGGTAGTTGAACTTGGACTGTTGTTATGCAACAAATAGGATATAACAGGTCAATAGTCAGATTGTAACTGTTTTATATATCCTCTCAAACACATTCATTATGTTTTTATGCGAACATTCACTTTCATGTCTTGACATCCGAGGCGACAGAATGCATTCACATTTCCAATATAACTGGCAACAACAGCAGAAAACATGCACACGTTGTAAACAATTTGCTGTTTGATTACTTTCTCATCGTCAATTCCATATAGGCTAATTGCAAAATGACAAGAATAGAACGAAAACTCGGACTTGCTTGAAAATTTAAATTAGCAGTGGTACAGCCAATCTTTTGCTTTCCTTCAAAGTTACTGCTAGCCGACCAGCGAAGTGTGCCCTCCAGATGCGAACCATGCACCATAAATTAGTCCATAGTCTTCCTGGTCTTTTTGTGGAATTGAAGAATGGCAGAGTAAAATTACGGCAGTCTGAAAAAGCTAAAGGGACGATTACTAGAATTAACATGTTATTTTACCCTGACAAAAAGTGCGGAAGGTGATTTCCAGTTTGCTTTTACTGTATCACCAATGTGAATTATGCAGAACTACCGCATACCTCACATAACTGTATCAAACGTTTTGAGTCAATTACAACGGGTTAACAAAGAAAATCCGGAAGAAAATATTCAGCAACCGAATTATAATTCCAAGACGTTGGCAGGCTATAACCAAAAAACTAGGCTACAGCGCCGCATAACATACAAGTTTGATTTCAAGTTATTATGAAAATAAATCGGTTTGCGGCTGCAGATTTTTAAACATGGCGGTTGAAATAAAACACTACAAGTAGTCGACCAATCAGAAATTTTCAGCGCTTGCGCCCCACCCCAAAGGTTCCGGTACTTTTGGAAAGTACTACCCCCTGAGCAGGGATGTTTTTGGGGGTAAAATAAAGCCCCCGGAACTAAATTTATACCCTAGTTCCTGCGGTCGAAACGCACTGAGTTCCTCAAAAGGGTCCTAGTTCCGGGGTGAAGTTCCTGTGGTGGAAACGCGGCTATATATAGCAAACCGAAACTGCTCACCGGTACACGCTCATCAGACTGTACAAATTCACACGAGGATAGCCATAATCCACAACCATTTCTTACAGGGTCACTTCGCATTTCTCTCATAATAAAATGCTTTGCATAAAGAAATGATGTCTCATAAAAAACACATTTTCAACGTAGAAAAATGCCAAGTTACTCACACATGCAAGACATACGCCGTCTATAACTCATTCATTCAGACTGCCAAAATCCACACCTGCCATTAAACGTATTGATATCAAAATTACGCCAAGTTACGGTACTACAAACAATATAGGCTGTCTTGCCTCACCAAAATTAAAAAAGATGTATTCCAAAGCAATGCTACACAATATTTCCTCAATTCTTTCAAGTCACTTGGCCCTGTGTTTTGTAATCTTACCATTTTACAATGTCATGCAAACTTTGTGTCAGATCAAAGTGTCAAATATTTCGAATTGCCTCATGGAACACATTGAAATTCATGTAGAAAACTGCTGGTCAGTAACTACAGGAAGCATATTTCTCCAGAAAACATATGTTTATACTTGCTTTTGAACTCAATTTCAGTAAATGTACAAGTGATTGTATATTTGCTACGTACAATAAATACTGCATGTAAAATACGTATTGTACATACATACATAGAGAACTTCTTTATCCCCATGGGGACATTTCCCTCGCAGCATGTTGCATTCACATTTACGAACAGACATTTATACCAAGAAACATACTATCATTCACGCAACAGAAAGCTGGCCACCGAAAAACATACATACCAATACAAATTGGACATATAGACGCCTATTCAATCAATCTTCACTGTGAGAAAGCCATCCACACATAGGTTTGGCCTGTCCATGTACTGCTTGCTTATACACACAGGGCCAAGTGACTTGAAAGAATTGAGGAAATATTGGGTAGCATTGCTTCGGAATACATTTTTTTAAGTTTCGGTGAGGCAAGATAGCATATATTGTTTGTAGTACCGTAACTTGGTTTCATTTTGATATCAATACGTTTAATGGCAGGGGTGGATTTTGGCAGTCTGAATGAATGAGTCATAGATGGCGTATGTCTTGTATGTGTGAGTAACTTGCCATTTTTGTATGTTGAAAACGTGTTTTTTATGAGATTTATTATACACTCTGCACTGTTGTGTTTACAAGCACCAAGCACACACAACAGTAGATCACAGAGTATACCTGTACTAACTCAACAATGCAAACCTAACAAACACAGCATCGTACAAAGTAACGGTTTTACACCCAAAGCACAATATTGTGAAGAACTGATTTAAAGTCATTGCACCCATTTTAAATGAATTTCTGCATTTTTCTAAGGGGCCCGAAGAGACCATAACTACATGCAGGCACTGCATTTGTTTCAGCTGTGTCACTGCTGTGCCTGTTGCATTTCCTCTTTGCAAAGGGTTGTGGAAACTGAGAACAGTTTCTGTGAACTGTGAACAAAAACGTCCTCATGGTTTCTAGTGGGGCATTTACACAGTATTAGTAATCAGGATGAAGCCGGACACCATGTTCTTTCTGCTTTGTAAGTAGAAGAATTTTAATAATGCAATTTCAAGCAATAATTATCTGGTAGCATATATGAATTATGATTACAATGCATAATACGTATAGTATGTGAGTCATAAACAGCTGAATTGTGGATAATCTGAATAAATGTATAATTCCTGTTATGGGCAGAAGTCTTGCTGAGTATTATTGTGACTGCTAATCTGTAAATTTGACTGGACAATACTTTGAAAGTGGCATAGTTCTTCACAATTAAATGTATGAAAACATGCAACACATACTTTCAAACATTTGACTGTCTCTTTTGTCTGAACAATCGCACTTCAATAATCGCTGAAATGGTGTGAGCTTATAAAGTTACCTTACTACATGAAAGACAGAGTGAGTGAAAATAACATACTATCAAGAACATTTAGCTACTGAAAAACTGGACAACATTATACAGCATTACAAAAAAAAGGATTGGAGTTTTCAATGTGAAAATACACTCTCAAAAAAAAGGGTTCAAAAAGGGTCTTCTGTGTCTCCATGGAGGGACCCTGACTAGTTCAATTTTTCACACCAACCATAGAGGGTTCCATAAAAACTAAAAATGGTTCCCCTATGAAGACAAGCCAAAGAACCGTTTTTACTGAGAGTGTAATAAAATAATTTTATACTAACTTTCATTCACACTGGATCAGACATTGCAATTTACTTTTCTTTCTCCCTGTTTCAGATGCCACAGCATTGGTTTTTGGTGAACACAAAGGTATAGATATTAAGTTCCTAAGATCTATATTTTGACAGGGACATAATTACCATGCATTTGATTTGTGGAACATCCACTGCAATTATAAACCAGAATTCATAAAGACCATGACAACTTTCCAAAACCCATTCTTTCTAACAAACTCAAACTTGTTTAGGATACATATAGGGCAAACTTACATTTCGGAAATGTAATGTAGTTCATTTAAATTTAAATTTAAAAGCTGAATGCATATTTTTCATTGATACAATGTATCAAACTGAACTTTGCATTGTAAAACTGTTTGATTCTGTTTTTTTATAACTGTTTCAGCTGCACAGTCAGGTCCTGCTGTTCGTCTGACTGCTAATCCTCCATGGCCAGATGTGTTCCGAGGAGAGACAATTACTCTCAGCTGTCAAGTTATTGAATCTGAGGGATGGACATTATTGTGGACCAGACACAGACAGGGGGCTCTAACACAACTTTTAGCCTCCAGCAGTAATAGCTCCGAGTTGGTCCTGAATGCTGTGAGTGAGAGACAGAGCGGAATGTATCAGTGTGAAGCTGTAAAAGGAAATGAGCGAGCGATCAGTAACATCCATACAATAACAGTCTCTGGTGAGTAGTGTAATTGAAAATGACTCCCCTCAAATAGTGGTTCTGTGTTTTTAGTTATTTGCTTCAAAAAATGACATGAAATAAAACGTTAAAATAACATCTCTTCAATGTTCTTATCTCCATTTCAGCTGATCGTCCTCAGACTGTCATAGTCACAGATCCCCCAGCCACAGTGATGTTCACAGGAGAAATGGTTAGCTTAGCTTGTGACATCAGGAAAGGGTCTGGCTGGAGATATTCATGGAGCAGAAACACCCAGGGAAGATTAGAGAGCCTCTATGCCCGCAGTACTGAAAGCCAACAAAAGCACATCCTGCACTCTGTAAGGGAGTCAGACAGTGGAGAGTACCTGTGTCAGGGTGAACGAGGACAAAACCCTGTGATCCAGTCGTTCCCTGGATCACTTCTGTTACATGTGTCTGGTGAGTTTGGGAGGTTTTCTTCAGTCCTTACCCATATGATCTGGAATGTGATGAAGACTGTCAATGTTTATGAATGCTAAGAAATGAGACTGAGCACATGCTTTACCTTTATCAGGTAAAAAGCCAAGGGCTGTTATTACCCAGAATCCCCCCAGTGGAGAAATTTACACAGGAGAGAGAGTCACCCTGAGCTGTGGGTTTGGGGGAGATCCTGCTGGCTGGGAGTATCTCTGGTACAAAGACACACTGAGACACACTGTGCCCAACACTGACAGCAGCAGGACTGATGGGTCCAGTTTCACCATCAGCTCTGCTGCTCTGGCCCACAGTGGAGAGTACCGCTGTAGAGCTGCAAGAGGAAGAAAACCTTTTTACTCAGACTACAGTGATCCTCTGACTTTAAAAATATCTGGTGAGAATTATTACAATAGTTTTTTATACTAGTCGAATATGGCTTTGATTTATTTATTAATAATTTACTAAAATTATGAGGAGCGTTTCATGATACTTTCATTTTTTAATTAAAAACTGTATTGATTTACAGTATTGCCTCAAACACATCTGACCATGCAGTCTGGATGGACAGAGGTCTTCCCCACTGAAACAGTGACTCTGAGGTGTGTAATTCAGGGCAGCCCTACAGAGTGGATGTATAAATGGTACAGAGATGGATGGGAGCTTCCTTTAGACAAGGCTAACTCCAGCAGTGTAAATGGAGACACATACACAATCCGCTCTGCTGATCAGTCACATGCTGGACTGTACACCTGCAGAGGAACACATACAAGGAGAGCATCTGTACACTCTCTGATTGGCAGCTCTGCTACATTGAGTGTACGAGGTAAATATGCTTTATTTTCTCTCAACAATTTGTATGTCATGTGTTCTTTCTTTCCAGACAAAACTGAGAAAAAGAACAATTTTACAATGTTATTTGGACCAAGAAATATGCTTTTGTATAATATTATGATCTGATGTGTCTTGTTCTGAATTACTGTGAGTTGCCAGTTTGGAGTACAGGTGTCAGAATACCATTATCCAGTCTTTCCATGGACAATTTATGTTAAATGTGTCTGATGGGTTTGTGATAATTGCTTCATTATTTAATCATATGATTAGGGACACTAGTTTGTCTAACCGTTTAGTCATATAGTACTTCAGTCCTCCGCCACCTAGAGGTCACTATAACCTCTTTGTTAAGCCTCCTCGGACATCTTAGTTGATATTTTAATTTGCACTAATTAAGCACAAATGATGATTGACTGAAGTGTTTACATGCGACACTCACATGTTAAATTTAATTTGATTATTTACTAAAATAGACCTTTCAGTATTTCTATATGTTGTACAGGGGCATGATAGGTATTGTTAGAAGCCTCAGTAAAAATGAGATCAGTTACAATGTTTGACTTAGAGGAAAAAGTTAAATAAAACATATATGCTCATGATCCAACTAAGGGACTAATCCTAGTCTTCAGTCAAGACCTTAAGTAGAATCTGGTGTCATAGAGTTGGGCAAAAACATAAACCTGAACCCTTACTGGCCATTTTCGGATTAGATTGGACACCCCTACTTCATATGGATGCGTTTTGCTTTTTACGTAAGCGATGCTCAATCCTGGTCCTGGACAGCCACAGAGTGTGCTGGTTTTTGTTTTTTGTTTAAGATCAGCGACCAATTGAGACCAAAGTAAGCAGGTAACCTGAGTTAAGCGTTTAATCTACTGCTTTAACTGATCAATTGCTGTACTACTCAAGTGCTGAATAACAATGTAAGCCAGCAAACCCTGTGGCTCTCCAGGTCCAGAAGGGTGGACCACTGGCTCAAAGCTATACTTTTCATAGCAGTTTAAAATAAATCCATGTTCTCCTTCCTGCCTGACTGTCACAATATTAGATCAACTCATCCATTACCTAATTAATTAGATCGACTAAAGTTTTATAAATGGCTGAATTAGAAATTCAGTTGTCTGAACAGTTACTTGACTATACTTTTGAGTGCCTATGGGGACCCCTAGAAGATAAGCAGTGAATTACAAGTTTAAATCCTTGCAGGTCACATGGTGGAGACATACTGGTGGCCGTACATATGGTCTTGTATGTGATGGAGAATGTATCTATTAATGCTAAATGACACTGAGCACATACCTTACCTTCATCAGGGGGAAAACCAAAACCTGTTATTACCCAGAATGCCCCCAGTAGAACGATGTACACAGGAGAGAGAGTCACCCTGAGCTGCGGGTTTGAGGGAGATCCTGCTGGCTGGGAGTATCTCTGGTACAAAGACCCACTGAGGCACACTGTGCCCAACACTGACAGCAGCAGGACTGATGGGTCCAGTTTCACCATCAGCACTGCTGCTCTGGCCGACAGTGGAGAGTACCGCTGTAGAGCTGCAAGAGGACGAAAACCTTTTTACTCAGACTACAGTGATCCTCTGACTTTTGAAATATCTGGTGAGAATGATTAAAATAGTAGAAAATGGCTTTGATGTATGTGCTTTAATAATTTAATAAAACATGTTTTATGATATTTTCAGTTTATAATTAAAATTGCATTGATTTACAGTATTACCTCATACATATCTGATCGTACAGTCTGGATGGACAGAGGTCTTCCTCACTGAAACAGTGACTCTGAGGTGTGTAATTCAGGGCATCTCTGCAGAGTGGAAGTATAAATGGTACAGAGATGGACGGGAGCTTCCTGTAGACAAGGCTAACTCGAGCAGTGTAAATGGAAACACATACACAATCCTCTCTGCTGATCAGTCACATGCTGGACTGTACACCTGCAGAGGAGAACTTACAAGGAGAGCATCTGTACACTCTCTGATTGGCAGCTCTGCTACATTGACTGTAAGAGGTAAATATGATTTATTTTGCATGTCCACAGTAAACTGATACATTTAAACTGCAAACTCTTTGCCACTATTTACAATTTTGTGTGTGTCTGGCTTGCATTGCCTTACATTAACCGAGTAAATACTGTTCCCTTGACTGAGATTTTGAAAATAACCATTTGGCAGTTATTGGTGCCATAATTGAGTTAAGAGGAGTGAGAGAGAGCTGCCAATCAGCTGCCTCTCATGCACAATGGGAATTTTATGAGCAGGGATAAATATGCAAATTAATGCACTTAAGACACTGAAATATTACGTTACATTACAGGCATTTGGCAGATGCTCTTATCCAGAGCGACGTACAACAAAGTGTGATAATATGCAGATTAATTCATGATGTCATATAACTACTGTCTGTGATAAATCTGAAGCCCAGTCGTTATTTTTTATGAGAACGTGCTGGACTCACAGAATCACAGCCTTACCCCTCACTGCAGGGCTGTGTGGTGCCAGTTGATAGGATGAATAAATTGTTGCTTATTCCCGTTTTTACCCGGTAACACAATTTAGAGCACGATTGTGTTGTCAGGCCTGTTGAGTTATTAGGCCTGAAACAAAATGTGTGAGTAATTTTATTTTTAAAATTAAAATAACATATTACAGTATTAGGCATACAATTCCTAGATAATTGTTCCGTTCATGAGTTGACGCGCAAGCTCCTATTGGTTATAAAGCCTGCCCGATTACTCACTTTGATGTCAAACAGCAACATGGTTCTGACATATTATAACTGGAGTACAGCACACTACATGCACCTATTAAGAAGGCAACAAATTTCATCAGCTGTCCACCAATGTGAAGAGAAATTCCCTTTTTTTGCTATCATGTGCCACGATAGGGAGAGAGACCATTCACTCCAACTACAGTAATTTTCTGCTATTAATCATGCAATGTAAGGCCTAGTGGATGAAGATTCCATGTCCTGTATCTTTTTCCCCCCGTATAACACGTTGAGTTGGATGATAAGCAATGTATGATCTTGCAGCTTTGCCTCAGGCAGTAGTGACCCTGGATGAAGGATGGATGGGGGTCTTCATCACTAAAGGCACTCTAGCAATGAGGTGTGAGCTTCAGGGCTTTACTTCTGCTGACTGGAACTACACGTGGTACAGAGACGGAACACAGATCTCACTAAACCACACTGAGGAGAGGCACACAGTGGGATTCTGGGATAGCTCCTCTGATGGAGAATATAGATGTAGTGGGAACAGGACAGACAGACCGTACTACTCCCTCATCAGTGAAGGCTTCATGACAAGCAATATCAGTAAGTTATAAAGCAATTTATAATTGAGGCCACAGACAAGTGAAGGGTTAAATCCATTGTACCCTTGTGTCGATCCTCACTTTTTATTTTCTAATATTAGTTGACTTCTTGATTTAAGATGTAAATTATAAAGAAGAAATGTAAATGAAATGTGTTAAACTGTGTATTATTTGTGTTCATTCACATACTGAATCCGGACTACTATATATACGTACATTTGCAATCAAGGCATACATAAAAAAGGGAAATATACACAGTGCCCTCCAAAATTATTCATGCCCTTGCTTGATAAAGATGAACAAAGAAGACATGCTCAAAATTTGATCATTTTATCAAGACTGTAAGAGATGTGTGTCACAATATTCACACCCATTCTCAATACTCTGCACCCGCTCTGCACTGAGCTGTCTTACATAGCGTTTCATGAGATTGGGGACCACATGGGAAGGGTCACTGACTATTGAATTTTTCCAGGTCCTTCTGAACTTTTGGTCTGAGCTTGTAGCCGGTCCTCCTGCCAAACTCTGATTGGAACCGGGTGTTTTTCTCTGGGCAATTCTATTATTATAAAATTGTGTAATTTTACCGTTTATTGAGCACACAGTATAGCGCATTATCTGTATTGTTTATGCAGCATTTCTCAACTTCATCAGGGGTGTGTGAACATATTTGGATGGTACTGTATGTAAATGCACAAATTTGAAATGTTTATCAATATGACAAATGCAGCAAAGCAAATTATTCCTGATTTCCTAACATAAATAAATTGCACAATTTTGTAATATTTGCCATGAAATTGGAATCGTTTAAATGATTTCAGTACTTTTGAATTATTATATTTTATCTCACGTAACCTTGCTCTTCTACCTCCACAGAAGGGCTGTACTTTATTGTGGCTCTTACTGGTTCTGTCATCATTTTCATAACCCTGGTGGTGCTGGCAGTCCAATGCTCTAAGAAATGCAGGACATCAGGTGTGTAGTAGCACTCATTGAACATGTCCATATATTACGCTATTATTTATACATTACACTTTAAAAGCTGTCTAATAATAATATCAGCATTGCTAAGTAAATGATAAAAGCATGTGAATTCAGAAGTATAAAATCACAGACAAGTGCTCATGGAATTAAATTTAATTGTTATAGTTTCTTGACCATTATATTATTGTATTCATTTAATTCCTCTATTTATGTATTCATTGATCCAGGTGAGTAGTATGGAACGCAGATGAGTGCCACAATGATAAATAAATTAATCAACAAATAAATAAATAAATGTGGAAAATAAAGATAAATAAAACAATCTAAAAATAAATAGTCTAAAAGTAAATAAATAAATCTGTAAAATAATATAGTAATGTAAATGTGTGTGCAAAAATGTGTAAAAAATGTAATTATACTTTTCTTTAATTTCAAGTAATTTTCAGATTTTCACATTTATTTATTCATTTATTTTCATATATATTTCCCTATGTATTTCTGCTTTTTTTGATGAGCACAATCTGTCAATCAACTTGCCTTGGTTCGCCCACCAAGTGTGAAGTTCCGCCCTTCCATGCGATCAGAACAACAGACAACATTTCTCAATGTGAGCAAGTACTTTAATAGAGAAGTTAGTCTCTCAAACATTGAAAGAAATTCTGGACATAGATGAATACGATGTGTATTCGAAAAAAAAAAAAAGAAAATGAATAGAGAAATATGTATGGAAATAAAATAATAAATAAACATGAAAATAAATGTATCCATCCACTATCTAACATATCTAACCGCTAATTCCTGGTTTGCGTAATGGGGAGTGCTGGAGCCTATCCCATCATGCATTGGACGAGAAGCAGGAATTCACCCTGGACTGGTCGCTAGTCCATCAGAGGGCACACACACCACTCGTACACTCAGACACTCATAGTGAAAATGAATTCGAAAATGAATTTAAAAAATAATTAAAGAAAAATTGCACATACATTTATATTTCTTCATTAATTTCCTGATTTATTGATGTATTTTTATATTATTTATTTCCAATTATTCTATGTTGACAATTCTCTGTGTTATTGCATGTTTGCCATTGTTTTTGTTTGTGAAAAGGCCGAATTAAAAGTCAGCCGGATGGGGGCGAGTTTTACTCCAGGGTAAATGCAGACTACATCAGCGCAGGTGAGGACCGGTCTTTCTGAGTTCTCGTCCGGTCACACTGTGTGCCACGTGTGAGTTGAATCTTCACCTTTCTCTGCTCTCTTCTCCAGATCATGGATTACCAGCCAATGCTGTGTATGAGGAAATAGGCCCTGCAACAGAAACAGAAGGTCAGGACAGAAACGTGTGACCGACAAGTACTAAACTAAAAAACCACAATACTTTCACAAACTGTCAGACGTTGCGTCCATTTAAACATCACATGCTCTGTGGAGCTCAAACTCAGTAGGTTCTTCCTTTAACCCCTCTGCTTTATTGACAACAGGTTATGAAGTAGTTGGGAAGCACAGTTTCTATTCAGCCGTTCAGTTAAAACCATTAAACCAAGGTAAGTTTATAATGAACTCTTAAGTTATTTTTCATAATCACTCTCCGTGAGTGACTTGTTTAAAGTGGTTTTTTTTTGTTGCCGGTGGGCAATAAAAATTGTATAAGTTTAAGTGTAACAGTTATTGATAATATGTTCTGATCTCGCATTCAAAAAAATGATGTGCATAATCCTTGCATTGCAGATCCTACTGCATAATTGGACACAGGGATCCATATTCACTCAGTCTTACCTTCATATGTGAGGGAATATATTCTTGCTATAGGTATATGCCACTATATCCTACTATATGTTTTCATATCATATGTATTTTAAGGTCACTATGTTGCACATTGAATAATGATATGCAGTTGAACCACCCTATTAATTTCCTGCTCTGTTTTTATAGTTTCCACAGTTATCCTTGAAATATGACTCTGCAGAACTCATAGGTCCTGTGTTGTGGAAAATTGTTGTTGAAGTTGATGAAACTTGATGAAAATGCATTAAATAATTTAATAAGCTTCTTATCCAGGAGTTCTCAGCCCAGGTCCCCCTTTTCATTGTTACCCAGTGCTTAATTTACCAGTTAAAGTAATTATCTACACAGTTAATCCAACTCATGTGGTTACTTAAATCTAAGTTGGCTCCTGAAAACAGACAATAGCCGCGTTTCCACCAAAAGTACCAGGAACTACTTTTCAAGGAACTAAAAGGTTCCTTCAGCCCATTGTTGTCTGCGTTTCCACCGCGGTCTGAAGTCCCGTGAAGATTAGGCAAATTAGCCCACTGACGTATGAAAAAGCGACGTTGTCGTCAGTCCATCTGTCCTATGATTTCTTCTGTAACCCCATACTACCACCGAAGTAGCCTACATTATTTTTTAATAACCGGGACAGCTCAGAGGGGTTTATTCCACTTAAGCCGCGTTTCCACCGCAGGAACTATACCCCGGAACTAGGAACCTTTTGAGGAACTCAGTGCGTTTCCACCGCAGGAACTAGGGTCTAAAATTAGTTCCTGGGGCTTTATTTTACCCCCCAAAAGGTTCCTGCTCGGGGGGTAGTACTTTCCGAAAGTACAGGAACCTTTTGGGTGGAGCTTGCAGCGCTGAACATTTCTGATTGGTCGAGTACTCGCAGCATTTGTGTTGTATTTATTTTCCACCATTACCCGCCATGTTTGAAAATATGCAGCGGCAAACCAATTTATTTTCATAATAACTTCAAATCAAACTTGTATGTTATGCGGCGCAGTAGCCTACTTTTGGTTATAGCCTGCCAACGTCTTGGAATTTTAACGTGTGCTCTTCTGCTCTTTTCTTGCTTTAGTATTCGTTTTATAAAATGCTAAGCATTCGTGCTGGGACAGCATATTACGTACTAAAACATTCAAACAGATTAATTTGGTTGCTGAATATTTTCTTCCGGATTTTCTTTGTTAGCCCGTTGTAATTGACTCAAAACGTTTGATACAGATGTGAGGTATGCGGTAGTTCTGCGTAATTAACATTGGTGATACAGTACAAGCAAACTGGAAATCACCTTCCGCACTTTTTGTCTGGGTAAAATAACAGGTTAATTCTAGTAATCTTCCCTTTAGCTTTTCAGACTGCCGTAATTTTACTCAATTTTACTGCCATTTTTCAATTCCACGAAAAGACCAGGAAGACTATGGACTAATTTGTGGTGCATGGTTCGCATCTGGAGGGCACACTTCGCTGGTCGGCTAGCAGTAACTTCGAAGGAAAGCAAACGGTGGCTGTACCACTACTAATTTACATTTTCACGCAAGTCCGAGTTTTCGTTCTATTCTTGTCATTTTGCGATTAGCCTATATGGAATTGACGACGAGAAAGTAATCAAACAGCAAATTGTTTACAACGTGTGCATGTTTTCTGCTGTTGTTGCCAGTTATACATATAAATGTGAATGCATTCTGTCGCTTCGGATGTCAAGACATAAAAGCGAATGTTCGCATAAAAACATAATGAATGTGTTTGAGAGGATATGAAAATATGAAAATCAATATGTTGGTAACCCGTTGTATATAAGTGGAATAAACCCCTCCGGGCTGTCCCGGTTATTAGAAAATAATGTAGGCTACTTCGGTGGTAGTATCAGGTTACAGAAGAAATCATATGACAGATGGACCGACGACAACGTCGCTTTTTCATACGTCAGTGGGCTAATTTGCCTAATCTTCGCGGTACTTTAGGCCCCGGTGGAAACGCAGACAACCATTGGCTGAAGGAACCATTTAGTTCCTGGTAAAGTAGTTCCTGGGACTGAAAGTTCCGGGTAATTTTGGTGGAAACGCGGCTTTATATACAACGGGTTACCAACAATGACTATATATGGTTACTTTTGTATCTATTGATTTTTATTGATTTAATCACCTGAAATTGAAATATTCTTCTGTAGCCGTTTGGGCATATTTTACCGTTGTCAAGCAAAACTGTCATTGGTAGTTGAACTTGGACCGTTGTTATGCAACAAATAGGATATAACATGTATGGTTAATAGTCAGATTGTAACTGTTTTATATATCCTCTCAAACACATTCATTATGTTTTTATGCGAACATTCACTTTCATGTCTTGACATCCGAAGCAACAGAATGCATTCACATTCCACACATAACTGGCAACAACAGCAGAAAACATGCACACGTTGTAAACAATTTGCTGTTGAATTGATTACTTTCTCATCGTCAATTCCATATAGGCTAATCGCAAAATGACAAGAATAGAACGAAAACTCGCACTTGTGTAAAAATTTAAAGTGCGCCCTCCAGATGCGAACCATGCACCATAAATTAGTCCAGTCTTCCTGGTCTTTTTGTGGAATTGAAGAATGGCAGAGTAAAATTACGGCAGTCTGAAAAAGCAAAAGGGACGATTACTAGAATTAACACGTTATTTTACCCTGACAAAAAGTGCGATGATTTCCAGTTTGCATTTACTGTATCGCCAATGTAAATTACGCACAACTACCGCATAGCTCACATAACTGTATCAAACGTTTTGAGTCAATTACAACAGGTTAACAAAGAAAATCCGGAAGAAAATATCCAGCAACCGAATTATAATTCCAAGACGTTGGCAGGCTATAACCAAAAAACTAGGCTACAGCGCCGCATAACATACAAGTTTGATTTGAAGTTATTATGAAAATAAATCGGTTTGCGGCTGCAGATTTTTAAACATGGCGGTTGAAATGAAAAACACTGCAAGTAGTCGACCAATCAGATATTTTCAGCGCTTGCGCCCCACCCCAAAGGTTCCGGTACTTTTGGAAAGTACTACCCCCCGAGCAGGGACTTTATTGGGGGTAAAATAAAGTCCCCGGAACTTAATTTAGACCCTAGTTCCTGTGGTCGAAACGCACTGAGTTCCTCAAAAGATTTCTAGTTCCGGGGTAAAGTTCCTGCGGTGGAAACGCGACTAATGGCACACCCAGGCCTGGATTAATGCACAGGGTCACCCAGGCAGTAGTAAAGGTTGTCCTAGTCCCGAGGCCCATGTTATCTTAATTCGGCCCTGGATGCACCCTGTTCATCAACAGGACCTGGGTTGAGAACCCCTAATTTAAGGTAATAAAACCTTTTGTAATTCTGTAATTTTGTCAATGTTTAAGAGTTGGCATTTGCTAACTAGTATTCTTTTCTTGTATTTAGGGGATATGGTTAAATGAAATAGCATTGGGACAGTGGCACACTTTTTGTCATTTTGTCTCTGTACTCCAGCACAATAAAAATATGTAAATATGATGATAAATTGCAGATTGTGTTTATTTGAAGGCATTTACATCCATATTGGGTGATTAGGGTAGGAATTACAGCCCTTTTTCCCTAATGGGTAGGGAACTGATCTTGCAACTGAAAGGTCACAGGTTTGATTCCCAGGTAGGACACTGCCGTTACAGGGTACTTGCTCTTCACTATAACCTGCATTCCTTCAGTACATATTCAGCTGTATAAATGGATGCAATGTAAAAAAAAAAAGCGATGTCAAAAGTTGTCTGTTAAATGACTGTAAAGCAACAAAGTTTAGATTCGTAATCAAACAATTCACGTGGTTAAAGTGCTTATTCTCAGCTTTGATTTAACCGTGTAGATCACACAGCACTTTTTATACATTACCCCCCTCGTCCTGATGTTTTCTCATCTTTAATCTCATCACCCGATTCGTCATTTCGTTTGGTTGCTATCCCACCTTTACGTTTCCATTTATCTTCATGCGTGTATCAGGGCAATGACTGGGTGACGGCCTGCCTGTTGTCGTAATTCCCTGATTATAACTTGTAATAATTCCATCTAATCACCATAAGACAAGAACTGCAGGCCCTTTGGCTGAAGGCGAGGCCCTTTGGATGAAGGCGAGGCCCTTTTTGAGGGAGTTGGGGCCCTTTGGATGAAGGCGAGGCCCTTTTTGAGGGAGTTGGGGCCCTTTGGATGAAGGCGAGGCCCTTTTTGAGGGAGTTGGGGCCCTTTGGATGAAGGCGAGGCCCTTTTTGAGGGAGTTGGGGCCCTTTGGATGAAGGCGAGGCCCTTTTTGAGGGAGTTGGGGCCCTTTGGATGAAGGCGAGGCTCTTTTTGAGGGAGTTGGGGCCCTTTGGATGAAGGCGAGGCCCTTTTTGAGGGAGTTGGGGCCCTACTTGCAGGGTGTACACTGCGTATAAGACAGACTGGTCTCATTATAAAAGCCTGCATCCTTCAAGTCTGGAATGTGGTTATTCATGTGGGATCTGCATTTGGACATTCTTACCATACCATTTAATTTGCCCTTCCCCATCTGGAGGATTTAGCATCAATTATGAACATATGAAAAATCATAACGTGTTTCACACAGGAGCACCCCTATTGAGCTTGTTCTCACACACATCAGTAGTCACACCGTATGAAAGGGGAAGAGAAAAGACATGGAAACGAGAGTAAAATGACCTCAGGGACCAACATGCTGCTGACTCCACGGCTGGTCCACTTATTACCACGCTTATCTGCACTTTCCCAAACGTGTGAGGTTTGTGGCGCAAACACGACTGGCTATTCCAAACTGGGCGAAGAAAGCCTGAAAAAAAATCTGAAATAATTTCAGACCCAATAAACATGGTGAAGTGAGAGAACAGCAACAAACTGCTCTGCTTTATCAATGGAGTGCTGGGTAACAGCGAGAATCTGCTCACCCAGCAGCCTTCCAGGACCAGGGTAGAGGGACAACTTTAGAGCTGGACAGAAGAGTGGGGAATTACTGCAACACCAGCCACCAGCCAAATGCCGGTGCGGTTCATCTGTGGCTGGTACGTCGGTCCACTCTACCAGCCACTTTGGCAGGGAACCAACCCATCACTCGGAGGTCCTGCTCTATTCTAAACTGTCTGGTATGAAGGGGAAACTAGCTGGGGGATTTTGCGGTGGGTCAGCCACTGAGGACGGCGGACGAAGAAGTTAGTTTCCTGCCCCGGTGGACGTTTCGCATTTAGGTCTCATTTCCACAATTCAGCACAAAGGGACGAGCAGTATTTCAATTACAGATTTCAAATGCTTTTGAACATTATGCAATTTGTATTCTTTATGTGATGGGAAAATCTGTGCACTGAGACAGAGGGAGGAGAATGAGACCGTGGACCGGTGGTAAATCCAGGCTTTACACCGCACACTTCCAAATGTCCCTACACAAACTTCTACATTTAAAACACATCCTTCATTTCACATAAAAATGCTACAGTACACTGTAACTGAAATAATGAACCATTAAATTCAGAAAGTGAACTGTCCCTTTAATATCCAGCAGTTTAGAATTCTGGTTCCTGGTGCACCCTAGTGGTAAAAATGAGCAACTACACAGATACACTCTGTTCAACTGTACAGCAGGCAGTCTCTGTTACTTATTTTTAAAATATTAAAATATTGGTTGGTGGTGACCAAATAAGGAATACACCGGACAAGTCAAAATTTGATTTCCAAAACAATTTGGCACTGTATTACAACCGGAAACTTTGACAACCTTGTTCAAGGAGAGACCGAGGTACAGAAACAAAACCTTTTCCTTTAATAAAACTTATTGACATTGCACAACAAAACTTTACTGAGAAATAATGCCCACCAATCAGAATCGAGGGTTTAGCCAAGCCGTTGTATAAATGATAATATGATATTTGTTCCTTATGGAAGATGGGGATACACCTCATTACTTACTTATCATGCATTACTTACCTTAGTTGTATAGTAAGTTTGCATTAGGTTGCTAGTTGGATTATTGCTACATTTGAACATAATAACATAACATAACTTGAACATAAGAAAGTAGAGATAAGTAGCCAACTAGTGTAAAATAACATGATGCCATGGGTTGGTTTTCTTCCTGTCCTCCCCAATTTTTTGAGTCACCAGCCAGCACTGATGTATTCTTTCATTTATTGGCTGGACCGCAACAGGGGGGCCAGCCCTACAAATGCGGATGTCTGTGACTGAGTGAGTGACTGAGTGAGTGATGAAGTTACACCATTGTTCGGCCGGATCACGTGTGTTAGGTCTGTATGTATATGGAAGCACTGCATGGCCTATCATATCATGATCAGTAAGAGTCAAGGCATAATATATAAAATCATAATAATGTCACTTTAGTCAGTCTTAACCATACATGTATTCTTTCATTTATTTCACCACGTCTACATATTCACATGAAATGTAGATTTCTTTATTTAACCAGGAAAAACCCCATTGAGATCGAAATCTCTTATGCAAGGGGGACCTGACATAAAACACAAAGTTATGAAGTTACACAAGACAGTAGACAAACAACAAATCAGTTACAAACATCAAATGGAGAAAGAGACAGCAGTGCAACAGTAAACGAAAAACTGGAAAGCACAGAAATATGTCATGAGGCTTCATTCTTGCTTTAGACATCGGATAAGTGCATTGCCAACACTGTGGTCATCGCAGCTGCCTCTATTATTAGGTATTAGGCAAAAAGTAGTATGCGTGTGATGGAAGATTTTGGAAAAAAAAAAAAAAAACGAACAAATTAAAAAACCCATATCCTCTATCACTCTGCACCCGTTTGTCGCTTGGTTGTTTTATGCGACAGTGCCCGACCACACGGCCTTTAATTGTTTCATCGCTGCCGTTTTTGAGATCTGCTGCTGGTGTATCTCACTGATTGTGCCACGGTAAAAATAAATTAACACGTTACCAGAGCAACCACTTCGGAAAAAGAGCTGTGAGAACGGTCCCTAACAGAGTTTGCGGTCTGCAAAAACAGTGCTAAGTGTTGACTTTTGTGTCAATTATTGTTGAACAGACTATAGTCACCTTGAACTACATATAAAAATATATGACATTACACTGTTTGACTGTCTGTTTCTCACACACACACACACACACACAAACACAAGCTGCACAAGAAGCTTCTTCTTCCAGCTCATACCAGTTTAAGCCCAGCTCATGCACTGCGATGTGAAAAGAAGCAGTGAATTGGCATACGTATCCTTGAGGAGAGGACATGTTTGAATGCGTGGTCTCGGAATGACTATTAAGAGCAGAGCAATCAAGATGGCTCCTGAAAATAATTGGGGCAGCAGAGTAGTACAATGGGTAAGAAGCTGGTCTTGTAACCTAAAGGTCCCCAGTTTGATTCCCCAGTAGGACACTGTTACGTCCCAAAAGCCAACCGAAGTTCCAATAACCAGGGACTACAACATAACAAACTAAACAAGGAGTCAAAATCTATATACAAAAATACAAGATTTATTACAAACAATGAGACAAGAAAACAGAACACAGTACCATATGTAGGCTGAACAGGATGGTTCAAGCAGAAAACAGACCAGAGCTAGGCAACTCTAATCTAAAAGAAACCACAGTTGACTTTCTGGCCTAACCATCTAAAAATGTCTTAAACAAGGAAACTGACTGACCACCTGCAACCTATAACAGAAAAGTACCAACACAGAAAACTAAACAATAGTGGCAAATTGTAACACACAAAAGAAAGGGAGTAAAAAGCCTGCTTTGAGGATGTGCTCATGTGTTCTATTTAAAAATAATTAAGGCAATGAAAAAATAAAATAAAATAAAGGTAAAGGGTAACGGGTAACTAACTGGTCTTCCAACCTAAAGGTCACAGGTTTGATTCTTGGGTAGGACACTGCCGTCGTACCCTTGAGCAAAGTACTTAACCTGCATTGCTTCAGTGTATATCCAGCTGTATAACTGGATGTAAATGCTACCGTATACAGAAAAGCTGTGTAAGTTGCTCTGGATAAGAGCATCTGCTGAATGCCTGTAATATTATATGTAATGCATTCATATCATCTGGAGCAGAGTTGTGCTGGTTTTCCTGTTATTGCCTTTGATATTTTGTCAGTGTAGCATCTTTCTACTTGGAATCACCTTGCCTGTGAGGTACAAGATGGTTTTACTGGTATCTGTTTAATATGAGTCTCTACTCTCGTTTTACATATATACATATATATATATATATATATATATATATATATATATATACATATAAGCTCCATAATGATCTATATCAAAGACATTTGTTTTTCTTAATTTGTCTCTGTACTCCACAATTTAACAATTCACATGTGGTTAAAGTGCAGATCCTCAGCTTTCATTACTATTACTATGTATGTACTTTTATACATTTTGGTTTCACCATCTAAAAATGATATCCCTTCTTATGAATAATAAAGCTTGGGACAAATGGCATATAATTAGTCAGGTGTGTTCAACTGCTTCATTAAGTGCAGGTATAAGAGAACTTTCAGTATCTACAGTGAGCACCATAATTCATTGGACAGTGATACATTTTTTGTTATTTTGGTTCTGTACTCTAGCACTTTGAGTTTGAAGGGATACAATGACAAGGGGGTTGAAGTACAGACTGTCAGCTTTAATTTGAGGATATTTTCATCCATATCGGATGAACCGTTTAGAAATGACAGTACCTTTTGTACATGGTCCCCCCATTTTAAGGTACTACAAGTATTTGTTGAATTGGCTTCAGAGAGCTGTTGATGTCTAGTCTTGAATCTCGACTTTGCAATTGCCTTCGGAGATTGTTTTTGGGGTGTGACAACATGAGGAAGACAGCAGTGTCGATGCAAATTAAGCTGGCCGTCATAAGGCTCAGAAATGAAGATCAACCAATCAGGAACATTGCAAAAACCCTGGGCATGCCCAAGTCAACAGTTTGGTTCATCATTAACAAGAAAAAAACAACTGGTGAACTCAATTATGTCAAAAGACCACTGTAGTGGATGACCGGAAAATACTATCTATGGTGAAGAAAACCCCCCTGACAACAGCCCAACAGATCAAAACACTCCTGGATGCAGGTGTAGATGTGTCAAAGCCTACCATACGTAGAAGACTACACCAGTAGGACTACAGAGGGTACACTACCAGATGCAAACCACCGATAAGCCTGAAGAACAGAAAGGCCAGATTACAGTTTGCTAAAAAGCACCTAAAAGATGGTAAATGGACTGCATTTATATAGCGCTTTTATCCAAAGCGCTTTACAATTGATGCCTCTCACTCACCAGAGCAGTTAGGGATTAGGTGTCTTGCTCAGGGACACTTTGACACGCCCAGGGTGGGGATCGAACCGGCAACCCTCCGACTGCCAGACAACCGTTCTTATGCCCTGAGCTATGTCGCCCCAAGACTTCTGAAACGAAGTCTTGTGGACAGATGAGACAAAGATTAACATGTACCAGAGTGATGGAAAGAGGAAAGTGTGGAGACAAAAAGGAAATGCCCATGATCCAAAGCATACCACCTCATCCGTGAAACATGGTGGAGGGGGTGTTATAGCTTGAGCCTGTATGGCTGCCAGTGGAACGGGCTCACTTGTCTTCATCGATGATGTGACTGCAGACAGAAGTAGAACAATGAATTATGAAGTCTACAGAAATATTTTATCTGCTCAGACAAAACCAAATTCCTCCAAACTCATTGGATGGCACTTCATCATGCAACAAGACAATGACTCGAAACATACTGCTAGAGCAACGAAGGGGATTTTGACGGCCAAAAAGTGGAAAATCCTTGACTGGTCGTGTCAGTCACCGGATATGAATCCAATTGAACATGCATTTTACATGCTGAAGAGGAGACTGAAGGCAAAAAGTCCCAGAAACAAACAGGAACTGAAGATGGCTGCAGTACATGTGACGGTACGGGTGCTGGGACCCAGGCGCAGAGTGGAAAAAACACGAAACTCAAAGGGGAGAAAATTAACAAAGACTTTACTTACAGAAAGGCAAACACACGGAACAGAAAAGGACACGAAGGGCAAAAACACAAACTCAAAAAATCTAAATAAGGCAAACAAACAGGGAACAGAAAGGACACGAAGGGCAAAAACACAAACTCAAAAAATATCTAAATAAAACAGAAAACAAGAGGAACTCACAAACATGGGCAGGGCAGAACACAGGCAGGTAGCAGACAAGGGCAGGTCAAACAAAACACAAGTCAGAACAAACACAGGCAGGTACATACGCTTGAAACCAACAGATATCGGGAACAAACACAACTCGGGAACAAACACAAACAGGTAAAAAAAAACGCAGGCAGGTATAAATGGTCTGAACATTAAGGCAACAAACACAAGCAGGCAGGAACATGTATGTCAGGTAACAAACACAAGGAACCAGCACCCGAGTCAAGGGAACAGAGAACTTAAATAGACAGGGGGGTGACAAGACACAGGTGAACTCAAAAAACAATCAAACCAGAAGGAGGGGATAACAAGACACAGGTGGGAACAATGATGGGATAACGAGACAACCAATAATACAATTAACAGGGGGGGAACAGGACACAAAACAGAAGTGCCGCCATCTGGCGGCCCAACAGGGAAAACGCAGACAGGAACACCGGAACATGACAGTACCCCCCCCCCAAGGGACGGCTCCTGACGTCCCAGGAGGCCGACCCGGGGAGGGAGTCAACAGAGGGTGGGGGCTGGAGACAGGACTTAGGACTGGACAAGACAAGAACAGGGACAGAACACGGGAACAAGACTCTGGACCGGACTCTGACGGGGGAACAGGACTCAGACAGGAACAGGGACTGGACACAGAACTGGGGTAGGAACAGGACTGGACTGGACAGGACAAGACTCAGGGCTGGACTGGACAGGACAGGAACAAAACAAGAACAAGACTCGGGGCTGGAGGGGAACTCGGGGCTGGAGGGGAACTCAGGGCTGGACGGGAACTCGGGGCTGGACGGGAACTCGGGGCTGGACGGGAACTCGGGGCTGGAAACAGGACTCAGGGCAGAAACAGGACTGGACAGGAACAGGACTGGACACAGGACTCAGGGCAGAAACAGGACTGGACAGGAACAGGACGGGACACAGGACTGGAACGGGACGCAGGACTCGGGACTGGAACGGGACGCAGGACTCGGGACTGGACTAGGACGGGGGAACAGGACTCGGGACTGGGCAGGACCCGGGCAACACGGGGAGACTCAGGGTTGGGCAGGACCCGGGCGACACGGGGAGACTCAGGGCTGGGCAGGACTCGGGGAAACTCAGGGCCCGCACATCGGGCGACACGGGGAAATTCAGGGCCCGCACATCGGGCGACACGGGGGAAACTCAGGGCCCGCACATCGGGCGACACGGGGGAGACTCAGGGCCCGCACATCGGGCGACACGGGGAAATTCAGGGCCCGCACTCCGGGCGACACGGGGAAATTCAGGGCCCGCACTCCGGGCGACACGGGGAAATTCAGGGCCCGCACTCCGGGCGACACGGGGACTCAGGAAACCAGGGGGGACTCGGACAGGGGCAAGGCAGACATACAGGACAGGACTGAGACGGGGCACGACAACACTGGACTGGGTTGGACAAGACTGAGGGGGAAACAGACTGCCAGATACTGGCACAATCGGGATACCTACAAGGACAAACACAGGGACAAGCAGGCGGGGAGGCACACGGCGACACCGACGGACACACAAAGGGACAGGCAGACAGGGAAGGCGAGGGGGGAGCCCAACAACTGACATAGGGACTGACACACAGGCAAACAAGACAAAACACACGCGGACTGGCACACTGACAGACAGGCAGACAGGCGGGCAAACACGTTTGCCGATGGGCTGACGGCTTGGGGGGCAGACAAACAGGCCAACAAACTGGCTGACACACATACGGGTAGACCAACAGACAAACAGGCGGGCAGACAATTAGACAGGGGGGCCGGGGAACACACGGACACACGGTTGGGAGGACGAACACCAAAGGGAGAATGGACACCAGGGGGAGTGACGAGGCCGGGGGAGGGACGACCACTGGGGGGAGGACGGACTCCGGGGAAGAGACGATCACTGGGGGAAGGACCGACACCGGGGGAGAGACGACCACTGGGGGGAGCGACGAGACCGGGGGAGGGACGACCACTGGGGGGAGGACAGACTCCGGGGAAGAGGCGACCACTGGGGGAAGCGACGATACCGGGGGAGAGACGATCACTGGGGGAAGGGCGAACACTAGGGGGAGCGAGAACACTAGGGGAAGCACGAACGCCAGGGGAAGCACGAACGCCAGGGGGCAAGGTGTGGACACTAGGGAGAGCGAGAACACTAGGGAAAGAACGGACACTGGGGGGCGCGAGAACACTAGGGGGAGCACGAACGCCAGGGGGAGCACGAACGCCAGGGGGCAAGGTGTGGACACTAGGGAGAGCAAGAACACTAGGGGAAGAACGGACACTGGGGGGCGCGAGAACACTAGGGGGAGCACGAACGCTAGGGGGAGAACGAACGCCAGGGGGAGCACGAACGCCAGGGGGAGCACGAACGCTAGGGGGCAAGGCAGGCGGCTTAGCCTGCGGGGCGGCCAGAGCAGTCTGCGGCGGCCCCTGCGGGACAACACATGGGACCGTTGTCCTCTCCGGGGCTCTGGACGGCTCTGGAGGCCTCTCCGGAGCTCTGGACGGCTCCGGAGGCCCCCCCGGGACTCGAGGCGGCTGCGGAGGCTCCCCTGGGGCTTGAGGCGGCTCCGGAGGCCCCCCCGGGGCTCGAGGCACAAGTACAGCCCGAAACTTGGGTGTAGCAGGCGGCCTCCGCGGAAGGGTCAGAGCAGGCGAGGCCTCCGGGGCTGGAGGCTGCTCTGGGGGCCTCTCTGGGGCTCGAGGCGGCTCTGGGGGCCTCTCCGGGGCTCGAGGCGGCTCTGGGGGCCTCTCCGGGGCTCGAGGCGGCTCTGGGGGCCTCTCCGGGGCTCGAGGCGGCTCTGGGGGCCTCTCCGGGGCCCGAGGCGGCTCTGGGGGCCTCTCCGGGGCTCGAGGCGGCTCTGGGGGCCTCTCCGGGGCTCGAGGCGGATCTGGGGGCCTCTCCGGGGCTCGAGGCGGCTCTGGGGGCCTCTCCGGGGCTCGAGGCGGATCTGGGGGCCTCTCCGGGGCTCGAGGCGGCTCTGGGGGCCCCTCCGGGACTTGAGGCAGAGCAGGCCGTGAAGGCCGCTCCGGGGCTTGAGGCAGAGCAGGCCGTGAAGGCCGCTCCGGGGCTTGAGGCAGAGCAGGCCGTGAAGGCCGCTCCGGGGCTTGAGGCAGAGCAGGCCGTGAAGGCCGCTCCGGGACTTGAGGCAGAGCAGGCCGTGAAGGCCGCTCCGGGACTTGAGGCAGAGCAGGCCGTGAAGGTCCCTCCGGCACTCGGGGCAGAGCAGGCCGTGAAGGTCCCTCCGGCACTCGGGGCAGAGCAGGCCGTGAAGGTCCCTCCGGCACTCGGGGCAGAGCAGGCCGTGAAGGTCCCTCCGGCACTCGGGGCAGAGCAGGCCGTGAAGGTCCCTCTGGCACTCGGGGCAGAGCAGGCCGTGAAGGTCCCTCCGGCACTCGGGGCAGAGCAGGCCGTGAAGGTCCCTCCGGCACTCGGGGCAGAGCAGGCCGTGAAGGTCCCTCCGGCACTCGGGGCAGAGCAGGCCGTGAAGGTCCCTCCGGCACTCGGGGCCGAGCAGGCCGTGAAGGTCCCTCCGGCACTCGGGGCAGAGCAGGCCGTGAAGGTCCCTCCGGCACTCGGGGCAGAGCAGGCCGTGAAGGTCCCTCCGGCACTCGGGGCAGAGCAGGCCATGAAGGTCCCTCTGGGACTTGGGGTGGAGCAGGCCGAGGGCCCTGCCATCTGGGCTGGGCAGGGGACAGGAACACAGACCACAGCTGTAGGGAACCCGGCTGGGCAGCCGGACGGGACCGGCGGGACCCCCGCGGGCCGGACCCTGGGAAGATTGCAAGCCGCGACCCCTCAAAAGGGCCAGGATCCGCCGGCTGATCAGCTGGAGGTCTGGCCGACCGGGAGGCAGCCCGACCACGGCGCCTCCGCGACCGCCCGCCCCGGGCACTGGGAGGTTGAAGCTCCCACCACCCCGATGGCATTTTAAACAAACAAAAAAAAAAAAAAAAAAAAAAAAAAACCTCTGCTGGGTCCCAAACTGGCTGGTTCCTTCTGTGACGGTACGGGTGCTGGGACCCAGGCGCAGAGTGGAAAAAACACGAAACTCAAAGGGGAGAAAATTAACAAAGACTTTACTTACAGAAAGGCAAACACACGGAACAGAAAAGGACACGAAGGGCAAAAACACAAACTCAAAAAATCTAAATAAGGCAAACAAACAGGGAACAGAAAGGACACGAAGGGCAAAAACACAAACTCAAAAAATATCTAAATAAAACAGAAAACAAGAGGAACTCACAAACATGGGCAGGGCAGAACACAGGCAGGTAGCAGACAAGGGCAGGTCAAACAAAACACAAGTCAGAACAAACACAGGCAGGTACATACGCTTGAAACCAACAGATATCGGGAACAAACACAACTCGGGAACAAACACAAACAGGTAAAAAAAAAACGCAGGCAGGTATAAATGGTCTGAACATTAAGGCAACAAACACAAGCAGGCAGGAACATGTATGTCAGGTAACAAACACAAGGAACCAGCACCCGAGTCAAGGGAACAGAGAACTTAAATAGACAGGGGGGTGACAAGACACAGGTGAACTCAAAAAACAATCAAACCAGAAGGAGGGGATAACAAGACACAGGTGGGAACAATGATGGGATAACGAGACAACCAATAATACAATTAACAGGGGGGGAACAGGACACAAAACAGAAGTGCCGCCATCTGGCGGCCCAACAGGGAAAACGCAGACAGGAACACCGGAACATGACAGTACAGGCCTGGCAGAGCATCACCAGGGAAGATACCCAGCATCTGGTGATGTCTATGCGTCGCAGACTTCAAGCAGTCATTGCATGCAAAGGATATGCGACCAAATATTAAAAATGATTACTTTATTCTACATTATGTTAAACTGTCCAATATTTTTGATGCCCGAAAATGGGGGGGACTATGTACAAAAGGTTCTATAATTTCAAAATGGTTCAGCCGATATGGATGAAAATACCCTCAAATTAAAGCTGACAGTCTGCACTCCAACCTCATTGTCATTGTATCCTCTCAATCAAAGTGCTACAGTACAGAAACAAATTAACAAAATAATGTGTCACTGTCCAATGAATTATGGTGCTCACTCTAGTATTGATTCTACCCTTTGGAATGCCTTTGGAGTCTGTTATTGGTGTTTGTCAACATGAGTACCATGTAGTGGTGCCAGTGAAAGTGAAGGAAGCCATTATGAGGCTTGTATATTATGTGTCACCATCTTCAGCCACAAGCAGTTGAAATGTGTTTGAAATTGAGATTTTGGAACAAGTGCATTGCCTACAAATACACTGTTCCTGACTCAAGTTTTCACATGCAGCATGGATCCTGTATCCTGTTGCTTTTCTCTGCTGAAAGGTCACCTCACCACAGTAAGACAACGCCTTTGATGGCTGTAGAAGTGAAACTGATGTGGCTGTCACAGGGCTCTTCCTGATCCCACAGTTCCAGTACATTGCCTGTTCATTTAATGAGAATTGATGTTTTTTTTGACAAATAGCATTTACTTCATTGCATGCTTCCCACTGTTTTAACTGGTAAAATCTCTCGCACACTTGCAGTGTAAGCCCCACGGTTGCTAGTTTGAACCTTGACCTTGGTTATTCAATCCGCCAACTATGAGGAGTCAACAACTTTCATACTTTAGTTATATTAACTGTATTTTAACATATATATGTACTTGGATATTGTGATAAAGTACAAGTATCGCACTACACTTTCATAATTTATAAGAGAAACAAATTAGTAGTAATTTGAAAATGAATGTTTCAATTGTGGATGATTATTTAGCTCAGAATTGAAACTGAAACAGAAAAAAGACATTTTCTTTGTAGTCTTAGAAATGATCATGCCATAATAAAATGTTGAATTGAAAATGAAAATTTCACTTTCACGCTGCTCTGAATGAAAAAAGAGCAGCTTGGTTCTTCATTTTCCAAAAATTCAACACCCCCACAAAATCGATTGACGCATTGATTGATTTGACACATGGTCCCTGCGTTACTGTTGGTATTCTTAAAGAGGCAGTGACATGAGTGACGTTCAGTCAGAAAATTCTTGCTGCAGCTGATCATTGGTCGGCCTCAGTAACTACATGCTCTCATACTCAGCAACTGTACCCAACATTTGGTCTTAAAACGTGTACATTGTACCATTTACAGAAAGGTGAAATGAATAACTACAATTTAAAGATTAAAGTTTCAAGTGTTGAGGATTATTCATCTCAGAATTGCACTTTTTGTACGTCGCTTTGGATAAAAGCGTCTGCCAAGTAAATGTAATGTAATGTAATGTAAAGAATTAAAACTAAAATAGAAAAATGATTTTTTGTAGTCTTAGGAAATAAAATTTCACTTTCACACTGCTTAGAATAAAAAAAGGACCAGCTTGGTTCTTCATTTTCCAAAAAAT
This sequence comes from Anguilla anguilla, assembly GCF_013347855.1. Classification (NCBI taxonomy): domain Eukaryota; kingdom Metazoa; phylum Chordata; class Actinopteri; order Anguilliformes; family Anguillidae; genus Anguilla; species Anguilla anguilla. Next base: position 41,003,070 of record NC_049211.1, on the reverse strand, counting down.
TATTGCACCCACAAAACTGATTGACGCATTGATTGATTTGACACATGGCCACGAAGGAACTCTTTGCATTCTTAAACAGTCTTACTGCAGTCAACCAACGGTCAGCCTCAGTAACCACATGTTCTCATACTCAGCCAATCACATACACACATTACTGCATGTTCTCATACTCAGCCAATCACATACACACACCACTGCATTTTCTAATACTCAACCAATCACATACTGTACACACATCACTACATGTTCTCATACTCAGCCAATCACATACACACATCACTGCATGTTCTCATACTCAGCCAATCACATACACACTTCACTATATGTTGTCATACTCAACATATCACATACAGACCTCACAAATGGAGCACCTTTTTAAACATACAGACCTCTGCAATGCTGCTCATTGCTTTTTGCATGCTATTTGTATTTGTATGTCCAGCCGGGGCACAAAATGCTTACAATTTCAGTTTACAATAATGAACAAAAACATCAGAGAAAATAAATCCATTTCTAAAGGCAAAAGGGAAAAATGAAATAAGAATGAAAAGGCATTAAAAGTGAGTTTTAATGACAGAATTGTTTTAATATTCAAAAGAGTATATTTCCAGAGCCTGGGAGCTGCAATCAAAGAGGCACAACCCATACCCCCCCCCCCCCCCCCCCCCCAACTGTTTTCAAACTAAACACTGGAGCAATCAACAATAATCTTTCTACCTTCCTAAGAGGGCAACTGTTTTGGTAGGGAGAATATAGAATATGCATGCAATGTTCGGCTATATATTGCACCAATTCTAAATGAATTTCTGCATTTTCTAAGGGCCCCGAAGAGACCATAACTACATGCAAGCACTGCATTTGTTTCAGCTGTGTCACTGCTGTGCCTGTTGCATTTCCTCTTTGCAAAGCGTTGTGGGAACTGAGGTGAACGAAAACGTCCTCGTGATTTCTAGTGGGGCATTTACACAGTATTAGTAATCAGAAGGAAGCCGTGTTCACCATGTTCTCTCTGCTTTGTAAGTAGAAGAATTTTAATAATGAAATTTCAAGCAATAATTATCTGGTAACATATATGAATGATGATTACAATGCATAATATGTATAGTATGTGAGTCATAAACAGCTATGTTGTGGAAAATCTGAATAAATTTATAATTCCTGTTATGGACAGAAGTGTTGCTGTGTATTATTGTGACTGCTAATCTGTAAATTGGACTGAACAATATTGTGAAAGAGGCACAGTTCTTCACAATTAACTTTATGAAAACATGCAACACATACTTTCAAACGTATGACTGTCTCTTGTGTCTGAACAATCACACTTCAATAATCGCTGAACTGTGTGAGCTTAGCAAGTTAGCATACTGCATGAAAAATGGAGTGAGTGAAAATTTCACACTATCAAGAACATTTAGCTACTGAAAAATTGGACAATATTATATAGCATTGCAAAAAAAAAAAAAAAGGATCAGTGTTTTCAATGTGAAAATACACTCTCAGCAAAAAGGGTTCAAAAAGGCTCTTCTGTGTCTCCATGGAGGGACCCTGACTAGTTCAAGAGTTCGTTGTCAGGCAAAATGGTTGAATCTAGGAGCTTTCACATTTTTCACACCAACCATAGAGGGTTCCATAAAAACTAAAAATGGTTTCCCTATGAAGACAAGCCAAACAATCATTTTTACTGAGAGTGTAATGAAATAATTTTATACTAACTTTCATTCACACTGGATCAGACATTTAAGCCGCGTTTCCACCGCAGGAACTATACCCCGGAACTAGGAACCTTTTGAGGAACTCAGTGCGTTTCCACCGCAGGAACTAGGGTCTAAATTTAGTTCTGGGGGCTTTGTTTTACCCCCCAAAACGTTCCTGCTCGGGGGGTAGTACTTTCCGAAAGTACAGGAACCTTTTGGGTGGAGCTTGCAGCGCTGAACATTTCTGATTGGTCGAGTACTCGTAGCATTTGTGTTGTATTTATTTTCCGCCATTACCCGCCATGTTTGAAAATATGCAGCGGCAAACCAATTTATTTTCATAATAACTTCAAATCAAACTTGTATGTTATGCGGCGCAGTAGCCTACTTTTGGTTATAGCCTGTCAACGTCTTGGAATTATAACGTGTGCTCTTATGTTCTTTTCTTGCTTTAGTATTCGTTTTATACAATGCTAAGCATTCGTTCTGGGACAGCATATTACGTAGGCTACCAAAACATTCAAACGGATTAATTCGGTTGCTGAATATTTTCTTCCGGATTTTCTTTGTTAGCCCGTTGTAATTGACTCAAAACGTTTGATACAGTTATGTGAGGTATGCGGTAGTTCTGAATAATTAACATTGGTGATACAGTACAAGCAAACTGGAAATCACCTTCCGCACTTTTTATCCGGGTAAACTAACAGGTTAATTCTAGTAATCTTCCCTTTAGCTTTTTCAGACTGCCGTAATTTTACTCAATTTTACTGCCATTTTTCAATTCCACGAAAAGACCAGGAAGACTATGGACTCATTTATGGTGCATGGTTCGCATCTGGAGGGCACACTTCGCTGCTCGGCTAGCAGTAACTTCTAAGGAAAGCAAACGGTGGCTGTACCACTACTAATTTACATTTTCACGCAAGTCCGAGTTTTCGTTCTATTCTTGTCATTTTGCGATTAGCCTATATGGAATTGACGACGAGAAAGTAATAAAACAGCAAATTGTTTACAACGTGTGCATGTTTTCTGCTGTTAATGAATGTGTTTGAGAGGATATATGAAAATCAGTAAATACAAAAGTAACCATATATAGTCATTGTTGGTAACCCGTTGTATATAAGTGGAATAAACCCCTCCGGGCTGTCCTGGTTATTAGAAAATAATGTAGGCTACGTCGGTGGTAGTATGGGGTTACAGAAAAAATCATATGACAGATGGACCGACGACAACGTCAGTGGGCTAATTTGCCTAATCTTCGCGGTACTTTAGACCCCGGTGGAAACGCAGACAACCATTGGCTGAAGGAACCTTTTAGTTCCTGGTAAAGTAGTTCCTGGGACTGAAAGTTCCGGGTAATTTTGGTGGAAACGCGGCTTTACTTTTCCTTCCTCCTGTTTCAGATGCAACAGCACTGGTGTTTTTTGGTGTACACAAAGGTATAAATATTAAGTTCCTAAGATCTAGATTTTTACAGGGACATATTTACATGCATTTGATTTGTGGAACATGCACAGAAATTATAAACCAGAATTCATAAAGATCATGACTACTTTCCAAAAGCCGTTCTTTCTGACAAACTCAAAGTTTGTTGTTGCAATATAAATAATACAAGAAAGGAGGAAAAATTTAGGATACATATTGAGAAAATTTACATTTAGCAAATGTAATGTAATTCATTTAAATTTAAATGTGGAAGTCAAATGCATATTTTTCATTGATACTACGTATCAAACCAAACTTTGCATTTTAAAACTATTTGATTCTGTTTTTTATAACTGTTTCAGCTGCACAGTCAAGTCCTGCTGTTCGTCTGACTGCTAATCCTCCATGGCCAGATGTGTTCCCAGGAGAGACAATTACTCTCACCTGTCAGGTGATTGAATCTGAGGGATGGACATTTGTGTGGACCAGACACAGACAGGGTGGTCAAACACAACTTCCAGCCTCCAGTAGTAACGGCTCTGTGTCTGTGTTTGTCCTGAGTGATGTGAGAGAGAGACAGAGCGGAAAGTATCAGTGTGAAGCTGTAAAGGGGAATGAGCGAGCTTTCAGTAACATCCATACAATAAAAGTCTCTGGTGAGTAGTGTAATGGAAAATTACTCCCCTCAAATAGTGGGTCTGTGTTTTTAGTTATTTGCTTCAAAAAATGATATGAAATAAAACGTTAAAATAATATCTCTTCAATGTTCCTATCTCCATTTCAGCTGATCGTCCTCAGGCTGTCATAGTCACAGATCCCCCAGCCTCAGTGATGTTCACAGGAGAAACGGTTAGCTTAGCTTGTGACATCAGGAAAGGGTCTGGCTGGAGATATTCATGGAGCAGAAACACCCAGGGAAGATTAGAGAGCCTCTATGCCCGCAGTACTGAAAGCCAACAAAAGCACATCCTGCACTCTGTAAGAGCGTCAGACAGTGGAGAGTACCTGTGTCAGGGTGAACGAGGACAAAACCCTGTGATCCAGTCTTCCCCTGGATCACTTGTGTTAAATGTGTCTGGTGAGTTTGGGAGGTTTTCTTCAGTCCTTACCCATATGATCTGGAATGTGATGAAGACTGTCAATGTTTATGAATGCTAAGAAATGACACTGAGCACATGCTTTACCTTTATCAGGTAAAAAGCCAAGGCCTGTTATTACCCAGAATCCCCCCAGTGGAGAAATTTACACAGGAGAGAGAGTCACCCTGAGCTGTGGGTTTGGGGGAGATCCTGCTGGCTGGGAGTATCTCTGGTACAAAGACACACTGAGACACACTGTGCCCAACACTGACAGCAGCAGGACTGATGGGTCCAGTTTCACCATCAGCTCTGCTGCTCTGGCCCACAGTGGAGAGTACCGCTGTAGAGCTGCAAGAGGAAGACAACCTTTTTACTTAGACTACAGTGATCCTCTGACTTTAGAAATATCTGGTGAGAATTATTACAATAATTTTTTACACTAGTCGAATAAGGCTTTGATTTATTTATTAATAATTTACTAAAATTATGAGAAGCGTTTCATGATACTTTCAGTTTATCTTTAAAAATTGTATTGATTTACAGTATTGCCTGAAACACAGCTGACCGTGCAGTCTGGATGGATAGAGGTCTTCCCCACTGAGACAGTGACTCTGAGGTGTGTAATTCAGGGCAGCTCTACAGAGTGGATGTATGAATGGTACAGAGATGGACGGGAGCTTCCTGTAGACAAGGCTAACTCGAGCAGTGTAAATGGAGACACATACACAATCCTCTCTGCTGATCAGTCACATGCTGGACTGTACACCTGCAGAGGAGAACTTACAAGGACAGCATCTGTACACTCTCTGATTGGCAGCTCTGCTAATTTGAGTGTTCGAGGTAATTATGATGTATTATCTCTCAGCAATTTGCACATGTGTTTACAAAGAAAGCAGTTCAGTTCATAGTCAACAGACCCGTTAATCTGAATCTGATACATAAGTGTGAAAAGTTCTTTATTTTCAATGTGGACAGTATGAGTAACAGTCATATCGTGTTTATTTTTATTAACACTGTATATAAAATTGCTCTGTTTGTATCTGAGAGGGGAATAAGAAGAGGGATATTCTACTTTATTACCCGTCTCTACCTGTCACAGTGTTACTTCCTGTTTACTTTGTGGATATCTAAAGGCTTTTACATAGTCTATAAGTACAGGGCGCATACGCTTTGCGGACGGACAGTCCGCAATCGTTTGCCCTTTCATAGTCCAGTCGTACCACCGCACACCCAAGCCCTACATTTCCCACAATCTTTGCGCGTCGTTTTCCTTTTCTGCCGGAAGTTACAGACTGTAAACAACATGGCCTCGTCCTTGCCCACCGTTGTGCTTATTTCTCTCCATGAATTGTTGTTCTTCTGAAAATCTTTATAATCCCGTTGGGATGAACCGTATAGGTGTCTGTACCTTCTCACCTCTTCAGCCAGTCTCTCTTCAAATGTCGACTCCATGTCTGTTTTGTGTATTCCGCATCACCGCGTGTTTCCGGTGCCACATGAAATGCATGTCGATGTGAAACAGTTTCATACCGAGCCATGATTTGTGTGACACTGGTACGCGTGCGCTAGGTACGCGCGGTCACAAAAATTGAGCTTCGCGTGGACATGCCAAGGCGGACGTACACTGAGGCCCGCTATTTTGTCATTTTGACCGCGCGGACCCCAGCGGAGTACGGTCCGTGTATGCTATGTCTGGACCATGAATTGGCCTTAAAGCTGAATCCAAATGTCCGCATTCCACACTAGCAGACTGGACGTCAGACCTCACTCGTTGTCGTGGATATGACCACTACTAAATTCAAAATCAAAAATAAATAAATCATTGTCTGCAATATACATTTAGGTTACATTAATTATGCTCTCCTTGCATCGGAAAACCTCCCATGGTTCATTTCCCACCACGCATTTACTATTGTTTTGTTTTCTGTCACTGCTTCATTCTTGCCTGTTATATCATCACTTTTTTATTGCTGTGAATTTTGGGTAATCCCACTGGCAAAGTCCAGGGAAGTCCACACCGAAGCAGACTCTTTGGAACTCTGCATGAAAGTCTACATGAGCTCCCTTGCAGACTTGAATTGTAGAATTGGGCAGCTCTACCCACTCTGGACTTCATGGGTACGTGCCCATTAGGACTGCCAGTCTGCACATGCGGTGAAGACTGGACACTTGGATTCAGCCTAAGAAAAAACGTATTATCAAGTGTTTCAATGGTTATTCATATATTAACTGACATAGAACCAATCATGGCTAGACAAATCTATCTTTGTTTTTGTCATATTTTACTTTGTTTTTGTGTATTTCATTTCCACTATAGTGATCCTGTGCTATTTAAAATATCTAGTCAAACTCATTGAAAGATCAGAATGCAGCTTTGAAAGCAGGTGTCTTATGAAGGCTTCCATTTACAGCAATAAACTGTCTTTTAAACTTTCAGCTCTCCCACAAGCCCAGTTGACCGTTCAGTCTGGATGGACAGAGGCCTTCCCCACTGAAACAGTGACTTTGAGGTGTGTAATTCAGAGCAGTTCTACAGAGTGGATGTATAAATGGTACAGAGATGGACGGGAGCTTCCTGTAGACAAGGCTGACTCCAGCAGTGTAAATGGAGACACATACACAATCCTCTCTGCTGATCAGTCACATGCTGGACTGTACACCTGCAGAGGAGAACTTACAAGGAGAGCATCTGTACACTCTATGATTAGCAGCTCTACTACATTAAGTGTACGAGGTAAATATGATTTATTTTCTCTCGACAATTTGCACATCCACATGTTTTTTGTTTCTTAACTAAACTTTGAAAAAAATTCACAATGTTATTTGGACCAAGAAATACGCTTTAGTCCAGTGGTGTCAAACTCGTTGCCATGGAGGGCCGTGTGTATGCAGGTTTTCATTCCAGCCTCAGATCTTGATTATATAATTAGTTAAATTATTTGCTGAATTAGGGATGCAGGTTTGTGCACAATGGTGACCCGACGTCTATGGTGACCCGCATTGTCTAAATAAAAATTTTCTTATATTCTGTGCTTCAATGCAGTTAAACGCATATGGCTGAATGAGTAATTGGACTCAATTAAGGCAGCATTAATTGGTTGGAATGAAAACCTGCATACACACGGCCCTCCATGGCAACGAGTTTGACACCACTGCTTTAGTCTAATATATGATCTGATGTGTCTTTCTCTGAATTACTGTGAGTTTCCAGTTTGGAGTACAGGTGTCAGAATCCCATTATCCAGTCTTCCCATGGACAATTTATGTTAAATGTGTCTGATGGGTTTGTGACAATTGCTTCATTCTTTAATCCTATGATTAGGGCCTCCAGTTTGTCTCCCCTTGTTTTCTTGCATTGTACTTCAGTCTTCTAAACGATAGAGGTCGCTATAGCTTCTTTGTCACGCCCCTTCTCAAACAATTACCCCATTTGCCCCGCCTCAATAATCTCCGTTGATAATGTAATTTCCACTAATTAAGCACAGATGATGGTTAATTGTAGTGTTTACAAGCAACACTCACATGTTAAAATACATTTGATTATATACTAGAATAGACATGCTGCAATATTTCTATGTTGTACAGGGGCATGATAGGTTTTGTTAGAAGCAGTGGGGAATGGCTCGTTAAAATTAAGGGCAGTTACAATGTTTTACTTGCAGAAAAAAAAATGAATAAAAAAGATATATTGATAATTCAACTAATGAACTAATTATAGTCTTCAATCAAGACCTTAAGTCAAATCTGGTGTCTTAGGGCTGGGCTGAAACTAAATCATGGACACACTGGCTGAGATTGGACACCCCTACTTCGTATGGATGCGTTTTTCTTTTTAGGTAAGCGATACTCAATCCTGGTCCTGGACAGCCACAGAGTGTGCTGCTTTTTATTTTTTCTTTATGATCAACGACTAATTGAGACCCAAGCAAGCAGGTAACCTGAGTTAACCATTTAACCTACTGCTTTAACTGATCAATTGCTATGCTTATTAAGTGCTGACTAACAATGTTAGCCAGCAAACCCTGTGGCTCTCCAGGACCAGGAGGATGGACAATGGCTCAAAGATATGCTTTGCACTGCATTTAACAGTCATTCCATGTTCACTTTTCTGCCTGACTCTCCCTATATTAGATCAACTAATTGGTTATCTAACTAACTAGATCAATTAAAGTTTTATAAACGGCTCAATTGGAAATTCACTTGTCTGAACAGTTACTTGACTATGCTGTTGAGTGCCTATGGGGACCCCTGGAGGATAAGCAGTGAATTACAAGTTTAAATCCCTGCAGGTCACATGGTGGAGACATGCTGGTGGCCCTACATATGGTCTTGTATGTGATGGAGAATGTATCTATTAATGCTAAATGACACTGAGCACATACCTTACCTTCATCAGGTGGAAAACCAAAACCTGTTATTACCCAGAATGCCCCCAGTAGAGCGATGTACACAGGAGAGAGAGTCACCCTGAGCTGTGGGTTTGAGGGAGATCCTGCTGGCTGGGAGTATCTCTGGTACAAAGACCCACTGAGACACACTGTGCCCAACACTGACAGCAGCAGGACTGATGGGTCCAGTTTCACCATCAGCACTGCTGCTCTGGCCCACAGTGGAGAGTACCGCTGTAGAGCTGCAAGAGGAAGAAAACCTTTTTACTCAGACTACAGTGATCCTCTGACTTTAGAAATATCTGGTGAGAATGATTAAAATAGTAGAATATGGCTTTGATTTATGTGCTTTAATAATTTAATAAAAACATGAGTGTTTTATGATATTTTCAGTTTATAATTAAAATTGTATTGATTTACAGTATTACCTCAAACATATCTGATCGTACAGTCTGGATGGACAGACGTCTTCCCCACTGAAACAGTGACTCTGAGGTGTGTAAATCAGGGCAACTCTACAGAGTGGATGTACAAATGGTACAGAGATGGACTGGAGCTTCCTATAGACAAGGCTGACTCCAGCAGTGTATATGGAGACACATACACAATCCTCTCTGCTGATCAGTCACATGCTGGACTGTACACCTGCAGAGGAGAACTTACAAGGAGAGCATCTGTGCACTCTCTGATTGGCAGCTCTGCCGCATTGACTGTACGAGGTAAATATGATTTATTTTGCATGTCCAAAGTAAACTTATACGTTTGAACTGCAAGCTGTTTGCCACTATTTACCATTTTGTGTGTGTCAGGCTTGTACTGCCTGACATTAACCGATTAAAAACTGTTCGCTTGAGATTGAAAAAAAAACATTTGGCAGTTATTGGCACCATAATTGAGTTAAGAGGACTGAGAGAGAGCTGCCAATCAGCTGCCTCTCATGCACAATGGGAATATAATGAGCAGGGATAAATATGCAAATGAATGCACTTAAGACACTGAAATGTGCAGATTAATTCATGATGTCATATAACTACTTTCTGTGATATATCTGAAGCCCAGTCGTTATTTTTTTTATGAGAACGTGCTGGACTCACAGAATCACAGCCTTACCCCTCACTGCAGGGCTGTGTGGTGCCAGTTGATAGGATGAATAAATTGCTGCTTATTATCATTTTTACCCGGTAGCACAATTTAGAGAATTATTGTGTTGTCAGGCCTGTTGAGTTATTAGGCCTGAAAAAAGATGGGTGAGTAATTTTATAAAAATAATTAAAACTACCTAATACAGTATTAGGCATACAATTCCAGGATAATTGTTCCATTCATGAGTTCACTCGCAAGCTCTTATTGGTCATAAAGCCTGCCCGATTACTCACTTTGATGTCAAACAGCAACATGATTCTGACATATTATAACTGGAGTACAGCACACTACATACGCCTATTAAGAAGGCAACAAATTTCATCAGCTGTCCACCAATGTGAAGAGGAATTCCCTTTTTTTAGTATAATGTGCCACGATAGAGAGAGAGACCTGTCACTCCAACTACAGTAACTTTCTGCTATTAACCATGCAATGTAAGGCCTAGTGGATTATAGATTCCATGTCCTGTATCATTTATTACCCGTATAACACGTTGAGTTAGATGATAAGCAATATATGATCTTGCAGCTCTGCCTCAGGCGGTAGTGACCCTGGATGAAGGATGGATGGGGGTCTTCATCACTGAAGGCACTCTAGCAATGAGGTGTGAGCTTCAGGGCTTTACTTCTGCTGACTGGAACTATACATGGTACAGAGACGAAATGCAGATCTCACTAAACCACACTGGAGAGAGGCACACAGTGGGATTCTGGGATAGCTCCTCTGATGGTGAATATAGATGTAGTGGGAACAGGACAGACAGACCGTGCTACTCCCTCATCAGTGAAGGCTTCATGCCAAGCCATATCAGTAAGTTCAATTTATAACTGAGACCACAGACAAGTGAAGCGTTAAATCCATTGTACCCTTGTGTGTAGACCCTCACTTTTTATTTTCTAATATTAGTTGACTTCTTCATTTAAGATATAAAATATAAACGAGAAATGTAAATGAAATGTGTTAAACTGTGTATTATTTGTGTTCATTCCCATACTGAATCTGAATGACTATATACATACATATATATATATATATATATATATCTACAATCAAGGCATACATAAAAAAGGGAAAATATACACAGTGCCCTCCAAAATTATTCATGCCCTTGCTTGACAAAGATGAACAAAAAGACATGCTCAAAATTTGATAATTTTATCAAGACTGTAAGAGATGTGTGTCACAATATTCATACCCATTCTCAATACTCTGCACCCGCTCTGCACTGAGTTGTCTTACATAGCGTTTCATGAGATTGGGGACCACATGGGAAGGGTCACTGACTATTGAATTTTTCCAGGTCCTTCAGAACTTTTGGTCTGAGCTTGTAGCCGGTCCTCCTACCAAACTCTGATTGGAACTCGGTGTTTTTCTCTGGGCAATTCTATTATTATAAAATTGTATAATTTTACCATTTATTGAGCACACAGTATAGCACATTATCTGTATTGATTATGCAGCATTTCTCATCTTTATTAGGGGTGTGTGAATAAATTTGGATGGCACTATGTAAATACACAAATTTGCAATATTTGCGATGTTTATCAATATGACAAATGCAGCAAAGTTATATCTAAATTATTTTTCCTAACAGAAATAAATTGCACAAATTAGTAACATTTGCCATGAAATTGGAATAAAGTTTAAATGGAAATTGGAATAGTTTGAATGTTTTCAATACTTATGAAAGATTATATTTTATCTCACGAAATCTTCCTCTTCTACCTCCACTTCAGGGCTGTACTTTATTGTGGCTCTTACTGGTTCGGCCGTGATTTTCATAACCCTTGTGGTGCTGGCAGTCCAACGCTCTAAGAAATGCAGGACATCAGGTGTGTAGTAGCACTCACTGAACACGTCCATACATTACGCTATTATTAATACATTACACTTTAAAAGCTGTCTAATAATAATATCAGCATTGCAAGTAAATCATAAAAGCATGTGAATTCAGAGGTTTAACACCACCCATTAAACAGACAAGTGCTCATGGAATTACATTTAATTGTTATAGTGTCTTGACCATTATATTATTGTATTCAGTTCATTCCTCTATTTATGTATTTATTGATCCAGGTGAGTAGTATGGAACAACAAGAGTGCCACAATGATAAATAAATTAAGCAAAAGATAAATCAATAAATGTGGAAAAAAAAGAATTAAAAAATAGTCTAAAAATACATAAATAAATCTGGAAAATAATATAATAATGTAAATGTATATGCATTTGATCAAATTATATTTTTCTTTAATTTTGAGTCATTTTCAGATTTTCACATTTATTAATTATTTCCGTATATACTTCCCTATTTATTTATCCTTTCTTGATGAGCACAATCTGTCAATCAACTTGTCTTGGTCCACCCACCAAGTCTGAAGTTCCGCCCTTTCATGTGTTCAGAACAACAGACAACATTTCTCAATGTGAGCAAGTCAGTTTCTCAAATACTGAAAGAAATGCTGGACGTAGATGAATACATTATTCCAAAAAATAAGAAAATAAATAGAGAAATATAATATATGGAAATAAAATAATAAATAAACATGAAAATAAATTCATCAATCATTATCTAACTTATCTAACTGCTTAGTCCTGTCCGTGTCGTGGGGGGTGCTGGCGCCTATCCCAGCATGCATTGGACGAGTAGCAGGAATTCACCCTGGGCTGGTCGCTAGTCCATCAGAGGGCACACACACCACTCGTACACTCAGACACTCATAGTGAAAATAAATTAGAAAATTAATTTAAAAAGTAAATTAAGAAAAATATATAATAGCAAATTGCACATACATCTATATTTTTTTATTAATGTCCTGCTTTATTTATACATTTTTATATGATTTATTTCCACTTATTCTATGTTAATAATTCTCTGTGTTATTGCATGTTTGCCATTGTTTATGTTTGTGAAAAGGCCGAATTAAAAATCAGCCGGATGGGGGCGAGTTTTACTCCAGGGTAAATGCAGACTACAACAGTGCAGGTGAGGACCGGTCTTTCTGAGTTCTCGTCCGCTCACACTGTGTGCCACGTGTGAGTTGAATCTTCACCTTTCTCTGCTCTCTTCTCCAGATCATGGATTACCAGCCAATGCTGTGTATGAGGAAATAGACCCTGCCACAGAAACAGAAGGTCAGGACAGAAACGTGTGACCGACAAGTACTAAACTAAAAAACCACGATATTTTCACAAACTCTCAGACGTTGCATCCATTTAAACATCACATGCTCTGTGGAGCTCAAACTCAGTAGGTTCTTCCTTTAACCCCTCTGCTTTATTGACAACAGGTTATGAAGTAGTTGGGAAGCACAGTTTCTATTCAGCTGTTCAGTTAAAACCATTAAACCAAGGTAAGTTTATAATTACCTCTAAGTGATTTTTCATCATCACTCTCCGTGATCACTCTCCGTGAGTGACTTCTTTAAAGTGTTTTTTTTTTTGTTGCCGGTGGGCAATAAAAATTGTATAAGTTTAAGTGCAACAGTTATTGATAATATGTTGTGATCACACATTCAAAAAAATGATGCGCATAATCCTTGCATTGCAGGTCCTACTGCATAATTGGACACAGGGATCCATATTCACTCAGTCATACCTTCATATGTGAGGGAATATATTCTCGCTATAGGTACATGCCACTATATCCTACTATATGTTTTCATATCATATGTATTTTAAAGTCACTATGTTGCACATTAAATAATGATATGCAGTTGAACCACCCTATTCATTTCCTGCTCTGTTTTTATAGTTTCCACAGTAATTCTGTAAAATATGACTCTGCAGAACTCATAGGTCCTGTGTTGTGGAAAATTGTTGTTGAAGTTGATGAAACTTGATGAAAATGCATAAAATAATTTAATAAGCTTCTTATCCAGGAGTTCTCAACCTAGGTCCTGTGGGGCTATACGGAATCCCCCTTTTCATTGCTACCCAATGCTTAATTGATCAGTTAAAGTAGTTGACTACACAGTTCATCCAACTCATGTGGTTACTTGAATCTAAATTGGCTCCTGAAAACAGACAGTGGCACAGCCAGGCCTGGATTAATGCACAGGGTCATCCAGGCAGTAGTAAAGGTTGTCCTAGTCCCGAGGCCCATGTCATCTTAATTCGGCCCTGGATGCACCCTGTTCATCAACAGGACCTGGGTTGAGAACCCCTAATTTAAAGTAATCAAACCTTTCGTATTTCTGTAATTTTGTCAATGTTTAAGAGTTAGCATTTGCTAACTAGTACTCTTTTCTTGTATTTAGAGATACGGTTAAATGAAATGGCATTGGAACAGTGGCACACTTTTTGTCATTTTGTCTCTGTACTCCAGCACAATAAAAATATGTAAATATGATGATAAAGTGCAGATTGTGTTTATTTGAAGGCATTTACATCCATATTGGGTGATTAGGGTAGGAATTACAGCCCTTTTTGATATAATGGGTAGGGAACTGGTCTTGCAATCGAAAGACAGTGGTGTAGTATAATGGGTAGGGAACTGGTCTTGCAACCGAAAGGTCACAGGTTTGATTCCCAGGTAGGACACTGCTGTTACAGGGTACTTGCTCTTCAGTATAACCTGCATTCCTTCAGTACAAATCCAGCTGTATAAATGGATGCAATGTCAAAAGTTGTCTGGATAAGAGGGTCTGCTAAATGCCTGTTACATGGTTAAAGTGCTTATTCTCAGCTTTGATTTAACCGTGTAGATCACACAGCACTTTTTATACGTTACCCCCCTCGTCCTGATGTTTTCTCATCTTTAATCTCATCACCCGATTCGTCATTTCGTTTGGTTGCTATCCCACTTTACGTTTCCATTTATCTTCATGCGTGCATCAGGGCAATTATTGGGTGATGGACTGCCTGTTGCCGTAATTCCCAAATTATAACTAATAATTCCATCTAATCACCATAAGACAAGAACTGCAGGCCCTTTGGATGAAGGCGAGGCCCTTTTTGAGGGAGTTGGGGCCCTTTGGATGAAGGCGAGGCCCTTTTTGAGGGAGTTGGGGCCCTTTGGATGAAGGCGAGGCCCTTTTTGAGGGAGTTGGGGCCCTTTGGATGAAGGCGAGGCCCTTTTTGAGGGAGTTGGGGCCCTTTGGATGAAGGCGAGGCCCTTTTTGAGGGAGTTGGGGCCCTACTTGCAGGGTGTACACTGCGTATAAGACAGACTGGTCTCATTATAAAAGCCTGCATCCTTCTAGTCTGGAATATGTGGTTATTCATGTGGGATCTGCATTTGGACATTCTTACCATACCATTTAATTTGCCCTCCCCCACCTGGAGAATGTAGCATCAATTATGAACATATTAAAAATCATAACGTGTTTCACACAGGAGCACCCCTATGGAGCTTGTTCTCACACACATCAGTAGTCGCACCGTATGAAAGGGGAAGAGAAAAGACATGGAAACAGAGTAAAATGACCTCAGGGACGACAGAGTCATAGCCAAACATGCTGCTGGCTCCGCGGCTGGTCCACGTATCACCACGCTTATCTGCACTTTCCCAAACGCGTGTGGCGCAAACACGACTGGCTATTCCAAACTGGGCGAAGAAAGCCTTAAAAAATAAAACTGAAATAATTTCAGACCCAATAAACATGGTGAAGTGAGAGAACAGCAACAAACTGCTCTGATTTATCAATGGAGTGCTGGGTAACAGCGAGAATCTGCTCACCCAGCAGCCTTCCAGGACCAGGGTAGAGGGACAACTTTAGAGCTGGACAGAAGAGTGGGGAATTACTGCAACACCAGCCACCAGCCAAATGCCGGTGCGGTTCATCTGTGGCTGGTAAGTCAGTCCACTGTACCAGCCACTTTGGCAGGGAACCAACCCATCACTCGGAGGTCCTGCCCTATTCTAAACTGTCTGGTATGAAGGGGAAACTTGCTGGGGGATTTTGCGGTGGGTCAGCCACTGAGGACGGCGGACGAAGAAGTTAGTTTCCTGCCCCGGTGGACGTTTCGTATTTAGGTCTCATTTCCACAATTTAGCACAAAGGGACGGGCAGTATTTCAATTACAGATTTCAAATACTTTTGAACATTATGCAATTTGTATTCTTTATGTGACGGGAAAATCTGTCGTTTGTATACCGTGCTTCAGAAACGTTCTGAGTTTTTACAAATGCAGCCAATGAAGCTGATCTGGGGTTAAATGAGGAGTATGCTCTTGTTTTGAATCTTTGAATCAGGACTTTCAACCATGATTTTCCAATGCAGGGACCCCCCCTCCAGGGGACCCCCAACATAAAGGGTCAAAAGGGTTACATTTAAAGAGGTTTGATAGAGATCACAGACCAGGGGGAGATTGCAAGCACAGACTGGGGGGTGGGGGGGGCTGCACTGATACAGGGGGAGGAGAATGAGACCGTGGACCGGTGGTAAATCCAGGCTTTACACCGCAAACTTCCAAATGTCCGTACACAAACTTCCACATTTTAAACACATCCTTCATTTCACATAAAAATGCTACAGTACACTGTAACTGAAATAATGCACCATAAAATTCAGAAAGTGAACTGTCCCTTCAATATCCAACAGTTTAGAATTCTGGTTCCTGGTGCACCCTAGTGGTAAAAATGAGCAACTACACAGATATGCTCTGTTCAACTGTACAGCAGGCATTCTCTATAAATTATTTTTAAAATATTATTAAAATATTGGTTGGTGGTGACCAAATATGGAATACACAAGACAAGTCAAAATTTGATTTCCAAAACAATTTGGCACTGCATTACAACTGGAAACTTTGACAACCTTGTTCAAGGAGAGACTGAGGTACAGAAACAAAATCTTTTCCTTTAATAAAACTTATTGACATTGCAGAACAAAACTTTACTGAGAAATAATGCCCACCCTTGGACCAATCAGAATCGAGTGTTTAGCCAAGCCATTGTATAAATGATAATATGATATTTGTTCCTTATGGAAGATGGGGATACACCTCAGGTGCATTACTTACCTTAGTTGTATAGTAAGTTTGCATTAGGTTGCTAGTTGGATTATTGCTACATTTGAACATAATAACATAACATAAATTGAACATAAGAAAGTGGAGAGAAGTAGCCAACTAGTGTAAAATAACATGATGCCTGTCCTCCCCAATTTTTTGAGTCACCAGCCACCACTGATGTATTCTTTCATTTATTGGCTGGACCGCAACAGGGGGGCCAGCCCTACAAATGCGAATGTCTGTGAATGAGTGAGTGACTGAGTGAGTGAAGTTACACCATTGTTCGCCCGGATCACGTGTGTTAGGTCTGTATGTATATGGAAGCACTGCGTGACCTATCATATCATGTAAGAGTCAAGGCATAATATATAAAATCATAATAATGTGACTTTAGTCAGTCTTAACCATACATGTATTCTTTCATTTATTTCACCACATCTACATATTCATATGAAATGTAGATTTCTTTATTTAACGAGGAAAAACCCCATTGAAATCTCTTATGCAAGGGGGACCTGACATAAAACACAAAGTTATGAAGTTACACAAGACAGTAGACAAACAACAAATCAGTTACAAACATCAAATGGAGAAAGAGACAGCAGTGCAACAGTAAACGAAAAGATTACTTACAAACTGCAGCTGCCTCTATTATTAGGTATTAGGCCAAAAGTAGTATGCGTGTGATGGAAGATTTTGAAGAAAAAAAAACGAACAAAAAAAAACCATATCCTCTGTCACTCTGCACCCGTTTGCCGCTTGGTTTCTGCGACAGTGCCCGACCACACGGCCTTTAATCGATTCACCACTGCCGTTTTTGAGATCTGCTGCTGGTGTATCTCACTGATTGTGCCATGGTAAAAATAACAGTGTTCATTTGTTGTTGAGCTGGGTTTGAAAGTCCAATGTGTGTTTATACAATATGAAAAAAACGTTTTTTTCAAAGGTAAGGCAAGTTCCCCAATTTACATTACAGCCATTTAGCAGACACTTTGATCTAGAGCTTCTTTTACACAATTTACATTGCATCCATTTATACAGTTGGATATGTACTGGAGCAATGCAGGTTAAGTACCTCGCTCAAGGATACAATGGCAGTGTCCCATCTGGGAATCAAACCTGTAACCTTTAGGTTACAAGGCCAGTTACCTACCCATGTACTACCCTACCCTACACAAAGAACAGTATGCAGGTGGAAAATGCCAGATATATTATTATCTCTTCTCTAAAATGAGTTGCCCTTCTATTGCTGACATTTATATTTTACACTGATTAGAACTAATGCAATGAACAGGACTGTGTGAGAGTGCAAACTATCCATAATGGTAATTCATGAAAAAACTCCTGTATTTCAAAGCCATGTTTCGCCAGATATTACATTAAGCCTTCAAGCTCGTAAGATGCACATTTTTATATATATTTTAGCAAGTCTACTTTAATAAATGATACAATATGTCATGTAATATTTAGCAAAGCAATAATGAAAATAAACTCATGCCACGCTGTGTGGTCAGGTATGGTCAGTTTGTTCAACCAGTTCCTCCCCACTGTGTACCACCTTCCGGCGGGATACCCATCTCCAGAAGGCTGGATTCACAATGATTGACAGAAAGAGGAGGACTGCCACGCCCACACAGATCCGAACCACGTTCTCCACAGCGCGGTCAACTGAGTGAGCAAAAAAACAAAAAAGTCAAGGATTGAAACAGGCTGTGGGAATATAAACTACATGCATTTCAGAATTTGGCAACATATTTTAGTCTGCTCGAAAAAAGCATTTCATGTACATTTCTGTAATGCTAATCAAATATAATCAGACCTAAAACTATTTTGTTACTCTATTATATGTCTTTAGTATGCTTTTAATTACCTCTCTTATTTGTGTTCTTATTTTATTAAATCAAATTATTATTATTTTATTATTATCCTTTATTATTATGATTATTATTATTATTATTTCTTTTATTTATTCATGATTGATTATTTGTATTTCTTTGTTTTTATCTCATTTTATGTGAAGCACTTTGAGCTGCTTTTTATGTATGAAAGGTGTTATATAAATACCTTATTATTATTATTATTATTATTATTATTATTATTATTATTATTATTATTATTATTATTATTATATACGCCATATAGACAAAAGTATGGGGACACCTGACAGCCAACATCTCATCTAAAATTATGGGCATTAATATGGAGTTGGTTCACCCTTTGCTTCACTCTTCTGGGGAGGTTTCCTATTAGATGTAGGAGCATTGGTGCAGGGACTTGCTTCCATTCAGCCAGAAGAGCATTAGTGAGATTGCGCACTGATTGGGCAATTAGGCCTGGCTCACAGTTGGCTTTCCAATTGATACCAAAGGTGTTGGATGGGGTTGAGATCAGGGCTCTGTGCAGGCGAGTTAAGTTACACTAATCTCAACAAAACCATTTCTATATGGACCTCGCTATTTGCCCATGGGAATTATCATGGTGAAACAGGAAAGGGCCTTCCTCAAACTGTTTCCCTAAAGTTGGAAGCACAAAATCA
This sequence comes from Anguilla anguilla, assembly GCF_013347855.1. Classification (NCBI taxonomy): domain Eukaryota; kingdom Metazoa; phylum Chordata; class Actinopteri; order Anguilliformes; family Anguillidae; genus Anguilla; species Anguilla anguilla. The sequence goes on along the minus strand of NC_049211.1, from coordinate 40,983,850 downwards.
CCTAGAATGACATTGTATTAAGATTTACCTTCACTGGAACTAAGGGGCCTAGGCCAAATCACGAAAAACAGCAGAAGACCAAGCAGTGTCCAGATACTTTTGTTCATATAGTGTATAATTGGAGCCTATTTCTCAGTAAATTATTATGTGCATCTATATGACACAAAAGCCAGCAAAATTATTATTGGCTAACCAGCCTTCAGCTGCAACTGAGATATCCAGGTTTCTGAAAAAATAACAACTGAACCATATGAATCTCTGCATTTGATGCTCTTTATGAGACTGTTGTCAGGGTTCTGTCATTTTGTCCTGCCTTATTGAAATGTCCCACCTGTAATGCAAATTTATAGTCATGCTGCAAATTCAGCATCATGCCTTTACATACAGTGCCATCCTAAACAGTTCACATCCCTGATAAAAATGAGCAAAGGCTGTATGAAATAAACAATCCCAATAACGATCTGGGACAATTATACTGGAACAATTATATTGCAGTAGTATAAAATAATACAATTCATTTTTCAGCATGCTGCCTTTGCTCCTCCTGAATGAATAATATGTAAGGTATTGTATATGTCCTCTTTTTTCTGTCTGTCTTAGTTGTAAATTTATACCATTATTCAGATTCAGAATGGGATTAAACATTTAAAAAAATTTATACAATATAATACATTTAAATTACATTGCATCTTTCTATTTTACATCATAAATCAAAAACAGAGCTCAACTTATATTAGAAATAAGCGACAATGTATGATACGCAAGGGTACAATGGATATGTAAATGGATTTAACTCTTCACTTGTCTGTGATCTCAATTATAAATTGCTTCAAACTTACTGATATGGCTTGGCATGAAGCCTTCACTGATGAGGGAGTAGTACGGTCTGTCTGTCCTGTTCCCTCTACATCTATATTCACCATCAGAGGAGCTATCCCAGAATCCCACTGTGTGCCTCTCTCCAGTGTGGTTTAGTGAGATCTGGGTTCCGTCTCTGTACCACGTGTAGTTCCAGTCAGCAGAAGTAAAGCCCTGAAGCTCACACCTCATTGCTAGAGTGCCTTTAGTGATGAAGACCCCCATCCATCCTTCATTCAGGGTCACTACCGCCTGAGGCAGAGCTGCAAGATCATACATTGCTTATCATCCAACTCAACGTGTTATACGGGGAAAAAAAGATACAGGACATGGAATCTATAATCCACTAGGCCTTACATTGCATGGTTAATAGCAGAAAGTTACTGTAGTTGGAGTGACAGGTCTCTCTCCCTATCGTGGCATATTATACTAAAAAAAGGGAATTCCTCTTCACATTGGTGGACAGCTGATGAAATTCATTGCCTTCTTAATAGATATATGTAGTGTGCTGTTCTCCAGTTATAATATATCAGAACCATGTTGCTGTTTGACATCAAAGTGAGTAATCGGGCAGGCTTTATAACCAAAAGGAGCTTGCGAGTGAACTCATGAACGGAACAATTATCTAGGAATTGTATGCCTAATACTGTATTAGGTTGTTTTAATTATTTTTATAAAATTACTCACCCATTTTGTTTCAGGACTAATAACTCAACAGGTCTGACAACACAATCATGCTCTAAATTGTGTTACCGGGTAAAAACGGTAATAAGCAGCAATTTATTCATCATATCAACTGGCACCACACAGCCCTGCAGTGATGGGTAAGGCTGTGATTCTGTGGGTCCAGCACGTTCTCATAAAAAATAACGACTGGGCTTCAGATATATCACAGAAAGTAGTTATATGACGTCATTTATTAAATTGCATATTTCAGTGTTATAAGGGAAATAATTTGCATATTTATCCCTGTTCATTATATTCCCATTGTGCATGAGAGGCAGCTGATTGGCAGCTCTCTCTCACTCCTCTTAACTCAATTATGGCACCAATAACTGCCAAATGGTTTTTTTCAAAATCTCAGTCAAGGGAACAGTATTTACTCAGTTAATGTAAGGCAGTGCAAGCCTGACACACACAAAATTGTACATAGTGGCAAAGAGTTTGCAGTTGAAATGTATCAGTTTACTGTGGACATGCAAAATAAATCATACTTACCTCGTACAGTCAATGTAGCAGAGCTGCCAATCAGAGAGTGTACAGATGCTCTCCTTGTAAGTTCTCCTCTGCAGGTGTACAGTCCAGCATGTGACTGATCAGCAGAGAGGATTGTGTATGTGTCTCCATTTACACTGCTGGTGTCAGCTTTGTCTACAGGAAGCTCCCGTCCATCTCTGTACCATTTATACTTCCACTCTGCAGAGCTGCCCTGAATTACACACCTCAGAGTCACTGTTTCATCGGGGAAGACCTCTGTCCATCCAGACTGTACGATCGGATATGTTTGAGCTAATACTGTAAATCAATACAATTTTAATTATGAACTGAAAATATCATGAAACACTCATGTTTTTATTAAATTATTAAAGCACATGAATCAAATCCATATTCTACTATTTAAATCATTCTCACCAGATATTTCTAAAGTCAGAGGATCACTGTAGTCTGAGTAAAAAGGTTTTCTTCCTCTTGCAGCTCTACAGCGGTACTCTCCACTGTGGGCCAGAGCAGCAGAGCTGATGGTGAAACTGGACCCATCAGTCCTGCTGCTGTCAGTGTTGGGCACAGTGTGTCTCAGTGGGTCTTTGTACCAGAGATACTCCCAGCCAGCAGGATCTCCCCCAATCCCACAACTCAGGGTGACTCTCTCTCCTGTGTACATCGCTCTACTGGGGGAATTCTGGGTAATAACAGGTTTTGGTTTTCCCCCTGATGAAGGTAAGGTATGTGCTCAGTGTCATTTAGCATTAATAGATATATTCTCCATCACATACAAGACCATATGTAGGGCCACCAGTATGTTTCCACCATGTGACCTGCAGGGATTTAAACTTGTAATTCACTGCTTATCCTTTTGGGGTCCCCATAGGCACTCAAAAGCATAGTCAAGTAACTGTTCGGACAACTGAATTTCTAATTCAGCCATTTATAAAACTTTAGTTGATCTAATTAATTAGGTAATGTATGAGTTGATCTAATATTGTGACAGTCAGGCAGGAAGGTGAACATGGATTTATTTTAAAATGCTATGAAAAGTATAGCTTTGAGCCAGTGGTCCACCCTTCTGGACCTGGAGAGCCACAGGGTTTGCTGGCTTACATTGTTATTCAGCACTTGAGCAGCATAGCAATTGATCAGTTAAAGCAGTAGATTAAACGGTTAACTCAGGTTACCTGCTTACTTTGGTCTCAATTGGTTGCTGATCTTAAACAAAAAACAAAAACCAGCACACTCTGTGGCTGTCCAAGACCAGGATTGAGCATTGCTTACGTAAAAAGCAAAACGCATCCATATGAAGTAGGGGTGTGCAATCTAATCTGAAAATGGCCAGTAAGGGTTCAGGTTTTTATTTTTGCCCAACTCCATGATGCCAGATTCTACTTAAGGTCTTGCCTGAAGACTAGGATTAGTACCTTAGTTGGATCATGAGCATATATTTTTTATTTAACTTTTTTCTCTAAGTCAAACATTGTAACTGCTCTCATTTTTACTGTGGCTTCTAACAATACCTATCATGCCCCTGTACAACATATAGAAATACTGAAACCTGTCTATTTTAGCAAATAATCAAATTAAATTTAACACATGAGTGTCGCATGTAAACACTTCAATCAACCATCATTTGTGCTTAATTAGTGGCAATTAAATTATCAACTAAGATGTCTGAGGGGGCTTAACAAAGAGGTTATAGTGACCTCTAGGTGGCGGAGGACTGAAGTACAATGTGAGAAAACAGGGGTCGACAAACCGGTGTCTCTAATCATATGATTAAATAATGAAGCAATTGTCACAAACCCATCAGACACATTTAACATAAATTGTCCTTGGAAAGACTGGATAATGGTATCCTGACACCTGTACTCCAAACTGGCAACTCACAGTAATTCAGAACAAGACACATCAGATCATAATATTATACAAAAGCATATTTCTTGGTCCAAATAACATTGTAAAATTGTTTTTTTTTCTCAGTTTTGTCTGGAAAGAAAGAACACATGACATACAAATTGTTGAGAGAAAATAAAGCATATTTACCTCGTACACTCAATGTAGCAGAGCTGCTAACCAGAGAGTGTACAGATGCTCTCATTGTATGTGTTCCTCTGCAGGTGTACAGTCCAGCATGTGACTGATCAGCAGAGAGGATTGTGTATGTGTCTCCATTTACACTGCTGGAGTCAGCCTTGTCTACAGGAAGCTCCCGTCCATCTCTGTACCATTTATACATCCACTCTGTAGAGCTGCCCTGAATTACACACCTCAGAGTCACTGTTTCAGTGGGGAAGACGTCTGTCCATCCAGACTGCACGGTCAGTTGAGCTTGTGGGAGAGCTGAAAGTTTAAAAGACAGTTTATTGCTGTAAATGGAAGGCTTCACAAGACACCTGCTTTCAAAGATGCATTCTGCTCTTTTAATTGTTATGAAAATAAATCATAATTACCTCGAACACTCAAATTAGCACAGCTGCCAATCAGAGAGTGTACAGATGCTCTCCTTGTATGTGCTCCTCTGCAGGTGTACAGTCCAGCATGTGACTGATCAGCAGAGAGGATTGTGTATGTGTCTCCATATACACTGCTGGAGTCAGCCTTGTCTACAGGAAGCTCCCGTCCATCTCTGTACCATTTATACATCCAGTCTGTAGAGCTGCCCTGAATCACACACCTCAGAGTCACTGTTTCTTTGGGGAAGACCTTTGTCCATCCAGACTGCACGGTCAGATGTGTTTGAGGTAATACTGTAAATCAATACAATTTTTAATTATACACTGAACGTATCATGAAACGCTCCTCATAATTTTAGTAAATTATTAATAAATAAATAAAAGCCATATTCTACTAGTGAAATAAACTATTGTAATAATTCTCACCAGATATTTCTAAAGTCAGAGGATCACTGTAGTCTGAGTAAAAAGGTTGTCTTCCTCTTGCAGCTCTACAGCGGTACTCTCCACTGTGGGCCAGAGCAGCAGAGCTGATGGTGAAACTGGACCCATCAGTCCTGCTGTTGTCAGTGTTGGGCACAGTGTGTCTCTGTGTGTCTTTGTACCAGAGATACTCCCAGCCAGCAGGATCTCCCCCAAACCCACAGCTCAGGGTGACTCTCTCCCCTGTGTACACCTCTCCACTGGGGGGATTCTGGGTAATAACAGGCCATGGCTTTTCCCCTGATAAAGGTAAAGCATGTGCTCAGTCTCATTTCTTAGCATTCATAAACATCAATGGTCTTCATTACATTCCAGATCATATCGGTAAGGACTGAAGAAAACCTCCCAAACTCACAAAACACATTTAACACAATTCCTCCTGGGAAAGACTTGATCACAGGGTTTTGTCCTCATTCACCCTGACACAAGTACTCTCCACTGTCTGACTCTCTTACAGAGTGCAGGATGTGCTTTTGTTGGCTTTCAGTACTGTGGACATACAGGCTTTCTACTCTTCCCTGGGTGTTTCTGCTCCATGAATATCTCCAGCCAGACCCTTTCCTGATGTCACAAGCTAAGCTAACAGTTTCTCCTGTGAACATCACTGAGGCTAGGGGATCTGTGACTATGACAGCCTGAGGATGTTCAGCTGAAATAGAGTTCATTGAAGAGATATTGTTTAAACGTTTTATTTCTTATCATTTGTTGAAGCAAAAAAAGAACCACTACTTGAGGGGAGTCATTTTCATTTACACTACTCACCAGAGACTGTTATGGTATGGATATTACTGAAAGCTCGCTCATTTCCTTTTACAGCTTCACACTGATACATTCCGCTATGTCTCTCACTCACAGCACTCAGGACCAACACAGACACAGAGCCGTTACTACTGGAGGCTGGAAGTTGTGTTTGACCACCCTGACTGTATCTCATCCACACAAAGGTCCATCCCTCAGATTCAATAACCTGACAGGTGAGAGTATTTGTCTCTCTTGGGAACACATCTGACCATGGAGGATTAGCAGTCAGACGAACAGCAGGACTTGACTGTGCAGCTGAAACAGTTATAAAAGACAGAATCAAACAGTTTTACAATGCAGAGTTTAGTTTAATACATAATATCAATGCACATACCGTATGGTTTCTACTTCTAAATTTAAATTTAAATTAACTATGTTACATTTTCTGAATGCACATTTTTCCTAAATGTAACCTAAATATTTCCTCATATTTTTGCATTATTAATATTGCAACAACAAACTTTGAGTCTGCCAGAAACAATGGGTTTTGGAAAGTTGCCATGATCTTTACAAATTCTGGTTTATAATTGCTGTGCGTGTTCCACGAAACAAATGCGTGGTAATTATGTCCCTGTCAAAATATAGATCTTAGGAATTTAATATCTATACCTTTCTGAACACCAAAAAACACCAGTGCTGTTGCATCTGAAACAGGAAGAAAGCAATGTAAATTGAAATATCTGATCCAGTGTGAATAAATGTTAGTATAAAATGATTTTATTTTCACATTAAAAACACAAATCCTTTTTTTGCAAAGTTGGACCGATTTTCATTAAACAATGCTGTATAATGTCCCATTTTTTAGTAGCTAAGTGTTCTTGATAGTATGCAATTTTCACTCACTCCATCTTTCATACAGTATGGTAACTTAATAAGCTCAGACCAGTTCAGCAATTATTGAAGTATGATTGTTCAGACACAAGAGACAGTCATACATTTGAAAATACGTGTTGCAAGTTTTCATAAAGTTAATTGTGAAGATTGAACATCTTTAATAATATTGTTCAGTCGGATTCACAGACAATCACATGCAACCACAATAATACATAGCAGGACTGCAGTACATATGTATATGGAAGCATTGCATGACCTATCATATCATGATCAGTAAGATTCAAGGCATAATATATAAAATCATAATAATGTCACTTTAGTCAGTCTTAACCATACATGTATTCTTTCATGTAGATTTCTTTATTTAACCAGGAAAAACCCCATTGAGATCTAAATTGCTTTTGCAAGGGGGACCTGACATAAAACACAAAGTTATGAAGTTACACAAGACAGTCAACAAACATCAAATCAGTTACAAACATCAAATGGAGAGACAGCAGTGCAACAGTAAACACAAATTTTTACTTACAAATTGGAAAGCGCAGAAATGTGTCATGAGGCTTCATTCTTGCTTTAGACATCAGGTAAGTGCATTGCCTACGCTGTGGTCATCACGACTGCCTCTATTATTAGGTCGGACGAAAAGTAGGACGCTTGTGATGGAGAATTTTGAAGAAAAAAAAACAACGAACAAAAAAAACCCATATCCTCTTTCACTCTGCACACATTTGCCGCTTGGTTTCTGCGACAGTGCCCGACCACACGGCCTTTAGTCGTTTCACCGCTGCCATTTTTGAGATCTGCTGCTGGTGTATCTCACTGATTGTGCCACGGTAAAAATAAATTAACACGTTACCAGAGCAACCACTTCGGAAAAAGAGCTGTGAGAACGGTCCCTAACAGAGTTTGCGGTCTGCAAAAACAGTGCTAAGTGTTGACTTTTGTGTCAATTATTGTTGAACAGCCTATAGTCACCTTGAACTACATATAAAAATATGACATTACACTGTTTGACTGTGTTTCTCACACACACACACAAGCACATGCGTGCACACACACACACACACAAACACAAACACAAGCTGCACAAGAAGCTGCTTCTTCCAGCTCATACCAGTGCAAGCCCAGCTCATGCACTGTGATGTGTAAAGAAGCAGTGAATTGGCATACGTATCCTTGAGGAGAGGACATGTTTGAATGCGTGGTCTCGGAATGACTATTAAGAGCAGAGCTATCAAGATGGCTCCTGAAAATAATAGGGGCAGCAGAGAAGTACAATGGGTAAGAAGCTGGTCTTGTAACCTAAAGCTCCCTGGATCAATTACCTGACAGGACACTGTTACGTCCCAAAAGCCAACCGAAGTTCCAATAACCAGGGACTACAACATAACAAACTAAACAAGGAGTCAAAATCTATATACAAAAATAGAAGATTTATTACAAACAATGAGACAACAAAACAGAACACATTACCATATGTAGGCTGAACAGGATGGTTCAGGCAGAAAACAGACCAGATCTAGGCTACTCTAATCTAAAAGAAACCACAGTTGACTTTCTGGCCTAACCATCTAAAAATGTCTTAAACAAGAAAACTGCCTGACCACCTGCAACCTATAACAGAAAAGTACCAACACAGAAAACTAAACAGTAGTGGCAAATTGTAACACACAAAAGAAAGGGAGTAAAAAGCCCGCTTTGAGGATGTGTTCTATTTTAAAATAATGAAGGTAATGCAAAAATAAAATAAAACAAAGGTTATGGGTAACGGGTAAGGAACTGGTCTTCCAACCTGAATGTCACAGGTTTGATTCTTGGGTAGGACACTGCCGTCGTACCCTTGAGCAAAGTACTTAACCTGCATTGCTTCAGTGTATATCCAGCAGTATAATTGGATGTAAATGCTACCGTATACAGAAAAGCTGTGTAAGTTGCTCTGGATAAGAGCATCTGCTAAATGCCTACAATATTATATGTAATGCATTCATATCATCTGGAGCAGAGTTGTGCTGGTTTTCCTATTATTGCCTTTGATATTTTGTCAGTGTAGCATCTTTCTACTTGGAATCACCTTGCCTGTAAGGTACAAGATGGTTTTACTGGTATCTGCTTCTACTCTCGTTTTATATATATATATATATATATATATATATAAGCTCCATAATGATCTATATCAAAGACATTTGTTTTTGATATATGCAAACCACCGATAAGCCTGAAGAACAGAAAGGCGAGATTACAGTTTGCTAAAAAGCACCTAAAAGAGCCCCAAGACTTTTGGAACAAAGTCTTGTGGACAGATGAGACAAAGATTAACATGTACCAGAGTGATGGAAAGAGGAAATTGTGGAGACAAAAAGGAAATGCCCATGATCCAAAGCATACCACCTCATCCGTGAAACATGGTGGAGGGGGTGTTATGGCTTGGGCCTGTATGGCTGCCAGTGGAACGGGCTCACTTGTCTTCATCGATGATGCGACTGCAGACAGAAGTAGAACAATGAATTCTGAAGTCTACAGAAACATTTTATCTGCTCAGATAAAACCAAATGCCTCCAAACTCATTGGATGGCACTTCATCATGCAACAAGACAATGACCCGAAACATACTGCTAGAGCAACAAAGGGGTTTTTGACGACCAAAAGTGGAAACTCCTTGACTGGTCAAGTCAGTCACCGGATCTGAATCCAATTGAACATGCATTTTACATGCTGAAGAGGAGACTGAAGGCAAAAAGTCCCAGAAACAAACAGGAACTGAAGATGGCTGCAGTACAGGCCTGGCAGAGCATCACCAGGGAAGATACCCAGCATCTGGTGATGTCTATGCGTCGCAGACTTCAAGCAGTCATTGCATGCAAAGGATATGTGACCAAATATTAAAAATGATTACTTTATTCTACATTATTTTAAACTGTCCAATATTTTTTGATGCCCGAAAATGGGGGGGACTATGTACAAAAGGTTCTATAATTTCAAAATGTTTCATCCGATATGGATGAAAATACCCTCAAATTAAAGCTGACAGTCTGCACTCCAACGTCATTGTCATTGTATCCTTTCAATCAAAATGCTACAGTACAGAACCAAATCAACAAAAAATGTGTCGCTGTCCAATGAATTATGGTGCTCACTCTAGTATTGCTTCTACCCTTTGGAATGCCTTTGGAGTCTGTTATTGGCATTTGTCAACATGAGTACCATGTAGTGGTGCCAGTGAAAGTGAAGGAAGCCATTATGAGGCTTGTATATTATGTGTCACTATCTTCAGCCACAAGCAGTTGAAATGTGTTTGAAATTGAGATTTTGGAACAAGTGCATTGCCTACAAATACACTGTTCCTGACTCAAGTTTTCACACGCAGCATAGGTCCTGTAACCTGTGGCTTTTCTCTGCTGAAAGGTCGCCTCACCACAGTAAGACAACAACGCCTTTGATGGCTGTAGAAGTGAAACTGATGTGGCTGTCACAGGGCTCTTCCTGATCGCACAGTTCCAGTACATTTCCTGTTCATTTAGTGAGAAATGATGTTTTTTTTTTTGACAAATAGCATTTACTTCATTGCATGCTTCCCACTGTTTTAGCTGGTAAAATCTCTTGCACGCTTGCAGTGTAAGCCCCACAGTTGCTAGTTTGAACCTTGACTTTGGTTATACAATCAGCCAACTATGAGGAGTCAACAACTTTCATACTTTAGTTAATTAACTGTATATATATGTACTTGGATATTGTGATAAAGTACAAGTATCACACTACACTTTCTCAACTTATAAGAGAAACAAATTAGTAGTAATTTGAAAATGAATGTTTCAATTGTGGATGATTATTTAGCTCAGAATTGAAACTGAAACAGAAAAAAAGACATTTTCTTTGTAGTCTTAGAAATGATCATGCCATAATAAAATGTTGAATTGAAAATGAAAATTTCACTTTCACACTGCTTTGAATGAAAAAAGAGCAGCTTGGTTCTTCATTTTCCAAAAATTCAACACCCCCACAAAATCGATTGACACATTGATTGATTTGACACATGGCCCCTGCGTTACTGTTGGTATTCTTAAAGAGTCAGTGACATGAGTGACGTTCAGTCAGAAAATACTTGCTGCAGCCAATCATTGGTCGGCTTCAGTAAATCAGTGTTCTCATACTCAGCAACTGTACCCAACATTTGGTCTTAAAACGTGTACATTGTACCATTTACAGAAAGGTGAAATGAATAACTACAATTTAAAGATTAAAGTTTCAAGTGTTGAGGATTATTCATCTCAGAATTGCACTTTTTGTACGTCGCTTTGGATAAAAGCGTCTGCCAAGTAAATGTAATGTAATGTAATGTAAAGAATTAAAACTAAAATAGAAAAATGATTTTTTGTAGTCTTAGGAAATAAAATTTCACTTTCACACTGCTTAAAATAAAAAAAGGAGCAGCTTGGTTCTTCATTTTCCAAGAAATCAACACACCCACAAAACTGATTGATGCATTGATTGATTTGACACATGGCCACGAAGGAACTCTTTGCATTCTTAAACAGTCTTACTGCAGTCAACCAACGGTCAGCCTCAGTAACCACATGTTATCATACTCAGCCAATCACATACACACATCACTGCATGTTCTCATACTCAGCCAATCACATACACACTTCACTATATGTTGTCATACTCAACATATCACATACAGACCTCACAAATGGAGCACCTTTTTAAACATACAGACCTCTGCAATGCTGCTCATTGCTTTTTGCATGCTATTTGTATTTGTATGTCCAGCCGGGGCACAAAATGCTTACAATTTCAGTTTACAATAATGAACAAAAACATCAGAGCAAATAAATCCATTTCTAAAGGCAAAAGGGAAAAAATGAAATAAGAATGAAAAGGCATTAAAAGTGAGTTTATAAAAAAACTATTTTTACATTTCAAAAAAGGACAGTGACAGAATTGTTCTAATATTCAAAATAGTATATTTCCAGAGCCTGGGAGCTGCAATCAAAGAGGCAGAAGCCCCGCCCCCCCCCCCCCCCCCCCCAACTGTTTTCAAACTAAACACTGGAGCAATCAACAATAATCTTTCTACCTCCTTAAGAGGGCAACTGTTTTGGTAGGGAGAATATGCATGCAATGTTCGGCTATATATCGCACCAATTTTAAATGAATTTCTGCATTTTCTAAGGGACCCGAAGAGACCATAACTACATGCAAGCACTGCATTTCTTTCAGCTGTGTCACTGCTGTGCCTGTTGCATTTCCTCTTTGCAAAGGGTTGTGGAAACTGAGGTGAACAAAAACGTCCTCATGGTTTCTAGTGGGACATTTACACAGTATTAGTAATCAGGATGAAGCCGGACACCATGTTCTTTCTGCTTTGTAAGTAGAAGAATTTTAATAATGCAATTTCAAGCAATAATTATCTGGTAACATATGAATTATGATTACAATGCATAATACGTATAGTATGTGAGACATTACAAAAACAGCTTGTTGTGGAAAATCTGAATAAATGTATAATTCCTGTTATGGGCAGAAGTGTTGCTGAGTATTATTTTGACTGCTAATCTGTAAATTTGACTGCACAATACTTTGGAAGTGGCATAGTTCTTCACAATTAACTTTATGAAAACATGCAACACATACTTTCAAACGTGTGACTGTCTCTTGTGTCTGAACAATCACACTTCAATAATCACTGAACTGGTGTGAGCTTATAAAGTTAGCATACCGCATGAAAGTGAGTGAGTGAAAATAACACTAACTATCAAGAACATTTAGCTACTGAAAAATTGGACAACATTATACAGCATTGCAAAAAAAAAAAAAGGATTGGTGTTTTTAATGTGAAAATAGACTCTCAGAAAAAAGTGTTCAAAAAGGCTCTTCTGTGTCTCCATGGAGGGACCCTGACTAGTTCAAGAGTTCTTTGTCAGGCAAAATAGTTGAATCTGGGAGCTTTCACATTTCTCACACCAACCATAGAGGGTTCCATAAAAACTAACAATGGTTCCCCTATGAAGACAAGCCAAAGAACCGTTTTTACTGAGAGTGTAATAAAATCATTTTATACTAACTTTCATTCACACTGGATCAGACATCTACTTTTCTTTCTTCCTGTTTCAGATGCCACAGCACTGGTGGTTTTTGGTGAACACAAAGGTATAGATATTAAGTTCCTAAGATCTATATTTTGACAGGGACATAATTACCATGCATTTGATTTGTGGAACATGCACAGCAATTATAAACCAGAATTTATAAAGATCATGACAGCTTTCCAAAACCCATTCTTTCTGACAAACTCAAAGTTGTTTAGGATACATATAGGGCAAACTTACATTTCGGAAATGTAATGTAGTTCATTTAAATTTAAATTTAAAATTTGAATGCATATTTTTCATTAATACAATGTATCAAACCGAACTTTGCATTGTAAAACTGTTTGATTCTGTTTTTTATAACTGTTACAGCTGCACAGTCAGGTCCTGCTGTTCTTCTGACTGCTAATCCTCCATGGCCAGATGTGTTCCCAGGAGAGACAATTACTCTCAGCTGTCAGGTTATTGAATCTGAGGGATGGACATTTGTGTGGACCAGATACAGTCAGGGTGGTCAAACACAACTTCCAGCCTCCAGTAGTAACGGCTTTGTGTCTGTGTTGGTCCTGAGTGCTGTGAAAGAGAGACAGAGCGGAATGTATCAGTGTGAAGCTGTAAAAGGAAACGAGTCAGATTTCAGTAACATCCATAATATAACAGTCTCTGGTGAGTAGTGTAATGGAAAATTACTCCCCTCAAATAGTGGTTCTGTGTTTTTAGTTATTAGCGTCAGAGAATCACATGAAATAAAATGTTAAAATAACATCTCTTCAATGTTCTTATTTCCATTTCAGGTGATCGTCCTCAGGCTGTCATAGTCACAGATCCCCCAGCCTCAGTGATGTTCACAGGAGAAAATGTTAGCTTAGCTTGTGATATCAGGAAAGGGTCTGGCTGGAGATATTCATGGAGCAGATACACCCAGGGAAGATTAGAGAGCCTGTATGCCCGCAGTACTGAAAGCCAACAAAAGCACATCCTGCACTCTTTAAGGGAGTCAGACAGTGGAGAGTACTTGTGTCAGGGTGAACGAGGACAAAACCCTGTGATCCAGTCTTCCCCTGGATCACTTGTGTTAAATGTGTCTGGTGAGTTTGGGAGGTTTACTTCAGTCCTTACCTGTATGATCTTCTATGTGATGAAGACTGTCAATGTTTATGAATGCTAAGATATGAGACTGAGCACATGCTTTACCTTTATCAGGTAAAAAGCCAAAGCCTGTTATTACCCAGAATCCCCCCAGTGGAGAAATTTACACAGGAGAGACAGTCACCCTGAGCTGTGGGTTTGGGGGAGACCCTGCTGGCTGGGAGTATCTCTGGTACGAAGACCCACTGAGACACACTGTGCCCAACACTGACAGCAGCAGGACTGATGGGTCTAGTTTCACCATCAGCTCTGCTGCTCTGGCCCACAGTGGAGAGTACTGCTGTAGGGCTGCAAGAGGAAGAGAACCTTTTTACTCAGACTACAGTGATCCTCTGACTTTAGAAATATCTGGTGAGAATTATTACAATAGTTTTTTACACTAGTCGAATATGGCTTTGATTCATTTATTAATAATTTACTAAAATTATGAGGAGCGTTTCATGACACTTTCAGTGTATAATTAAAAATTGTGATTTACAGTATTACCTCAAACACATCTGACCGTGCAGTCTGGATGGACAGAGGTCTTCCCCAATGAAACAGTGACTCTGAGGTGTGTGATTCAGGGCAGCTCTACAGACTGGATGTATAAATGGTACAGAGATGGACAGGAGCTTCCTGTAGACAAGGCTAACTCGAGCAGTGTAAATGGAGACACATACACAATCCTCTCTGCTGATCAGTCACATGCTGGACTGTACACCTGCAGAGGAGAACTTACAAGGAGAGCATCTGTACAATCTCTGATTGGCAGCTCTTCTAATTTGAGTGTTCGAGGTAATTATGAATGATTTTCGAAACCATTGAAAGAGCAGAATGCATATTTGAAAGCAGGTGTCTTGTGAAGCCTTCCATTTACAGCAATAAACTCTCTTTTAAACTTTCAGCTCTCCCACAAGCTCAGCTGACCGTGCAGTCTGGATGGACAGAGGTCTTCTCCACTGAAATAGTGACTCTGAGGTGTGTAATTCAGGGCAGCTCTACGGAGTGGATGTATAAATGGTACAGAGATGGATGGGAGCTTCCTGTAGACAAAGCTGACTCCAGCAGTGTAAATGGAGACACATACACAATCCTCTCTGCTGATCAGTCACATGCTGGACTGTACACCTGCAGAGGAACACATACAAGGAGAGCATCTGTACACTCTCTGGTTAGCAGCTCTGCTACATTGAGTGTACGAGGTAAATATGCTTTATTTTCTCTCAACAATTAGTATGTCATGTGTTCTTTCTTTCCAGACAAAACTGAGAAAAAAAACAATTTTACAATGTTATTTGGACCAAGAAATATGCTTTTGTATAATATTATGATCTGATGTGTCTTGTTCTGAATTACTGTGAGTTGCCAGTTTGGAGTACAGGTGTCAGAATACCATTATCCAGTCTTTCCATGGACAATTTATATTAAATGTGTCTGATTGGTTTGTGACAATTGCTTCATTATTTAATCATATGATTAGGGACACCAGTTTGTCTCCCCTTGTTTTCTCACATTGTACTTCAGTCCTCCGCCACCTAGAGGTCACTATAGCCTCTTTGTTAAGCCCCCTCAGACATCTTAGTTGATAATTTAATTGCCACTAATTAAACACAAATGATGGTTGACTGAAATGTTTACATGCGACACTCATGTGTTAAATTAAATTTGATTATTTACTAAAATAGACGTTTCAGTATTTCTATATATTGTACAGGGGCATGATAGGTATTGTTAGAAGCCACGGTAAAAATGAGAGCAGTTACAATGTTTGACTTAGAGAAAAAAGTTAAATAAAAAATATATGCTCATGATCCAACTATGGGACTAATCCTAGTCTTCAATCAAGACCTAAGTTTAAATCCCTGCAGGTCACATGGTGGAGACATGCTGGTGGCCCTACATATGGTCTTGTATGTGATGGAGAATGTATCTATTAATGCTAAATGACACTGAGCACATACCTTACCTTCATCAGGGGGAAAACCAAAACCTGTTATTACACAGAATGCCCCCAGTAGAGCGATGTACACAGGAGAGAGAGTCACCCTGAGCTGTGGGTTTGAGGGAGATCCTGCTGGCTGGGAGTATCTCTGGTACAAAGACCCACTGAGACACACTGTGCCCAACACTGACAGCAGCAGGACTGATGGGTCCAGTTTCACCATCAGCACTGCTGCTCTGGCAAACAGTGGAGAGTACCACTGTAGAGCTGCAAGAGGAAGAAAACCTTTTTACTCAGACTACAGTGATCCTCTGACTTTAGAAATATCTGGTGAGAATGATTAAAATAGTAGAATATGGCTTTGATTTATGTGCTTTAATAATTAAATAAAAACATGAGTGTTTCATGATACTTTCAGATTATAATTCAAAATTGTTGTATTGATTTACAGTATTACCTCAAACATATCTGTTTGTACAGTCTGGATGGACAGAGGTCTTCCCCAATGAAACAGTGACTCTGAGGTGTGTAATTCAGGGCAGCTCTGCAAAGTGGAAGTATAAATGGTACAGAGATGGACGGGAGCTTCCTGTAGACAAGGCTAACTCGAGCAGTGTAAATGGAGACACATACACAATCCTCTCTGCTGATCAGTCACATGCTGGACTGTACACCTGCAGAGGAGAACTTACAAGGAGAGCATCTGTACACTCTCTGATTGGCAGCTCTGCTACATTGACTGTACGAGGTAAATATGATTTATTTTGCATGTCCACAGTAAACTGATACATTTCAACTGCAAACTCTTTGCCACTATTTAAATTTTGTGTGTGCCAAGCTTGCACTGCCTTACATTAACTGAGTAAATACTGTTCCCTTGACTGAGATTTTGAAAAAAACCATTTGGCAGTTATTGGTGCCATAATTGAGTTAAGAGGAGTGAGAGAGAGCTGCCAATCAGCTGCCTCTCATGCACAATGGGAATATAATGAACAGGGATAAATATGCTAATTAATGCACTTAAGACACTGAAATATGCAGATTAATTCATGATGTCATATAACTACTTTCTGTGATAAATCTGAAGCCCAGTCGTTATTTTTTATGAGAACGTGCTGGACCCACAGAATCACAGCCTTACCCCTCACTGCAGGGCTGTGTGGTGCCAGTTGATAGGATGAATAAATTGCTGCTTATTACCGTTTTTACCCGGTAACACAATTTAGAGCACGATTGTGTTGTCAGGCCTGTTGAGTTATTAGGCCTGAAACAAAATGAGTGAGTAATTTTATAAAAATAATTAAAACAACCTAATACAGTATTAGGCATACAATTCCTAGATAATTGTTCCATTCATGAGTTCACTCGCAAGCTCCTATTGGTTATAAAGCCTGCCCGATTACTCACTTTGATGTCAAACAGCAACATGGTTCTGATATATTATAACTGGAGAACAGCACACTACATCTATTAAGAAGGCAATTTCATCAGCTGTCCACCAATGTGAAGAGGAATTCCCTTTTTTTAGTATCATGTGCCACGACAGGGAGAGAGACCTGTCACTCCAACTATAGAAACTTTTTGCTATTAACCATGCAATGTAAGGCCTAGTGGATTATAGATTCAATGACCTATATCTGTTTTCCCATGTAACACGTTGAGTTTGATGATAAGCAATGTATGATCTTGCAGCTCTGCCTCAGGCGGTAGTGACCCTGGATGAAGGATGGATGGGGGTCTTCATCACTAAAGGCACTCTAGCAATGAGGTGTGAGCTTCAGGGCTTTACTTCTGCTGACTGGAACTACACGTGGTACAGAGACGGAATACAGATCTCACTAAACCACACTAAGAAGAGGCACACAGTGGGATTCTGGGATAGCTCCTCTGATGGTGAATATAGATGTAGTGGGAACAGGACAGACAGACCGTACTACTCCCTCATCAGTGAAGGCTTCATGACAAGCAATATCAGTAAGTTCAATTTATAATTGAGGCCACAGACAAGTGAAGGGTTAAATCCATTGTACCCCCTGTGTAGATCCTCACTTTTTATTTTCTAATATTATTTGACTTCTTGATTTAAGATGTAAAATATAAAGAAGAAATGTAAATGAAATGTGTTAAACTGTGTATTTTTTGTGTTCATTCACATACTGAATCCGGACTACTATATATACGTACATTTGCAATCAAGGCATGCATAAAAAAGGGAAATATACACAGTACCCTCCAAAATTATTCATGCCCTTGCTTGATAAAGATGAACAAAGAAGACATGCTCAAAATTTGATCATTTTATCAAGACTGTAAGAGATGTCTGTCACAATATTCACACCCAATCTCAATACTCTGCACCCGCTCTGTACTGAGTTGTCTTACATAGCGTTTCATGAGATTGGGGACCACATGGGAAGGGTCACTGACTATTGAATTTTTCCAGGTCCTTCTTAACTTTTGGTCTGAGCTTGAAGCAGGTCCTTCTGCCAAACTCAGATTGGAACTGGGTGTTTTTCTCTGGGCAATTCTATTATTATAAAATTGTATAATTCTACCATTTATTGAGCACACAGTATAGCGCATTATCTGTATTGTTTATCCAGCATTTCTCATCTTTATTAGGGGCGTGTGAACGAATTTGAATGGCACTGTATGTAAATACACAAATTTGCAATATTTGCGATGTTTATCAATATGACAAATGCAGCAAAGCAAATTATTCTAAATTATTTTTCCTAACAGAAATAAATTGCACAATTTTGTTATATTTGCCATGAAATTGGAATCGTTTAAATGATTTCAAAACTTTTGAAAGATTATATTTTATCTCACGAATCCTTCCTCTTTTACCTCCACTGCAGGACTGTACTTTATTGTGGCTCTTACTGGTTCTGTCGTAATTTTCATAACCCTGGTCGTACTGGCAGTCCAATGCTCTAAGAAATGCAGGACATCAGGTGTGTAGTAGCACTCATTGATCATGTCCATACATTACACTATTATTTATACATTACACTTAGATTAAAGCTTTCTAATAATAATAATCAACATTGCAAGTAAATTATAAAAGCACATGAATTCAGAAGTATAACATCACCCATTAAACAGACAAGTGCTCGTGGAATTAAATTTAATTGTTATAGTTTCTTGACCATCATATTATTGTATTCAGTTCATTCCTCTATTTATGTATTTATTCATCCAGGTGAGTAGTATGGAACACAGAGAGTGCCACAATGATAAATAAATTAATCAACGAATAAATAAATAAATGTGGAAAATAAAAATAAATAAGACAATCTAAAAATAAATAGCCTAAAAGTATATAAATCAGTAAAATAATATAGTAATGTACATGTATGCGCAATTTATAAAATTATATTTTTCTTTAATTTTGAGTAATTTTCAGATTTTCTATTATTTATTCATTTATTTTCTTATCTATTTCCCTATTTATTTCTGCTTTTCTTGATGAACACAATCTGACAATTAACTTGCCTTGGTCCGCCCACCAAGTCTGAAGTTCTGCCCTTGCTCTCTGTACTGTCTGTGTTCAGAACAACAGACAGTACCTCTCAATGCGAGCAAGTACTTTTATGGAGAAGTCCGTTTCTCAAACACTGAAAGAAATGCTGGACATAGATGAACACATGTACTACAAAAAAAAAAGAAAAATCACTAAATAGAGAAATATGTGTGGAAATAAAATAATAAATAAACATGAAAATAAACTCATCCATCCACTATCTAACTTATCTAACCGCTTATTCCTGGCTTGCGTCATGGGGAGTGCTGGAGCCTATCCCATCATGCATTGGACGAGAAGCAGGAATTCACCCTGGGCTGGTCGCTAGTCCATCAGAGGGCACACACACCACTCGTACACTCACACACTCATAGTGAAAATAAATTTGAAAATTAATTAAAAAAATAAATTAAGAAAAATATATAATAGCAAATTGCACACATTTATATTTCTTTATTCATTTCCTGATTTATTTATAAATTTTTAGATGATTTATTTCTGCTTATTCTATGTTGACAATTCTCTGTGTTATTGCATGTTTGCCATTGTTTATGTTTGTGAAAAGGCCGAATTAAAAATCAGCCGGATGGGGGCGAGTTTTACTCCAGGGTAAATGCAGACTACATCAGCGCAGGTGAGGACCGGTCTTTCTGAGTTCTCGTCCGCTCACACTGTGTGCCACGTGTGAGTTGAATCTTCACCTTTCTCTTCTCCAGATCATGGATTACCAGCCAATGCTGTGTATGAGGAAATAGACCCTGCCACAGAAACAGAAGGTCAGGACAGAAACCTGTGACCGACAAGTACTAAACTAAAAAACCACAATACTTTCACAAATTGTCCATTTAAACATCACATGCTCTGTGGAGCTCAAACTCAGTAGGTTCTTCCTTTAACCCCTCTGCTTTATTGACAACAGGTTCTGAAGTAGTTGGGAAGCACAGTTTCTATTCAGCCGTTCAGTTAAAACCATTAAACTAAGGTAAGTTTATAATTAACACTAAGTGATTTTTCATAATCACTCTCTGTGATCACTTTCCGTGAGTGACTTGTTTAAAGTGTTTTTTTTTGTTGTTGCAGGTGTGTTGATAAAATCGTTAAAGTTTAAGTGCAACAGTTATTGGTAATATGTTGTGATCACGCATTCAAAAAAATGATTTGCATAATCCTTGCATTGCAGATCCTATTGCATAATTGGACACAGGAATCCATATTCACTCAGTCTTACCTTCATATGTGAGGGAATATATTCTCACTATAGGTATATGCCACTATATCCTACTATATGTTTTCATATCATATGCATTTTAAGGTCACTATGTTGCACATTAAATAATGATATGCAGTTGAACCACCCTATTAATTTCCTCCTCTGTTTTTATAGTTTCCACAGTAATTCTGTAAAATATGACTCTGCAGAACTCATAGGTCCTGTGTTGTGGAAAATTGTTGTTGAAGTTGATGAAACTTGATGAAAATGCATTAAATAATTTAATAAGCTTCTTATCCAGGAATTCTCAACCCAGGTCCTGTGGGGCTATACTGAATCTCCCTTTTCATTGATACCCAGTGCTTAATTGATCAGTTAAAGTAGTTGACTACACAGATAATCCAACTCATGTGGTTACTTGAATCTAAATTGGCTCCTGAAAACAAACAGTGGCACACCTAGGCCTGGATTAATGCACAGGGTCACCCAGGCAGTAGTAAAGGTTGCCCTAGTCCCGAGGCCCATGTCATCTTAATTCGGCCCTGGATGCACCCTGTTGATCAACAGGACCTGGGTTGAGAACCCCTAATTTAAGGTAATCAAACCTTTTGTAATTCTGTAATTTTGTCAATGTTTAAGAGTTGGCATTTGCTAACTAGTATTCTTTTCATGTATTTAGTGATATGGTTAAATGAAATAGCATTGGGACAGTGGCACACTTATTGTCATTTTGTCTCTGTACTCCAGCACAATAAAAATATGTAAATATGATGATAAAGTGCAGATTGTGTTTATTTGAAGGCATTTACATCCATATTGGGTGATTAGGGTAGGAAATACAGCCATTTTTCCCTAATGGGTAGGGAATTGGTCTTGCAACCGAAAGGTCACAGGTTTGATTCCCAGGTAGGACACTGCCGTTACAGGGTACTTGCTCTTCAGTATAACCTGCATTCCTTCAGTACATATTCAGCTGTATAAATGGATGCAATGTCAAAAGTTGTCTGGATAAGAGGGTCTGCTAAATGCCTGTAAAGCAACATTCCACAATTTTAGATTCGTAATCAAACAATTCACATGGTTAAAGTGCTTATTCTGAGCTTTGATTTAACAGTGTAGATCACACAGCACTTTTTATATATTACCCCCCTCGTCCTGATGTTTTTTCATCTTTAATCTCATAACCTGATTCGTCATTTTGTTTGGTTGCTATCCCACTTTACGTTTCCATTTATCTTCATGCGTGCATCAGGGCAATGATTGGGTGACAGCCTGCCTGTTGCCGTAATTCCCTGATTATAACTTGCAATAATTCCATCTAATCACCATAAGACAAGAACTGCAGGCCCTTTGGATGAAGGCGATGCACTTTTTGAGGGAGTTGGGGCCCTTTGGATGAAGGCGAGGCCACATTATGCAATTTGTATTCTTTATGTGACGGGAAAATCTGTCGTTTGTATACCGTGCTTCAGAAACGTTCTGAGATTTTACAAATGCAGCCAACCAAGCTGGTCTGGGGTAATTAAGGGTATGCTCTTGTTTTGAATCTTTGAATCAGGGCTTTCAACAGTTTCCAATGCAGGGACCCACCTCCAGGGGACCCCCAACATAAAGAGTTAAAAGGGTTACATTTAAAGCGGTTTGATAGAGATCACAGACCGGGGGGAGATTGCAAGCACAGACTGGGGGAGGAGGGGGGGGGGGCGCACTGAGACAGGGGGAGGAGAATGAGACCGTGGACCGGTGGTAAATCCAGGCTTTACATCGCAAACTTCCAAATGTCCCTACACAAACTTCCACATTTAAAACACATCCTTCTTTTCACATAAAAATGCTACAGCACACTGTAACTGAAATAATGCATCATTAAATTTGGAAAGTGAATCCAGCAGTTTATAATTCTGGTTCCTGGTGCACCCTAGTGGTAAAAATGAGCAGCTACACAGATACGCTCTGTTCAACTGTACAGCAGGCATTCTCTGTAAATTATTTTAAGAATATTATTAAAATATTGGTTGGTGGTGACCAAATAAAGAATACACCAGACAAGTCAAAATTCAATTTCCAAAATGATCTGGCACGGCATTTCAGCCGGAAACCTTGTTCAAGGAGAAACCGAGGTACAGAAACAAAACAAAACCTTTTTCTTTAATAAAACTTATTAACATTGCAGAAGAATTCAAGGCAACGATACAAAAACTGACAAAACACACGGTCCCCAAACGTTACTGGTCATGGTTCAAACAATAACACGGGTGTGCTAGATCAGGTGTTCTCCTGTGTATGGAGATTTTTACATTCATTTTGGCCATTTTCTGTGTCTTAACTCTATTTTCCACACGCGGTTTAGTTTCAGTGGCCAGGTGGCCAGATTTTCAGTAACTGCCACCCCACTAAGGTCATGTGACAGGCTACAATCCAATCAGAGAGAAATGTATCAAATGACGTGTCCAATTAAAAAGTTAGAACAAAAACAGGCAGACACGGGACCAAGTCTGAGACCCACTGTGTGAAAATAAAGGGTTCACTATTAATGAGAAACAATGCACATGGTGTGGGTCAGCACAGATGCTAACGGCAAATGGTAAGAGCATATTTCTCAAGTAAAGAATAATCTTCATAAAAAACATTTGGCAACATGAATATGAAGCTTCATAGGCAAAAAAAACAAACAAAAAAAAAAACTCTAACGTGTTGAGGAAAACTTTTCTGGTCATGGGTGCCGAACGAGCGTTTCCATAATATAGTAAACTTACGAACTGAACGGTCGACTGAACAGTATGTGAACCTGGAAGAAGCATAACCAGTTGCATTTTTCCAGCTCCTCATTTACACAAAAAAAAGATGCAAAAAAAAGTTAGCTTTAAACTAAAATGAGTCGCTTCCCATTTCCAAAAAAATGCCGCCCCCCCCCCCCCCAAAAAAATGTGGAGACGAGGGGCGTTTCTTAACAGGCTGACGGAGTTCGATTAGGAAATGACAAAATCAGAAACTTCAGCTGGGTGGGTCAAAGGGTGCCTGTGCAGATCACTGCTCTCCTTTCAATGTCTTTTATGACAAGAACATCCCCAGCTTGCTTTCAACTTTCGAACGTTTTCCCCAATGTACCCTTCTAGCACTTTTTAGCCAATCACTTTGTTCCTCTATAAGACTCTCACACAGCCAAATGAGTGGGAAAGCCCCCATCCCCAAACCATTTGCACCTCTGAGGTACTACTCTCCTGCCTATACCTCAACACCTCATAGCTGCCCAGTAAGGGTCAATCAGTTTTGGGGTATCGTGGTGATCTGCTCTCAATTGCTTTTTTAGCCAGACTACATATTTGATCAGCCATTGTTGATCATGAGATTGAGATCTGGTCACGAGATATAGTGCAGCTCCAGACTACACAGGTATCCTTGGTGACAAAGTGTGACACAGGAGCGAACCACTACTGGTGTATACGACAGTTCTGAAAATGAACCCAGAGTGACTTATTGGATTTACCATCAGGATGCAGGCACGCCCTCCAGGAATGGAGCAGAACACACCTGATACAGGTCTTCTGGACTCAACTTGTGCATAAATACACACTCGGCACTTCAGTGCGTCAGAACCCTTCAAACAAGCAAGAGTTCCCTTCATTCAGTACCTTGCCAGTTTCGATACTCTTAACAGAAAGACTTTTAATTAAAGTCATAGTCTTACATGCCAGGCCATCTCATAATTAAGATACCCGCTGCCCCCCCTGACAGTCTGTAATGGAAACTGAAGAGCACTTCTAAAAGCACGCCCTTGCTGGCTCTTTCGGTGGGAATCGAGCGAGGGCCCTCTCCATGACCTCGTAGAAGTCATCAGGACCCCGCTGGCGGTGGTTTTTTGGCACAAGTGGGAACCCGGCTAGGAGGTCACTGAGGCACACGTCAGTACTGGAGCTGGCGTCAGTGAGCTGCTGAGGGATTGTGGGATAGCAGACCACATCAGAGCTGGAGCTGGGCTTAAAGGGGCACAGACGGATTGTGGGAGAGCAGTCGGTGCCTGTATCACCTTTAGCTTTTTTGGCGATGGTATCGGTGGTCGAGTCGGGCTCCTCGACAGATGACTGACTCCTCTTTAAGGGGCAGAGGCGGAGAGATTTTTCCGGAACAGGCGCGCTCAGGTTCCTTGGCTTTAGCGAAACGGCGATGACCCGCCTTAGCTCTGCCGTGACGTCGGGGTAGAGGCGTTCCCCCGCCCTCTCTGCCCCCGCCGCGGTCGTCCCGGGACCTTCACCACTCCAAGCCCCGCCCGGGGACCTCCCGCAGTCAGCGAAGGGCAGCCGGACCCTCGGCGCCGGTTCTGAAGAGTCGTCGTCTGGCTCCTCCACGCCGTAGCGACCGTCCATTTCCCCGGGGGAGGCGGGCTCCGGAGGCTCCGCCTCCTGCAGCTCCAGGCTCCGGAACCCCGTCCGCCGCCCCGTCCTGGGGGGCCGGTCTTCCCGGCTCGGTGACTCGAACACCACCCCACGGGGGGTGGAGCACCGGGTCTGGAACCAGGCCGGGCAGGCCGGAGGGGTGGATCCGGACCTGGGCTCCAGCTCCCTGTGGCGCGGCACGGCCATGTAGCGCTGGACCGACTCGGGCACCAGCACGGGCCGCCGCTTCTTCCGGGGGCTGAGGAGGGCGGAGAAGCAGGGGGCGTGGGCCCCCACGATGGGGACGAGGGAGGCGGGGCGCAGGGCGGAGACAAAGTCCTCCAGCTCCTGGTAGGAGGAGTGGTCGGAGTAGGGCACCACGTGCAGGTCGGGGTGGAAGGACTGCGGGGGGCGGCTGGTGGGCAGGATGGCCAGGGTGGGGCGCCTGCGGGTCCAGGCCGCCAGGTTTGCGGCGCGCACCTCGGACCTGTCCACGGCCCGGATGCGACCGGCCCCGGGCTCCGTGGTGAAGACGTCAGGCAGCTCCAGAGCCATCAAAGTCTCCATCCGCTCAGGGCTCACCTCCACCCACGTCCGGAACTCCAGGGCCAGCTCCACCAGCAGAGACTCCTTACCCAGCCTGTACAGTCCTGGAAAGAGCCGCTAAGTAACTATGACACTCGGGGTATGACATTAACATTTTCTACTCAAGCAGCCTCTTAGGCAGGTAACCAACCAGGCTGTGTTGTATTGTTGAAGTTAATGCGGTGGAAGAAATGTTGAAAATGGCTGGTGATTTTTAGAATTCACATCCCTAATTTCATGCACTGATGAGACTAATTTACTGGCTAGAGGACCTCAGCCTTCACTATTTCACAAAATAAAACATTTGATGTAGAAAGGTACTAATAATAATCATAATAAAATGTTTGACTACAAGGCTAAGAGTAAATATTAGAATAATTTCTTTATTTTCTCTCATTTTAATTACGATTAAATCAGCTACAAGATGCCCTTAATGGATAACACTGGTCATTTTCATTGTTTCAGTATTGTCAACACATCCTATGAAAAGACCAAAACCAATAATGTGTACTTTTTACTGAAATAACTTAGTACATACACAGCCATTGATTTTTCAGTGGAGAAGCAGTTTGGGGCGACACCAAAACACTGAAAAGAGTCTAATTGAAGTAAATTTCTGAAGTAAACTTAGTAAAAACTACACAGGCCATGTTTTCCATAATAGGTTGCATTTCCTAAAACTGAAAACGTCTTTCTGAGCTGTGTGTAATGACATCGGTGCACTACTGAAATGAATGGCTTTTAATTCCTGGCTGAACACTAAATGGGGTAGGAGCACGTCAAAAAAGTACGGAGAGTTCGGACAGAAACATTTTCCATTCTGGTATTTTCATAGGACATGTTGATGACTCTGAAAAAATGAAAATTACTGGTGTTATCCTTTAACCACACTGACCTACCATGCGTAGGGCATAATCACAATACGAACAGCACCAAACAAAAGACGGCTACTCGGTGAAGCTACGAGGAACAGAACTGTATTGTCGTCGGCGTTGTGTGGCGACGCGGGGGGGGGGGGGGGGGGGGGGGGGTCTAACCGATGACCACCTCATGCCCGGGGTGAGCGCGGATGAGCTCTTTGATCTGCTGGGTGGCTCTCTGGCGGGACGGGAGGGGGCGGGTGGGGTCGCAGTTGGTGTTGTCCAGGTAGAGCACGTCCACGTGCGTCCCCGCCTGGAGACACGGCTCCCTCAGCATCGCCGGGGTGTAGCGGAAGTCCCCTGCGGAGATACGGCACAGGCCCAAAGGCATCAGCCCGCCCGCGCTTTCTAAAACATTTAATTTAAACTGTAGGGAGAGAAGAGTTCAGTTGGGTAACAATTAAAAAACATGTTAAAATCCCTCCAAGGCCATGTCGGAATCAGCACGTTTGCCTACTATACAACTCGTATGCAACTTGCATACTCAGTAGCAGGCAAGTGCGCCCATTCAGACATGGCCCAGGCTTTGAAAGAGAAAATGGTGGGTCTCGTTGCAACACAACATTGGTTTGTCCCATTCAGGTGCATCAAATGAGACTGTTCCCCACGCTTACCCGTATAGAGAATGGTGCCGAAGTAACCTTCAAAGAGGAACATGACCGACCCGGGACAGTGGTTGGCGTCGATCAGGGACACCGTCATCGTCTCTTTGCCGATGTCATCCAGCGGAAGCATGTGGGCACCGCCTACCTCCAAAGGGTGGATCCATTTCTGCTTCACCTTCAGAGCGGGACGACAGAACCACAGAACAGAAGCACCGGCCATTCCTACAATGCATCACACACTTGGAGCCAAATCCAGCAGACCTGCAACCGCATTGTTCTCTTAATGATGAAATTGTAAAGTTGCTTTTAAATTACCGATAAACATTTCAATTAATTCCTCTTAAATGATGCATGATTTTTCGAATACATTTTTTTATGTAAGCCCAAACACAACAGGGTAAAACACTGGGTTAACATTAATTGGTACACATTCCAATGCATTCTTAGCGAGGTGCATTGCAACGCCTCAATATGTCCCAAATGATGCCTATGTATGTTACAAAAATGTAAATTAGCATCTACCTGCAGTTTTAGTTGAAGAAGCTTAGCTGTGGTGGGAGAGCAGTATATTGGTCGGCTCCAAGTGGAGGTCAGGCCCACGGTATGGTCACTGTGCATATGCGACAGGAAGAACAGGCGGACGTGGCTGCATTTACGCACCTGCCAGAAGTCTACTGCTAGGGGTGTGAAAGGTATAAGTTTCCCGTTCATCGTTGTGGCACAGGCCTCAGCTAACTTACTTCCAAAGTGATACTTAGCTTTAGCAACATAAAAAAGAAATAAATAACTTTAGCACTGCCTGCAAACCAGACACCGGCCGCTATAGGTAGCTACCGACGCGTGTTTTGTGTGTGTACCAGGAATACGCTACTTGGTCATTGCAAGTTTCTAAGTATAGTGAAACAGTAGCAAACTAACACAACTGGTTAGCGACATTCATAGTTCAGTGTAGCGGCTGCTAAGCTGAATGACTTTCTACCGCCAATTAAGTTCACCAATTTACGACACGACAAACACAGCGACACATTCGCTTTTGAAAACGTTAGAAATTCCGCGGACGTATTCGTTAACTATGTGGTTAAAGTCGTTTGGGCTAGCATGCTGGTTAGCTTGCGTTGGCTACTTCAAAACGCTAAATCTAAACATTAAACAGTGGCATAAGTGCATCGCATGGCTTGTTCAAACAAAATCGCTCATTAACTAACGTCAGCTGACAATACGTTTTCTGAATAACGATATATCGCTAGCTGACACTGACCATCCTTTAATTAGCTAAACTAATTAAACCTATCTAACGTCAGCTTTGCAACAATAAATTCGAGAGCTAAGTAAAACTAGCAACATCGTGTCGTGGATAAAAAAAGGAAATAAAAAAGGCAACCAAAAACGAATTCCAATTTGAAGTCAACGTTGATCGTTATATAATGTCTTCTTATCTATTCAATTATCTGAATTATTCAAAATTTCACTTAACGAAAACCTATTCGCATGTACTCTACCGCCATTTTTTCCTTTCCCTGTTCTTCTTCTTCTTCGGTGTAGTTTACCGGGTCTCGTATCCTTGAAAGTTGCATTACTGCCATCTTTCGGAGTAAGTCAACTCCTACAGCTTATTGACTGTCACACTTTCATTAACAGTCCCGTTCCCCGAAGGTAGTTAACAAAACATCTCCTCCCCTGCCCACTAGCACCACACTCCAGTACATTCCTCAATCCTGCTCCTGTTATCGCCAATCTTCCCATCTCCTCCATCATATCCTTCCTTTCCGACCTATATTTATTGCAGTTAATGATAACGTGTTCTACGGTTTCTGGTACCTGACAGATTTCACAAAGACCGGTTGGATGTTTACCTATAAGATGAAGCGTGCTGCGTAAATTGCTGTGTCCTATTTTTAATGTTGATATTACAACCTCCTCTCTTCTGTTTCCTCCCCTCTTTCTTACACTGCCTACTCTATTTTGTATCAGATGTAAATGTCTCCCCCTTCTCTCCTGATCCCAGTGCTGCTGCCATTCTTTATTGAGATTTCCCCACACAATGCCCTTTCCCTCTGATTTTGATAACTTGATATTGATTTCAACACTTCCCTTTTTGACTGCTTCTTTTGCCAACGTATCTGCTCTCTCGTTTCCCGGGATATCTGAATGTGCTGGGACCCACATGAATGTAACATTTTCCTCTTGCCTAACCACTCTTGAATTGGCAAACAAGATTTCATACAGCAGATCCTGGTGATTTCTGGCTGTACCTGTCTTAATACTTGCAATGGCCGACACAGAATCACTACATATTACTATTTTGTTAACCCTACCCCGTTCAGCCCATTCTAATGCCATCAATATGGTAAACAATTCAACAACATACACACTTCGATCAATCCGATGTTCTCTTGCTAATTCCCACTTGGTAACTAGGCACAGCAACTGCAGCCCCTGTCGCATCTGTCTGCGGATCCTTTGATCCATCTGTAACAATCTGAACACTGCCTTTATACTTACAGTCCCTATAGTTATAATATGCACTAAGTCAGCATTCTTATTACTATGCTTAATCTTAAGTAATTCCAGATCTACCCCCACACTTTCTAACTCCCAGACAGGTATAACAGGCCACACCACAGTTTCGCCAAACTCTTTATCATATACTCCCATATCTCTTGCCACTTGATCTCCTGCTCATCCAAAACTTGTTTTTTCCATCCTCTCCTTCTCCCAGCTTGTCTGCAGTGCCCTTTTTGTTGGATGACTATCTCCATGCCCCCTTAGATTAACCCAGTAGTTAGCCACCAGCTGTTTCCGACGCAACCACAGTGGCATTTCATCTGCTTCCACTTGGAGTGCACACACTGGGGAAGTTTTAACTGCTCCTAAACACACTCGTAAAGCCCGAGCTTGTATAACATCTAGGTCCGCCAGCACAGATTTTGCTGCTGATCCATATACGATACTTCCATAGTCTAATCTTGATCTAATTAAGGCTACATAAATATATTTCAGAGATGCTATATCAGCTCCCCACTCCAATCCTGCAAGACACCTCATGACATTTATCACTTTTTTACATTTACTAACAACATATCTAATATGCTCCCTCCATGTTAACCTCATATCAAAATATACTCCCAAAAAACAAAAACTCACAACTTTCTCTAAATTATTTCCATACAATTTCAAATTGCATTCCCTGAGTTTCTTTCTTGTAAAGAGCATAGATTTTGTTTTTTCAACTGAAAATTTAACTCCCCACTTTGTTCCCCACTTTTCAACTTGATTAATTGCATCTTGCACTTTCTTCACTATGTGTTCAACATTTCTCCCTCTTTTCCACAAAGCCCCGTCATCTGCAAACAACGACTTCCCCATATCCATAGGGATATTCATAAATATGCCGTTTATCATGATGGAAAATAAAGTTGGACTTACTACACTTCCCTGAGGTGTCCCGTTTTCCACAACATATTTGGTTGATAACTCTGACCCTATCTTCACCTGAATAGTCCTTCCATCTAAAAAGTCCATAACCCAATTAAACATTTTCCCTCCGACTCCCATTACGTGCAGTTTGATTAGAAGTCCCTCTCTCCATGGCATATCATACGCTTTCTCAACATCAAAAAACACTGCAGCCACTGTCTCTTTATTTACTTGCGCTTTCCTTATTTCATTCTCCAGACACAACATTGGATCCATAGTATTCCTTCCTCTCCTGAATCCACTTTGATACGACGCCACCATATCTCCTTTTTCCAAAAAATACATCAACCTCTCATTTATCATACGTTCCATTAACTTACAAATGTGAGATGTCAAGGCAATTGGTCTATAGTTTCCAGGCCTGCTGGCATCTTTTCCAGGTTTCCTTATTGGAATAATTATCGCCTCCTTCCAGCTCCTTGGCATTCTCCCCTCTTCCCACACTTTATTATACAGTGACAACAATTTCCCCAGACTTCCTACACTCAGATGTTTTAACATGCTATAACATATCTCATCTTTACCCGGTGCTGTCTTTCCTGTTTTATCTAGTGCCCTTTTTAATTCTTCCATGCTGAAAGGTACATTTTGTCCATCATCATTACTATCCTTTCTGCATAAAGCCTCCATATTTTCAGACTTTGTTTTCTCTTTGCCTCTTCTTCCTTCTACTGATAAATTATTGGAGCTATGTACCCTAACAAACGTATTTGCCAATAACTCTGCCTTTTCTTTATTTGTTACTGCAGTCTCATTTCCATCGGTCAGAGCCGGATAACTCCACTCCCTCCTGTCCCCTCCCGTCTTTTTTATCATCCCCCATACTTCTCCCACCTGAGTTGTGTTTCCAATTGTACCACAGTACTTTCTCCAATGTGTCCTTTTTGTCTGTCTTATTATCCTCCTTACTACTGCCTGGGCCTGCTTGTACTGAATCATATGTTGAAAATTATGAGTTCTTTTGACTAGTTTAAACGCCTTATTTCTATTTCTCGCTGCTTCCTTACACTTATCATCCCACCATGGTACCACTTTCTTCTTCATACTACCTTTACTTTTAGAAATGGATTTGAATGCAGCTGTCATTATGCCTTGTTTTATTTTGCTGTCAAGTGACTCTATGTCCATTCTATCATTAACCTGACTTAAATATCTATCACTTCCTTCCAGAAATTTTTCCCAATCAGCTTTCCCAAGGATCCATTTCCCACCTGTGTTCTCTATGGTCAATGATACAGCAATATTTATCTTACACCAGACTGGGTAATGATCACTCCCTATAGTACCTTCTTGATACACTGTCCAATCACACACTGCTGCTATGTTGTTTGACACAAGTGTAAGATCAAGCACAGCCTCTCTCCCTGAATTAACATCTATTCTTGTACTACTGCCATCATTTAAACATACTAAGTTATTTTCATCTAACAACTCTTCTATCACCTGACCATTAGCATCTGTTCTGTCACTCCCTCATAATATGTTATGTCCATTAAAATCACCACACCAAACCGTGCTACTACCATTTTGCCCTTCTATCTCCTCAAGCTTGCTTAACTCTAGCCTTTTGCATGGATTATAGTAATTCACAATCACTAACTCTTTCCTTTCTGCCCACACTTTTACTACCACATACTCTTGCTCATTACCTATACCTATTACTCTGTAAGGGACGCCTTGCTTTACAAAAGTGACACATCCTCCTCCTCCCCCCTCCGTCCTATCTCGCCTCACTGCCACATAGCCATATAAAACAAAATCCAAGTTAGACTTTAACCAGGACTCTTGAATACACACAATGTCTGGTTTTTCTCTCCTACTGGCTACAAACTGCTTGAAATCTTGCCCATTAGCAACCAGGGTTCTCGCATTCCACTCCTTTCCCTGTTTTCCACGCCTTCAAGAGTTACGTTCAACATTGGCATACTCTTTGTCCAATGAGGAAACTGTCACAACACGTGTCCTCACAGTGGGGTTGCCAGATTCACAAAACAGCGCATGAATTCAGAAGAGCAGAGATAAATTTATTTGTGCGCTTTCTGGATTATATATATATTAGGCTATTTCAGTTTGAGTAGGATTTCAACACGTTTTTTGTGTGATAAAGGATACTGTTGATGTATAGGCTACATAAATTTGAGATAATGGTTGGTATAGGGGAAATTACAGGCACGGACAAACAAACAAATGAGGAGCGACGTTGTCCCTCCAGAGGTGTATGTCCGTCCATCCATCCATCCATCCATCCATCCATCTATCATTGTACCCACTTATTCCTGGTCAGGGCCGCGAGGGGTGCTGGAGCTTTCCCCGCATGCATTGGGAAAGAGGCCGGAAAACGCCCTGGACAGTTCGGCAATATATTGCAGGGTGTACACACCATTCACTCACACCTATGGGCAATTTAGAGTCAATCTGCAAGTCTTTGACCTGTTGGAGAAAATCCACACGGACATGGGGAGAACAGGCAAACTCCACACAACGCTGAGATTCACAACCGTGCCACCCTAGAGATATATGCATATACCCTATTTCCCGTATAGTAATAAAAATAGTAAGAAGAAGTATATTTCCACATATAGGCTATGGCAAATGCAACCTGAGACAATGTAAAACGTATGAGCACCATTTAAAAACATATTTCAGTTTTAAATTGTCAGAAAATTCTTTAAAAATGAATTTGTGAACGTGTACAACTCGAGACAAAACATCACTGTATAGGCTGGTTTGGAGTTACTTGAGGTTGTTTTCTTTATTTAAACTAGAAACCTGGACAAGCACTATACCAGACATTGTATAAGGCCAACAGGATGTGAGAAGCTTCTGCATCTAAAATGTCCAAAAGAAATTCAGGAATACTTATCTAGTAACTGAACCATCCCTACCATGGGTATATTCAGGAGATAATAGTACTAACATTATTCAGAGGAATTAATATTCAGTTTTCGAATGGGAGACATTGGATGTTTCCCCAACCTTGTCACAAGACAGTTCCTCACATCATAAATGGCTCATGTGTAATTGAATGAATTACGTGAAAATAATTCAGTTCTGAGAAAAAGTAGATTTATATAACACTAGTGCATCGTTACGTATATTTGCATTGTAAATTTGACATTCCCATATGATTAGGCTAATTTAATTGTTCAGGCCGTCACATTTTCAAACACTTCATTTTTGAAGTCTATAAACTCTTGTAAAATGTAATGATATCTATGGGGATTAAAAATCTGGCAACCATTACAAAACAAGACATGTTTCAAGACTGTCAGGACATGTCTGTAAAACATTCGCGTAAAACATTCGCGTATTTTTTAGGGAAACTCGCGTTTGGTTTGGTGACGAGCCTACTCTTCGGTGGGTACTGGGTTAGTCGAACCTAGTATCTTGCTAAGTGCATACCATTGACTGTATAAAAACAGGAGCATACGCCATCAGACCAGGAAATACTTGACAGAAGCCGGGTAGCTACCTCGCTGTTACCGGCAAGCGAAAGGAAAGCTTGTCATTTTGTGTAGCGCTTGTGGGCTCATATTCACCTAACGTTATTGGTTAAATAACTTCACCAGCGTGTGCCGCCGTTTACTTGCAAGCTGCCAAAGATACGCTACTATGGCACCAAAGGACATACAGCAACAAACGTATGAAATTATCCATTGTCTTTTTGACCAATCTCCAGAAAACAGCGACAAGACAAGTCAAGATATCGAGACGGACTGCCCAGACGACGACGGTGAGAAAGAACGCTAGCTAACACCTAAAATCAAAGTTTAAACTTTAATATAATCTGATCATAAAAAATGGCAGCACTGACTATATGCTGTAGACTGTGGTATGCCATATCGACATTCTACAGAGCATGTAGCCTACATTTTATACAGATTGGTTCAATTTAAGCTGTGTTAGTAGACCGCTAAGTATGTGGCCAGCCAGAAAACGTTCCGACATTTAGGAAAAAAATCTAACCAAAAACTTTGACTTGTCAGATATTGTCCGATTAATATAAATACACGCTAGCTGTGAAGTCAGCAGCATTATCATACTTTTTGGGAAAATGTATTTAAATGCGAAAATGTCTAGCTTAAAATAGTCAAACATTAGACGAATAAATAAAACATCAATATAGATAAATGTTCCCATAGGCTTCCTTTAGGTAGCTAAGGTCATCCGTCATACCGATGTGAAATTGCATTGTTACGCTGATGAGACGAAGATACGCGTTTCTGTTAAGACGGCCGATCAAAATGCCACGAGAGAGACAGACAGACTGCAAGCAATCTAACACAAATGAATGGATGAACAAAAACTTTTAAAAACGAAATGAAGATAAGACAGAGGTACTTGTAGTCGGTCCTAAGTCAAAAAGAGACAAGCTGCTAACAAAGATGGACAGTCAGGCTCAACAAACACAATCTGAAGTCAGAAACCTGGTAGTTATTTTAGATTTCAGAGTAGGCTACACTTTAAATCCCACATAGACAATGTGACTAAGTCTGCATTTGTTCAGATAGCCAAAGTAATGGCTATGTTTTATTAACTCAGCAAGACGGCGAAAAATTGATACATATTGATACGGCATATTAATACGGCATAGTTTGGACTTTTGCAGTGCACTTTTTACCCGCCTGCCCAAGTCTATTGATAGACTCCTAGTTATTCAGAACGCTGTTGCGATAATTCTAATGAAAAGTAACGAAAGAGAACATATTACAAACATCCTTGCTGCTTTACATTGTTTCTTGTAGAATCGATTTTGAAGTCTTGTTACTTGTCTATAAAGCTATTACGGATTTAGCACCTTTTTATATCCAAGATTTCCTGTCGTCTTATGCCCCAACTAGAGCACTCAGATTGTCCCCAACAGGTTTGCTCAACGCACCTGTGGTTAAACACAAAACGTTTTGAGAGTGCCTTCTGCTACAAAGCACCAAAACTCTGGAACACTCCCCCAGAAAGCATTAGAATTCAGCGGGCCATTTAAAAAAAACAAAACAAAAAAACAGCTAAAAACATTTGGCTTTTAATTGATTCCTTTATTCTGCTCTTTATATTGCTTATTCACATTTTATATTTTCATTTTAATATTTAATTGTTTTTCACTTTAATATAGAAATGAAAAAATAATACATTGTATATTTAATTAATATTTTGCAACACATTGTGTTGAAAATTTGTATGAAATGTGCTCTATAAATAAAGGCTGATTGATTGATTGTATGATTCAAATAGAGTTGATTGAGCAACAAGTAATACTTCACTCTAATACTTGCAAAAAATGGTTGTTGTATCGTTATTGTTTGAGTCACCAAAAACATTTGGTGTTTTTGGTGACTCAGTGGGATTAAGTAATAATATAATGTTTTTGTTATCAAGTCAGGTGTGGCCAGTCAGGAGTCAGGCATACTTTTAGATAGCCTAAATATTTTACCAGTGGTTCATCAGTGAGTCTGGCCAAAGAACAGTGTTTGTTTTGGGGATTTACCACTTACAGAAAACCAGCAGCCCTACCTAGGAGGAAGTGATTTGAGTGAACACTCTGCCAAAAAACAAACTAAAAAACAACAACAGCCCTTACACTGCACGTGTATCATACGCTTTATAATTAATGTTGTGGTTGTACACATAAAAGCCTCATTTTAATTGTCCTACAAAGCCAATAGAAGCTTTAAAATGTCTTGTTTTTTTTTTTTTTTTGATAGTGTGGAAGAAAAAATGGCATGGAATTTGCTGGAAGGTTTTTTAGTGTTTGTGTCTGCAGTATCTGATGAAAAACACATTTTCATTGTACAAGAATGTCAAGTGACTCACACATACAAAGCACTGTCTAAGTCATTACTTCAAATCTAGGCTTGTCATTAAAAGTATTGGTATCAAAATGGCGCCAAGTTACAGTGCCTTCGGAAAGCATTCAGACCGCTTCACCTTTGGCACATTTTGTTACGTGACAGTCTTATTTTTAAAATGATTAAATTCATTTTTATTCTCATCAGTCTACACACAATATCACATAATGAAAAAGTGAAAACAGGTTTTTAGACATTTTTGCAAATTTATTAAAAATAAAAAAAATATATCACATTTACACAAGTATTCAGACCCTTTGCTATGAAACTCAAAATTGAACTCAGTGCATCCTGTTTTCATTGATTATACTTGAGATGTATTAAAACTTGTTTGGAGTCCACCTGTGGTAAATTCAATTGATTGGACATGATTTGGAAAGGCACACGCCTGTCTATAGAAGGTCCCACATTTGACAGTGCATGTCAGAGCAAAAAGCCATGAAGTTGAAGGAATTGTCTGTAGACCTCAGAGACAGGATTGTGTCGAGGTACAGATCTGGGGAAGGGTACAAAAAATGTTCTGCGGCATTGAAGGTCCTGAAGAACACGGTGGCCTCGATAATTCGTAAATGGAAGAAGTTTGGAACCACCAGTACTCTTCCTAGAGCTGGTCGCCTGGCCAAACTGAGCAATTGGGGGAGAAGGGCCTTGGTCAGGGAGGTGACTAAGAACCCGACAGCCACTCTGACAGAGCTCCAGAGTTCTTCTGTGGGGATGGGAGAACCTTCCAGAAGGACAATCATCTATGCAGCACTCCACCAATCAGGCCTTAATGGTAGAGTGGCCAGATGGAAGCCACTCCTCAGTCAAAGGCACATGACAGCCTGCTTGGAGTTTGCCAAAGGCACCTAAAGGACTCTCAGACCATGAGAAACAAGATTCTGTGGTCTGATGAAACCAAGATTGAACTCTTTGGCCACAGTGCCAAATGTCATGTCTGGAGGAAACCAGGCGCCGCTCATCACCTGGCCAGTACCATCCCTACGGTGAAGCATGGTGGTGGCGGCATCATGCTGTGGGGATGTTTTTCAGCGGCAGGAACTGGAAGACTTGTCAGGATCGAGGGAAAGATGAACTGAGCAAAGTAAAGAGAGATCCTTGATGAAAATCTGCGGCAGAGCGCTCAGGACCTCAGACTGGCGCGAAAGGTTCACCTTCCAACAGGACAACGACCCAAAGCACACAGTCAAGACAACGCAGGAGTGGCTTCGAGACAAGTCTGTGAATGTCCTTGAGTGGCCCAGCCAGAGCCCGGACGAGAATCCGATCAAACTTCTCTGGAGAGACCTGAAAATAGCTGTGCAGCAACGCTCCCCATCAAACCGGACAGAACTTGAGAGGATCTGCAGAAAAGAATGGGAGAAATATCCCAAATACAGGTGTGCCAAGCTTGTAGTGTCATACCCAAGAAGACTTGAGGCTGTAATTGCTGCCAAAGGTGCCTCAACAAAGTACTGAGTAAAGGGTCTGAATACCTATGTAAATGTGATATTTCCATTTTTTTATCATGAATAAATTTACAAAAAATTTCTAAACCTGTTTTCGCTTTGTCATCATGGGGTATTGTGTGTAGATTGCATGGATTCAATCCTTTTTAGTTTACCATGAATGACAAATAAACGTGTCATATTTTAAATGGAAGCATTTCTAATGGGCTATTGTACATGACAGACCTGTATTGTACATAGGCTAATTGTTTGTATATCGATAGAGGATAGATAGGGCTAGCTAACATTAATTTATAAATGTCGTGTTGTAGGGAAGCTACAGTAGCCTATTAACAAAGTATCGA
The DNA here is from genome assembly GCF_013347855.1 of Anguilla anguilla. Classification (NCBI taxonomy): domain Eukaryota; kingdom Metazoa; phylum Chordata; class Actinopteri; order Anguilliformes; family Anguillidae; genus Anguilla; species Anguilla anguilla. The sequence goes on along the minus strand of NC_049211.1, from coordinate 40,945,716 downwards.
ACAGTAGAAACGGTAGAGCAGTGCATTTGACATTGTCACTTTTTAAGAAGATCAATATTCCCGCCATGAAGAAGTCATTATCTTGTGCTATGCGACGTACCGGACTGAAGTGCAACACTAATTTCTTTTAGTGCATAATTTCACAGCCGTCTGTACTCGTTATACACTCGGTCTGTCATCTTGTTAGCAAAGGTAGCGAACGTCAAAATGCTGAAAGTCGAACCGTTTGAAGTGTGGGCGTAATTAATTTGTATTTCAGAAATATGAATGAGTTTCTGGCAAAGATTATACGGATGCAGAAGCTATAGTTGATATGTTTTATCTTTACTTACCCCGCAATGCTGTGTAATGAATGAGAGGTTTTCTTGAGCGAGATTTGAACCCGGCCTGTCACTCATCCCAATGTGTCATAGGTAGACGCACTGCCCGGTCAGCTGCTAGTAAATTAGACACAGGAACTGTAAAGCTTTGCTCTTTTAAACCAATACACTTCTATATATGTCTAAAATATGTCCAGTAGAGAGAGATATTCTTTGTGGGCGTGCAGCATTTATGATGATGTAATCAGACTCGCAAAATCCCCAAAATTTGGGGCTTTATTGTGTGGACGTGTGAAGTTGTTTATGAATTCTGTCTGTTGAATTGGGGTCAGAAGGTACAGAAATTAATGTTTTTAAGGGCTGTGAATCTGTGGTCATTGTGGTTATTTCTGTGGGGAACCCTGAAAAGTGCCAAACTCTCAGTGCTGTATAGGTATGGGGCATGCCGCCCCGCCAAGGTGTAACTTGGCAGGATGGCATACCTGCCATCCCACTGTTTTAATATGCAGCCTCCTTGATTAGTCTAAAATAAAATCTTTATGATGGTTAAACATTTTTTGCAGATGATTCATTTGACCCCGTTATAATTGCTGATAAACTTCGAGAGGTGGGTGATGAACTTGACGAGCAGGTGATCCACCAGTTTAAGAATGCCTTAAAAAGTTCTTCGCAAATGCAGGTATGGAAATACAGTAATCCTCACAGAACACATTACATTCTGATTTATAGCACACATTGCCATACAAAGGTCAGAGGACCTACTATGAGTTTTGTTTTTTAAAAAAGAAAATATTCTGTTCCACCAGTATCTTAGTTGTCACATTTTTGGATGCTCTTTTGTAAGCGACTGTTAAATTACTAAACTGAAATGTAAATCGTAACAGCCTTTCTGCACAGTCCATATTGTTTAAAGCACGGACCAGATCACAAGCACTTGCGGAATCTGTTGTAGGTGGAGGCGGTCTTCAGAAAGACCGCAGAAATGTTGTGCCATACGTGGATGTCGGAAAGAGGGGAAGTGGCAATGGAGAAACATCTGCTTAGAGCCACGGTCATGCTTGGACTGTACGTGAAGAGGAACTGCCCACGCATGATACCATCCATCCAGGGTGTCATGGCAACCTTCCTCAACACCCGTGTAACCCTGTGGGTTTCCCAGCAGGGTGGCTGGGTGAGTATCCTGCACCATTTTACAGTTGAGGCCAAAAGTTTGCATACGCCTGGGCTAAAGATATTCAGACTCAGTTTTTCACTCCGCACATTTCATGTTGCCATACAGTTCTTTTGGCAAGTCAATAAGGGCATCTACTTTGTTCACATCAAAGGTAATTTTAAAACAATCGATTAGAGACAGATTTATTTCAGTTTTAATTCACTATATCAGAATTCCAGTGGGTCAACATTTTACATACACCAAGTTGACTGTCTCTTTAAACAGTCTGGAAGATTCCAGAAATTGATGTAATGACTTTTTAGAAGCTTCTGATTGGCCAATTGTCATAATTAGGAGTTAATTGGGATTTGATTGGCACATGTGGCTGTATTTAAGGGCCTACCTTTAGAGCCACTGCCTTTTTGCCCTTGAAACCATTGGAAAATCCAAGCAACTCTGCCAAGACCTCAGGAAAAAAAAGTCAAATTCCTCCTTAGGAGCAATTTCAAAACAACTGAAGGTACCACGAGCATCTGTACAAACAATTTTATGCAAATATGAAAATCACAGACACTGCATCGTTCAGGACGGAGCCACAAATTAACTCCCAGGGCTGAATGAACTTTGGTCCGAAAGGTTCAACTGAACCCCAAGACAACAACAAAGGAACTGGTGAAGGAATTGGAGGCATCGGGTACCAAAGTATCAACATCCACCATTAAGAGAATCCTACATCGCCATTGCCTGAAAGATCACGCAGGGAAGACCCTACCCTGAAGACCGGCATAAAAAAGCCAGAATGAAGTTTGCAGGTGATCACCAGGACGAAGACCTAGCCTTTTGGAGGAGTGTTCTCAGATGAAACAAAAATTGAACCATTTGGCCATAATTATCAGCACTATATATGGAGGAAAAAGTGAGGCTTTTAATTCGAAGAACACCATCCTAACTGTGAAGCATGGGGGTGGCAGAATCATGTTGTGGGGAAAAGGGACTGGTGCACTTCAGGAAATAGATGGAATCATGAGAAAGGATGATTATCTAGAAATACTGAAGCAACATTTCAAGACATCAGCTATAAAGTTAAAACTTGGTCGCAACTGGGTCTTTCAGCAGGACAATGATCCTAAGCATTCCTGCAAAGTTGTAACAAAATGGCTTAAAGACAACAAAGTGAAAGTATTGGAGTGGCCATCACAAAGCCCTTACCTGAATCCCATAGAAAATTTGTGGACTGAACTGAAAAAGTGTGTCCGAGCAAGGAGGCCCACAAACCTGACTGAGTTACACCAGTTCTGTCAGGAGGAATGGGCAAAAATTCTGGGAAAGTATTGTGAGAAGCTTGTGGAAGGCTACCCCAAGCGTTTGATTTAAGGTACGCAATTAAAAGGCAATGCCACCAAATACTAACAAAGTGTATGTAAACTTTTGATATAGTACATAAAAGCTGAAATAAATATGTCTCTTAGCTATTATTTTGAAATGACCTCTTATGGAAATAAAATAGATACCCTAGTTGACTTAACACAGGAAATGTATGGTAACATGAAATGTGTGGAGTTGTGACTTTAGCCTAAGTGTATGTAAACTTTTGGCCTCAACTGTAGAGTTGTCTCATTAGCTGTATTTCCATTTATAGATAATGCTTAGTCGATTTATACTGGTATGGTGTGTTTGTGTTATTATAAAGAACTCATTGTAAGTCACCCAAGATGTTAGTCAGCAGTATGACATACGGAACAGAAAGAATGACTCCGCTTTGTGTCACAGTTGTTAACCCATCTTAGGTGCGGCCTCTGTAGAGATGATAGATCTCTGATCACAGCCGGTGTGTATTTGCATTGCTTTGAATTTCTGAATCACGAACACGTGTGCCTTGCGTGTTGTAGAGATGGTGACGTGAATTTGGACCGTTTCAAAGATCACAAGACTGTGTAACGCGCGGTTTATTCATGACGAGGTAGTGACGTACATTTTATCTTAAAAGTTGACTGGCTGTGAGGTAGCAGTTTGTTGTGAAACTGGGCAGCGAATCGAAGGCCTGTACAGGCAAGTTAATGCATGAGTCACTGCTAGGCACAAAGCAAGGGTGGAGTGAGTCTGCAAACGCACTGCATGCAAGTCATTCGGGAAAAAGGATTTCTGTTCTAAAATTAAACTCTTTACTGTGAATGGGGAAACAAAATATGAAAATCCCATACTGTGCATATAGCATTGCATGTACAGGTTTTAGTTTTTGACTGATAGGTTTAAAGCATTCTATGCAGAATTTTTTTGCCTTGCTGTGGTTTTTACAATCAAATAACTCTCTACCTCTGTGTTCAAGTCTGTCCCACTTACCCCCCGAGTACTAGCGGGAGTCACACTGACATGCGAAAGAAACTACTGGTAAATTTTTTCCATCAGTTGTGGGAACACAAGCCGGGCATGCACAAATGATTTGAAAACTGGAGATTCTGGTCTAGAACCAGATGTGTCGCTTTTAATCCTCTCAGCGAACTGCAGCTGTGACATCATGGAGGAAAAGTAATTCTAAGGTTTACCTCTACGTATATTGAACAAGTCCTGTTGGCTTGTCTTTTCGCGTCTGGGCCATTGCTGCATTTAGCTAGCTAACACTCCACTGAGATCTGATCCCAAACCACAGGCTCTGTAGCCACACCCACTCCTCCCCACACAGAAAAGAGTGCCAAGCCCAAAAATGTCCGGGACATTTTGGAATCGCAAACATAAATAATGGTGCAAAAGTGCATAAAGACTGAAATTGCCTGTGCATCATAGATATGCCTTAGCGTAGTTACTTTATAATATTTTCAAGGTAAAATCCTGCATGGAATGCTTTTAAGTTGCACGTATTAAGGGGCATACATATATTATCGTACACTAGGTAGGCTCAATTTGATTGATTGTGAAGGTAATGTTTCACTCAAAACATTAATACAAGTACTAATCTTCTGTACAACCAGCTCTTTTGTTTATATGACTAATTGGTCAACAGCTGTTTGTTCAGTTCGCGGGATAAGGGGTGTAATGAAAGCTCTTAAATCATGCAGTTCTTGGCAACAGTTGTCACATACAAATCTCTCAGTCATAATTAGACCTGCAGTATATCTGGTTTCTTAAATTTGTTGAATATAAAACAATACTCTGGGCTGGGACGGGAACATTTTTTTTTCTTCCTCCAGACGAAGCCTATGCCATGAAATTAACTAACGTATTCGAAAAGCGGAATCGCAGCGTAAGAATTTGATTCATACAGACGCCGGTTTTGGCGGTAAGCTTGCACGATGACCATGGCTCATCGCAGGAAGTGGCATTTCATCCGAATTTTGCCTGATTAGATGCAGCACAAGGCATCGTGCGCTGCTTTTTCTGGAGTGGCACTGAAATCTCTGAGGGCTAACGTTGGTGGATTTCTGGGAAATCATGTGCGCTCATTTCTTTCGACGTGCGATGACTCACTCTTTTTTTTTTCTTCTCCCTTTTTTTCGTCGTCTTTCGCTAGAAGGCGGAGTACGTATTTCTTGGAATGAAGCCGCTAACCACACCGCTACCCGGTTGTAACGTACCATCCAGTAATGAGTTACTCATGTTAAAGAAGACTCATCCCTTCATTTTCCCTCTGATTTTGCCTAATGGGGAAAATAAACCCTGATTCAACATTATTGTATTTTATTGTTCCCTCCAGCTACTCTAAGTTAAAAACATCTTACCAGCTGTGTCATACATTACATCTAAAACATGCCTGTGACTAAGCTATGTGCTGCTACTGCAGACTGTGATTGTGGAGTCACTCAATGAGTCTCTACTGAGAGTGGCTGCTCTCACCCAAAATATGGAAAAACAGATAGGTATGTGCAGTATTTTGCCACATTTCTTGCCAGACACATCAGTTTGCCACAAAATTGATTTTATGGTGAACTTCCCCTGCAAGATTGTCCTTATCCAATGAAAAGGTTAAACTTACCATAAGGCATGAGCATAGATATCCTGTTCCATGGGGATTCTTGCCCTTCACACTAATCACACTCTCAGTGTATAGTCCCTGTGTGCACGTATTGCTAAAATGTGTGCTTCTGTGTCTGGTTGTTTATGTAAAAACACTGCGCTTTGTCAATCTCTGTACATTAATACCCAAGGCTTTCTTCTGGAGTGGTGGACCATTAGGCAGGATCTAGTGGCCAAATCCTGTGTTCATTTCGCGCTTCCTGTGATATTTCATAACTGTCAAACGTCTGACCATGAAAATCTGCCCAGCTCAATCTCCAAAGATCTAACATTAAATTAAATTTGCACATTCATTCAACATATACGTTCTCTCTCTTGCTATTCCCATCAGATTATTTGCAGCAGATATCATATCAGAAATTAACATGAAAGAAGATAATCTACCTAGCCAGCTAACTTGCTAACATACTGTACCCTTAAATTAGCTCGCTGGCTGATGTTTGTTTGCTTGCTAGTGATACATCCAGCATAGGAATTGATCATTCACAGCCCTCAGTGACCCAGCTTATTATTTCTAACGTTAAATTATGGTTGTCTAAACTAAAACCCATTGTCGTAGCTTTTCTCATTTCCTGAAAAGTTGTCCTTTTGGAGATGCAAGTTTTTTTGGTACCAGCGCGGTAAGTTGTGTCCTCACTGACAGCCTGTAGGCCAGTAGTGACAGTATAGATGGACAGGGAAAAAAGCGTACATATCATGTGTTAGTTTAATGTGGTGCTCCAAAATTGGGTTGCAGCAGGCTAATTCAGCTTTCACATCAGTCAGTTCACAAAATGAACCTAAAATCCTTTAATGAATTTTTAAAAATCTTATAACATTCTATGACGATTTTTCTCTACATTTTGTTTTTTTGTGAATTGGCTGAACTGAAAATGAAATTGACCCCAATCCTTGTTAGCCACAGACCTGAGACGCATAGTTATGCGAAATTGTTTTACTGTTTTACGGTTCATAAGACACCAAGAAAACACTCCCAGACCATGTGAACCTTCAACAAGACATTCCTTATCAAAATGTAGAGCTGAATGAATTATTTCTTGTACTGAATATTTCTGAAAATATATTTTAACTGCTTTCTGCACTTTGATAGCTGTTCTCATTTCTCCCTCATGCTTCTTGGAAACCTGTCACGATGAAACCTGTCACGATATGTCATCATGTGTCACTAGCAAGGCAAAGGCGGCTCACCAGAACTGATCAGGAAACTGTTCTGTTGCAACTGAAAAGTAATGACCGACAGGCCAGAAGTGTTGTTTAAAGCCTCCCGGTTGTGTTTTGTATTTCACAAACAAACACGTCCATCTCCACCGTCGTGTTACGCGGAAGTGCAGCAGTCAGTCACAGTGCCCGCAGTATGCTGATGCATTTCCCTGTGAAATGGATTTACTTTATGGCCATAGAAAGATGGTATACTTTTGACATTATTACATTGTTGACATTATAACATTCGTATCATACACTATTGACAAGTTCATCTTTGTTTTTGTTTTGGCTTTTAGGACAGAGTTGCGTCTGAATAAAGAAATTTCAGTGGAAAGACCGTGTGACGTACGAAAGGGAAATGTGGCACCCTCACAACCCGGAGTCCTGCTTGCACAATCAAGTGAAGATGAAATCATCTCGGGACTGATTTTATTTACGCGTTGTTTTAATCCCCTTGTTTTTTAATTTGTTTTTGTCGTCATTTATAATGATCCCAGTCATATTTGTAAGCTCCTCCCTCCCTGCTGAAAGGTCCTCCATCATTTTGGAAGATGGAGCAACGCCAGCCCGTTTCCAGCTTCGAGCCGCGGCTTCGCTCTGTACCCCTCCAGCTGAGCTGCGCAGTCACTGCATACCCCCCCAGCTAGCTGCGCAGTCATTACATAGAACAACGCTGCTCATGGAGCAAATGCAAGTTAGCCACAGGCACCCAATTCGACCAGTGGAGATTCCAGTCGCTTATTTTATCCGTCCTTGTTTCCTCGGTCCTTCACCGACCCGGAAGTCAATCGAGGTCTGTCATATTTAAGGTCATTCCGACCCATTAAATGCTTTTTGAAGGAGCGAGGAGCTAGGAGGCTCCCGAAGTATGCTTCAATGAGGACAAACGAGCGAATCCTTTGTGGAAGTATTTTTTTTGGAACGTGACATACAAACGATCCACCTCTCCCCATCTGTAATTGACGTGGCTTCAGACGGGCACAGAGCAAGGACCTTCCATTTGCCTAATGCACACTCCCTCGATTCCTCTGTCCTGGCGTCCTTTCCTCGCGTCCTTTGTTCGGTGGAGGTAAGGAAGTGAGGAAAGGATGTGAGGAAAGGATGAAAGTGGTAGAATAAGCGATTGGAAAGAGCCCCAGTACGTGGCGAGGCAGAGAGCAGTTTGGTAACTTCAACTCTCTCTGCCCAGGGAACACTAGGCCCACTGTCAGTTGTGAACTGCCCTGCTGGGTTACTGTTTGCTGACTGTAACTCTCTCCAGGGAACACTAGACCTACTGTCAGTTGTGCACTGCCCTGCTGGGTTACTGTTTGCTGACTGTAACTCTCTCCAGGGAACACTAGACCTACTGTCAGTTGTGCACTGCCCTGCTGGGTTACTGTTTGCTGACTGTAACTCTGCCCAGGGAACACTAGACCCACTGTCAGTTGTGCACTGCCCTGCTGGGTTACTGACTACAGTCAGCAGTGGCTCGGTTGCGGTTCGATTCTCAACCGCCGACTTCTTGAAAGCTCGCATTTCCAAGGTCGGAAATACGGCTCTCTTGTGTCCGCGAACTTGGGACAGACTAGGAGAACGGAGGCGTGAACGGAAATGATTTCATTTTCTTTACACTGCCCATCTCTAAATGTCTGCTGAATACAGTGTTCCTGCTCATCTACAGACAAGGGACGGGTTACAAAAATGCTGCTGCTTTTCTCAGCCGTTTCTTCCAGAGAAACTGCTGAACATGCCTTTGATATGTGACCGTGCACGACAATACCATTTCTTCCAGAGGGTTGCGTATTAAAGTAGTATTGGTTCACCGAGCCTCGGGTTCGACCCTCGGGGTACAGAATGAAACATGTGTGACTGGGTGGCTCATTCGGAGAGTTCCTGAGCGGGGTTTGGTACCGAAAACCAGTAGCACTATGGCACTGGTTCTCATACGACTGGTACCTACCGGACCAAAGTTAACTTTATGCTCATTTGTCGACCAAGTCAGTGACAGCAGGTACTGTTAGCTAGCTGGTGTTAAACTTGGTCAAAATGCCAAAAGCGAAACTGTCTAAAGTGGTTGTATTTTACCCTAAAGAATTAAAATAATTGGTTTTGCCTTTGCAATAAAAAAAGGTGTTCTTTAATGTCGTCGTTTGCTCTTTATTTGAAAGAAGGTAGACAATGGGTTCAGGACAGGCACCTTTTAGGCATCGTGCCGTTTCGGAAGTTGTAGCACCTGTATCCTCAAGATTTTAGGGATACCATCCCTTTTTCTGAGTGTGGCCCACCCAGGTGTCTGCTCCCAGTGTAAAGGGCTGGAGCGGGAGGGGGGCAGGGGACACACACAGGGGTCTGCTCCCAGTGTAGAGGGCTGGAGCGGGAGGGGGGCAGGGGACACACCCAGGGGTCTGCTCCCAGTGTAGAGGGCTGGAGCGGGTGGGGGGCAGGGGACACACACAGGGGTCTGCTCCCAGTGTAGAGGGCTGGAGCGGGTGGGGGGCAGGGGACACACCCAGGGGTCTGCTCCCAGTGTAGAGGGCTGGAGCGGGTGGGGGGCAGGGGACACACCCAGGGGTCTGCTCCCAGTGTAGAGGGCTGGAGCGGGTGGGGGGCAGGGGACTCACACAGAGGTCAAAGGCAAGCTACCGGGCGAGGATGACTCCAAGGCGCTGAGAGATCATTGACTTCACATCGTCCACTTGCTGCCCGGCTTGTTCCATCCGCCACCCAGGTGAATGGGATGACCCTGGCTGTCCTCCGGCTTCCTTCTCTCATATGAATGCATGCACCCCTTTGCTTAGATTTCACTTTGGTTCATGGATGGGTAAAAGAGAACTAGCACTTTCTGTTGTCTGCAGAAATATAAGTGAATAAATGCTGACTACAGGAGTAATGCATGTTTTAGGTTTTTGTGACTTTGGTTATAGTGGTTTGTAAAGCAAAGGGTTAGGGTGGACAACTAGAATATAGTGACAGTTTTAGTGACTAGATTACATTGGTTTCTGAACTCAGGAGTTACTCATATGGGATGAACCTGATTGATCTGTATGCATAGCACAGCAGGGGGAGATGAATCAGGCTGAGCTAAAGCCAAATGATTAAAGTTGAGCCACTGCAAAGTATTACTTTAACTCTCCTAGGATTTCCTAAAACATTGTGCATTTGCATACACATAGAGACTGCACTGAGCTCTGCTCTTCCCACCTTCATTGCTACCTATTAAATGTACCATATCCAACCTTCAAAGTGACATTTATTACAGGGTTATCTTTATGTATGCATTTGTCAATGAGTTGTTCTTTTAGACGTTAAGATAGAAGGGATTCAGCCTTTACTATTTACTATATGTGTAAATGAGATTGAAACAATATCATAATTGTATAAATTTATGTGGACCCTCTGCACAATGTTTTGAAATGTTGCTATATATAGCAACGACCCACCCTCCCCCAAGTGTCTGGATTTCACACCAACTTCTGGTCTTAATTATTTAATTATCCAGTAATATGTGTGACCTGATACTTCATGTGCCAATAAGCTTGTGAATAACATAAGATACACATTGTGTATCTTATGTTAAATATTAAATGTTTTTTTTTTTCTTTTTTTCTGTGATCTGCTGTATGAATGAACTGACCTTGGTGCCTAGAGCTACTTTGCTCTGTCAACCAGGGTGACTTGTGGGGACAAAAGCCTGCACACACACCAGCCCTCCAGTTTTCTGTCAACCAGGGTGACTTGTGGGGACAAAAGCCTGCACACACACCAGCCCTCCAGTTTTCTGTCAACCAGGGTGACTTGTGGGGACAAAAGCCTGCACACACACCAGCCCCCCAGTTTTCTGTCAACCAGGGTGATTTGTGGGGACAAAAGCTTGCACACACACCAGCCCCCCAGTTTTCTGTCAACCAGGGTGACTTGTGGGGACAAAAGCCTGCACACACACCAGCCCTCCAGGAATGGACCTGCCCACCCCCTGCCGTAAATAAAGAAGCAGAAATCCAGGCTGTCACCATGAAATATGAAAGCATGAAGTATATTGCACATGAAATATGAAGCCTTTATGTAAGCCTATATATAATCTGTCATGGTCTTTTAAGCACTATGGCGCAAGTGTTTGCTTTTTCTTCATTATTTTAACCCTCTATAGTACACTTCAGACTGGAACATGTTTTCCAAATGTAAATTTTGCATATTTATTTAGAAGGTCCTAAAAACATAAATCTGGCCTTGAAAGCTCAACCCTTTTCACCGGTGATACATTGTACCATTATGGAATAATTCAAAAATGTATCTGAAATAAGTATTCATTTTCTGTTAGATTTTTTTTTTTTTTTTACTTTTTCAACTAATAGTAAAAATACATTTTATCTGAATTTGGTTAAACATTGTAAGCATTGTAAAAACCTGTACACTTTGGACATGCAGCAAATCACCAGAACACCACTGATTCATGACTCAAGCATTGTGGTGATACTTTTCTTCCCAGTGTTGACTCAATGTAGCGGCGTATCTCTACATCCTGACCACTAGAGGGTGACACAGAACTGCTTTGAAGCACCAGCGTGTGGAAGCAGACGTGGTTTCCTTGGCAACGTAACCCAATGTTTTCCCCTCCCCCCCTGGTCCTCCACACTGCGCTTGCGATGCAGGATTATGCTGAAGAGTCCCCCTTCGCGGTTGAGCGAATGGCTTATCGCATGTGTGCTACTGGCAACCCTTTGGGGGCCTCGTGGAACCAAATGCATTCTGGTCCAGCGGCAGAGTACTGCTGAGCTCTCCGCGCTCCGCACTCCACAGACACGAGCCGTTTGACTCCCGACCCCCTTACACGGCGCCAACAGCGTTTAAACCCCCTCCCCCACCCCCCCCGCGCGGAGAATGGGGCTGGTTACGCACTCAGCCGATCAGTTGCACCCTGAAATGGGCGCCACTGGGAGGCTGTGTGGAGTTAAGGGCCGGTTATAAAAGCAAGCGATTAGCACTGATCTGTGATAAGCGCTTCTGGAGAATGCGAGGAGCTCAGAACTGGGGTTATAAACTCAAGTGACTCAGTACTACGATGATTAGCACTAGATAAGGGCTAGAGTCACTGCTATTGGAGGAAGTAAGGAGCACAAGGTCTGTGAGTGAATTCACAGTGGGATATAGGGAGTAACAAACAGGAGTGCAAACATTTTCCAGTGTTAAACAACAGTGAACAAGACCTAGTATATGGCTGGACCTAACACAAGTGATCCGGCCGACCAATGGTGTAACTTCATCACTCACGCAGTCACTCACAGACAGTCACAGACATTCGCGTTTGTAGGGCTGGCCCCGCTGTTGTGTTGCAACCAAAAAAGAAAGTAAGAAAAGACTTGGTGTATGCTCTCCTTATCTCTAGGGTCTTTGCCCTGAAACAGATTTTGGTTTAGCGTCCACCCACTGATGATTGGACTTTGTCCTGGGTGGTGATGCCAGAGGATAAAAGCAAAGTTCTGAATTCTGTTCTCTGACAGAGTAGATTTCCATGCTCATTAAACTTGGTGTTGATTTCCAAGGGGCCAATGAGGATGCCCACTTGTCATGTCTTAATCTTAAGGACGAGAATAATACCTGCTGCGTTTTCTTATAGTATTCATTTTTACAGAAGGGACCACTGCAGGTAACTCAGATTTCTGTGTTTGCATAGCCAAAGTCTTAAGAGTCAAACAGATGAGGGTTCCTGCAAAGAATTATATATCTTCAAATATACAGACTCTATTTTCACACATTGCAGAATTTTTATTTAATTTTTTGTCGCAGGGTATCTTTAACAAAGTATTCTTAAAAGGGATGGATAGAAGGTGTTAAAGTAACAGTTACTGGCATCATCATACTACTACTGCAGTGCATTCTCCTGTTGAGCACATCTATATTTCCCTTTGGATATATAGCACACTGACCAGGAGCAACCCCACAGGAACATCAGCCTGAACCAACAACACAGTCACTTCTAAACACCCTCAACCATATGAGTGTAAGTGTATGCATGGGTGTGCAGGTATATACATGTGTATGGAAGTGTGTGTGTGTGTGTGTGTGTGTGTGCGTGTGAGTGTACATGCGCATGTGTGTGCGCATATGCGTGTGTATGCATGCATCCATGGGTGGATGGAGATCACCCTAGGGTAGTGTACTGTGAATGTCCGTGCTGTCTTTGAGCCTTTTCCCCACTGGACACACTGAAAGCAGGCAGTATATCAGACAGCTCTCTTTAGAGGATGAGTCCACATGTGTCTTTTGGCACTGAGCTGGGTGCCGGATGGCAAATAGCTGGTTAGTCTTCCGGTGTCTCTCCGGCACCTTGAAACAGAGAGGTTAAACAGAACCTTCTTTCAGCAAATCAGCATAATTGTGATTACAATATTAAGTTAACCTTAAATAAATGTACTATGGAAAAAAATATAGTTCTTATGTTGAGTTTCAATGTGATAAACTATATCCATGAATTTATAAATAACATTTTCCAAACATTCCATCAGTAATTACAGTAGGACCCCGACCACACCGAAACACACGCTCAGCCTTGACTGAGTATTCCATTATTTAGATTTCTGGAATTATTTTGCTGATTCATTTCTGGCACCTGGCTCCAGTTTGAGCTGTCTGAATTCTGAAAGACAGGTCAATATTTTCACTGGACACTCGATATGTTCTGCCTTATAACTTAAGTCCCAAATTATCGAGTAATATTTTCAAGGGTTTCTGAAGACTGACATTATCCACTCGCGTTTACAATGACAACGGTGAGGTGAATAGCAAATGGCAGAAACTTCTGAGGTAATTTATCTGTGGATCGCCGACACCCGCCGAATGTAGCCAAATGTTGCCGCGCTCAGTGTTTTTTCACCAGACTGGGCTCATTTGAAGCCGGTGAAAAAGGCAAAGCCACAGACATTTGCTTTTTTTTGGCCTACGTTTCGAATCCATTTGTCCTGCTCGAGTGCCGCTGGTCTCAGAGGCTGCAGCACTGGCTTCGCTCACACCTCACCATACGCTGAATTATTTATTTACAGCAGGTAGCTTCAAACGGTAAGCCCTGGATGGGCCTGCTCCGTGCAATCACCAAGTAAGGCTTCACGAGGCTTCCGGCCTTTATCCACCAGAACACCACCTCTGATGAACACGGGGCTGTGCTAAGAAAAAGTACAGCATCCCTGAAAAATCCAGTCAGCGAGTTAAGACCAGGGGAATAACGTATCCAACTGTCTGAGACCAGACTTGTTAGGAGAAGTGCTGATTCAGGATCAGTTTAACCTTTCACCTTATAGTGGATAGGGGAAGGACATGGACAGGGCCAAACTGATCCTAGATCGGCACTCCAACTCATAAATACAGTACATTAATAATTTAATTCCTTCTATAGACCCATAGGATACAGGCCTGGATTCAGTTATCATTTGTCCTTCATTTTGACATTATGATTCTGCATAATTGTGCATTTTGTTCCTTCACAAACAGTTTTGGGAGTTCAACCATCTGCAAAATCAATTTGCCAATTTGTGAAGAAAACAAAAACCCAAACTATTAAATCATGGGTCAGAATTAAGGACAGACACAGATATGATCTTAGCAATGGTCTTATTGATGTAATTTTCAATTAATATTCTACATGTAGTTTACGTGTGGCACTGTATGTACAGTAGAAAGGAACTGTGTCCTTGTTTAACAAGATATGAAGCTGTGACGTCCATTGGAGATATGCTCTTTTCCTGTTCTTTCCAGCTCTAGACTTAGTGACTCAAATTTGAGCTTGATGAGAAGTTGATTCACTTATTTAACTGCACTGACTACGATTTCTTTCCAGAACCAAGAGCAGACAGCATTAGGTATACAGTCTGATCCAAGCACAAAAGTGTACTGAGCTTGTGCCATACTTATATTCACCCTAGACTGAGAATGCAGTGCATCTAGCTCATTACAGCAAACAAACAAATGCACACAATATACTGGCCAACATTAGGGCTTAATGCAAAATGACTTTCTAACAATATTTATTTATTGAGCTCAGCTCTCAGTGCTGAGCCAGTGAGCAAGACAGAGGCACGAACAGCGTACTGTGAAGCCACTTGAGAGCGCGTTTTCCTTAACAAGCTGCACGGTTGCTGTCGTGACACGTTAATGGATACTTAGTCTGTGCTCTTCATCACAGAGAGAACCGCAGAAAAAGCCAAGGTCCCAATTCATAATGAGATCATCTGGTTTCATCAGGGCATGTTATGTTGAGTGAGTCCCCCCCCCCCCCCCCCCCCCCATGGATATTGAATGGGTAATAATTATCTTAAAAAGCTCCGCAAGTTTTCATCATCCAGTTTCACTGAGAGATTGTCAGCCCATTATCCAGCGCCCTAGGGGAGGCCCAAGCCGTCTGAACACAGCCGTCTCCATCACCTCTCAATACATTCATGTGACGTAAAATACAGCGGACCGTTACAAAAATATAGGCAAGGTTTTACCTTCCTGTAATCAAGCCTCTGCTTCTCCACAGAAAGGCCCCCGTAGAAACAGTGCGACGAAAGAAGCTGTTGGTATGTTATGTTCTGTTATGTGGAGAAATAAAAGCACCCTTCCATCCAGCAGGTGGAATCCTATCGCGTAGGGGTCTTGCCCTCGTCCAGGAGGACCTGAAACCCTCTTCCACCGATCGATCAAAATTATTTTAAGGCCAAGGACGTCCCACTCTGAACTGCTGGTATCCAACAGACAGCCTGCAGGAGGAAATGTGTGAGGCCCTTATGTGCTTCTCTGATTTTCTCCGTCACTTAGAAAGATGGACGTGCGGGCTCTAAAGACTCTTTCCACCAGTTTAACCCCCGCAGTTCCTGCCGGCTACACTTCTGGTCACGTGACGGGAATCTTAAAGAAGCCTTCAGTGAGACAGCAGCCTGGTCCCTGGGGCCTGTCTGTCCCTTACCCCATGCCGGGTTGGGTCAGCACTGAACTGCCGCAGAGCTGGACCGAGGGATTAGAAAACTCCTGGTGTCAGCGCCAATGGCTCCTCGTCTCTCTCTTTTTTCTGCATCGCAGCAACCCTGTGCTGCAGCTGCATGTTGAGATCTGGGACATGACGATGATGAACAACGAAAAGTACTCCAGGTGTTGCTCCAGGAGTTTAAATATTCCCCTTTCCTCTCATTTACATAGTGAATTGCTCGATGGATCCTCCAAAACAGTTGGAAACTAACTATCATTCGGTAAGGGTTTTTATACCGTGAGACTTTATCCATTTATTTCTGGAAAAAGTAGAAATGGAAAAGTCAACAGCCAAAAATGAGATGGAAATACAATAACAGCATACGCACATTGATTCAGATTGTCTCAAAAGGTAGCTTTAATTTCTGATACTGTTCCGTTCTTCAAAATTCCTTGAGAAAGAAGGTAGAGTGCCTTTTAGGCAAAAAGAATCTTCCTTATGCCTCAAGTGACAGTGTGCTGAGGCAACGTTCATTTTTGTTCTTCCCTCTTTTGTGCTCAAAACCGCCCCCTCCAATGAGCGTATGTGATGTCACAGTCCCTCAGCCAATCAGTGAGTTCCAGGCTCAGGAATCAGGTGTGCGTTCCACAACATCCTGACTGGCATAAGAGTCGCTCTTGGTCACTGCCAAGGGGGTCACACACAGTATGGCACTGGTTAACATACGTTAACAGTTGAAGAGCTACCATTGCTCTTTTGAGAGGATGGGTAGGGAATTCTGGGAAATTCCTGCATTTCTGCCTCTCAGTCCCCCACCCACCCGATGCGCCTGGGTCAGATGGTGTTCTGCTCCATCTCCTGCTCCTCCTTCTGCTTCTGCTTCTGTTTCTCCGGCCTCGGCGGCTCGACGTGGCTGTCCATCCTCTCGCTGGGCTGGTTTGGCAGGCCGACCGTGTCCTTGCAGCAGAAGTACTGCTTCCATATCTTGAGGAAGGCGCTGCGGAACTTCTTGATGCGGAAGGCGTAGACCACGGGGTTGACGGCGGAGTTGCCGTGGGTGAGCAGGATGGCGATGTAGATGAGGAACATGGGCTTGTTGCAGGTTGGACAGAAGAGCGTGATGCAGTTGAGGATGTGTAGAGGAAGCCAGCTGAGGGCGAAGAGGAAGAGCACCAGCGCCAGCGACTTGGCCAGCTTCAGCTCCTTGTCGTAGTACTTGTTGGGGTCCGTGTGGCTGGCGCTCACCTTCTTGTTGAGCTGCCCGTGGATCATGTAGAAGATCTCGGCGTAGATGAGCACCATGAGGACGAGCGGCGGCAGCACCCAGCCAAAGAAGTTGAAGTAGACCATGTACTCCATGCTGATGACCGTCTCGAACTGGCAGGTGATGACCAGGTCGGGCCCGATGGAGCCGTTCTCCTGCAGCCGCCGCAGGTTGTTCCAGCCCAGCATGGGCGTCAGGCCCACGACGAAGGCCACGGTCCAGCAGGCAACCACCGCCGCCCCAGCCCGCCGCCGTGTCACCACCCGCTTGTAGCTGCGGGAACAAAAGCAGAGACGAGGCCCAGTCGGTCAATGAGTCAACACAACTCCAGGCCTGTGTGAGACAGTCATTTAAAAGGCTTTATATTACATAAGCACAGGTGGACCGGTGTGGAATTTTGTGTCGCCATTGGCAGTGGTCTATGGACAGAATGGTCTGAACCTGGAGCTGGTGCAGAACCCTAAGCAACCTGTACCCCCAACCCTCTGGAATACTGTCTTCTGTATTTACAATGCAGTCAAAAGGGATTTGTCTTCAGAGTTTTAAAAACTGTAATCAAATGTATTTTTTTCTAACACCATTGCTCAGTTCTTATTTGATGTGATTTCATGCTTCATTTTTGGAAAATTTAGTGCAATGCTTCACTGAAAATTCTCATGGACCTGCAAGAGCCTTTACATACATGCAAGTAAGTATCTTTAAATACATATTTGACCCAGATTTGAGCCCAGTGTTAGAGATTGTCTAGAAGCAATCTGTTGATGCTGTCTGGACTGACTCTCAATACCAAGCTTGCAAAACATCAAATCAGCCGACAGACTAATTGACAGATGAGAACACTAGCGAGACACCTGGTGCAGTCCGTAGGATACCCGACTCGCCCGCATGCGATTC
This sequence comes from Anguilla anguilla, assembly GCF_013347855.1. Lineage (NCBI taxonomy): Eukaryota > Metazoa > Chordata > Actinopteri > Anguilliformes > Anguillidae > Anguilla > Anguilla anguilla. Next base: position 40,927,957 of record NC_049211.1, on the reverse strand, counting down.
CCCCCTCGCGACCGGTGGCTTTATCCCTGCTATGACACAGTCTCAGCTGTGTTCCCTTCTCCATCTGTCAATCTCTGTTATTTACCTGTCTGAATAAAGCAAAAACACACACACGCACATGCTCACACACACACTCGCACACACACACAAACACACACTCACACCCATGCACACACACACACCGACACACACACACACACACACACACATGTACACACACACACACAGGATGAGGGCTGACTGTGCCTCTCCTTTTGAAAAAAACCAGAGAGCTGAATCCCTTGGGTTTCTAACAGCCTTTATATAGGCTCATCCATTGAACGGTCAGCTGAATTATGCGTCGCTTCGATTACAGCATTTCCTCCTACCGCTCCCAAGAAGACGGCCTAACTTCCAGAAAGCAGCAGCATCCGAGACAACCCTGTGCCATATTTAGGGAAGTGGGTGGGTACTGTGTCATCTGCCTGCCTTAATGAATTCTGATTCCCAAGATTTGTCTCTTACCGCTGTGGGTCAGTGACAATCAGGTCTGAATAATGACTGCTCCCTGCTTGAGACATTTCTTCAAACTCAATAGGCATAAATGAATTAGGAGTAACATTGTAAGATCAATTTCAACCAGCTTTAAATGCCGCAGGTTATGCGATCATGTCAAAGGGGATCAGGGTAAATATTTGTCACTGATGCACATTTTTGACAGGAAAATATCTTCATGAAGACATTTGTATATTTTGTGTGATTTCAACAGTACTGGCACAACACATTTATTAATAAAGTAATACAAAGGGTGTAATATATACAAATATAACATTTTCCTGTATTCTGTGTGTGTGTGTGTGTGTCAGGTTTTTTTAAATATTAATTCAGCTTTGGTGTTTTTGCTCTTGCTTGAGGATGAATCGATACTGCTTACCAATTTATAAAACCCACCGACTCACCCACCAGAGAAGTCTGAAGACCTCAGGGACTACAGTCGTCACATGTTAACACCCATGAGATGCATTTCCACACACTGCCAATGCTCCTGTCAGGGGTTTTGAATGTCAAATTTTGCTCTACCGGCAGCCGGTTTAGATTGTTTTGTTCCTCACTGAACGCCACACACAATCAACTTGCAGCTCCCTCTCCTCTGCAGCAAGTCTCTGGCCAATACTCACGGTCTGCTAAATACTCAAAACCTGTTCTTCCGCACCATGAAGGCTTAAGCATTAACTCCTGTGTCATTGTGTGAACATTGTTTTATGATTTTATTTATTTTTTTACGTTTAGTTCACCCCAAGGCTATATTGGGATGTCAGGTATGCCATCCTGCCAAGTTGCGGCTTTGGTGTGGCAGCATGCCCCATACCTATACACGAAGAGTTTGACACTTTTCAGGGTTTCCCTAAAAGTATATCAATACTTTTAGCGGTAGGGCTAGATTTTGCCAGTTTGCCTTAATGACTTATAGACAGTGCTTTGTATGTGTGAGTTACTTGCCATTTTTGTACATTGAAAACATGTTTTTCCTCAGATTTTACTGTTCATTTAATTCAAATTTAACTGGGAAACTGGATGGCAAACATCTACGCTGCAGGCTAACAATACTTAACCCCTTAACTTAACCGCTTCTACTTAACCTTCTGTTTAGAGTAACAGTACTGCCAAAGAAATGCCTTTGGCCTTGCTCAACAATGTTATGAAAGCCTCTAGCCATCATTATTCGTTAGATTTACAAAACACAGCAGAGTCTTCTTATAAGAAACAGATAAAAGAACTGGTCATGTGCAATGACACCGAATCCATACAAACGCATATCAAGTCCTCACACTCACCACACTCAACAGTGTAGAAGAGTCAAATCGCAGGCAGGTTTTTACATTGAGAAAAACAAATTCCTAGTTCTTTTCAGTTGCTCCATTTCTGTTCTCTGAAGCTGATGCACAAAAGAATCCCCTGGCCGGGAGGCCATTCAGCCGTGGAGCTGCTACCCGGCCCTAATCCTGTTGACTGTGCGGCAGAGAGGCCAGGGGTGACATTTTGTGGAAACTGTGGACTCAGCTGGGGATTGAACTCTCAACCTTCATGTGGCAGGGAAGATGCAATGCAAAGGTGCTGATGTGTTCAAAATTGAGACTGAGTTAGCCCATGCTGGGCTCTGTAGTCTAGAGCAGGGATTCCCGAGGTCCATGCTGGGCTCTGTAGTTTAGAGTAGGGATTCCCAAGGTGCATGCTGGGCTCTGTAGTTCAAATGGGATTCAAATGTTTTAATGTCAAAACAACAAGTAAGGCAGAACAGCTTTTCATTTGCCTGGTTTCAGTAACTATGGGTAGTGCATAGTATACAATAACCCCCCATCCCCCCAAAAGAAAATCTCACAACCCACCTGAACCTCTCTTTTGACTCCCCAGTGGTTCCTTGCCCACAGTTCTGGAAAACCTGGTTTGGGCAACTCCAGTTTAAGCTTGTGTTTTCATAACTCTCTCATTTTCAAAATCCCAATGTGACATTTTGCAAATTTACAAACTCTGGACTGGAAGAGGTGGGGGTCCAGAAATACAACTTTACGAGCTTCCCCTTCAAAATGACACATTTGCCATCTACGATGCGCACCCAGCGCGGTAGCTTTCACTGGCTTGCACTGGATTCTGGGAACCAGGCATGCGAGTGTGAGACCAGTCCTCACTATGTGGGTCTCTCTCCTGAGGTGAGAGACATTAGGCCTATGGGATATATGTAATGAGCTGACTGGGGGCCTGCAGTGGGGGGCAACACTGCAGGGAGTCAGCCAGAGTCACATGACCAGCGCATTACCCACAGAACTACCAACTGCGGTCAGTGGAGACCAGGCTCTCCTCCTCCAGCACCGCGAGTCGCGTGCTGTACAGGGAAACGGGAGCAGTGCACACGCCTCAGCTGCACTCCCGCCACGCCCGCCACAGCTGAGAGCGGGCGGTACAGCGCCGACTCGAGAGGCACAATTAGCGACTCCAAACCGGGGAGGAAGAGAACTGCGGGGAAACTAATTAAAGACACGAACCCGACTCTCCCGTTACACACAGAGACAGACTGCTCCTCGAAAAGAGGCTACAACTGCAGAGCAGGATGTCCATTTTTTTAAAGAAAGCCGGAAGCTCCTACACGTTCGGTACGTTTGGTTAGCGTACGACGAGCTGCGCGCGGAAATTGCGGCCCGTATGAAGGGGAACCGGAGCTTCACTGACAGCTGAACTCAGATATCAAAATATTTCTGCAGCTTTTCGTTCATTTATTAGAAAATGGGTATACAAGGGCTTAACATAACAAAAACTGATACCCAAAAAAATCATTCATTCAAAATTAACTATACAGGCCGGTAGTATTATTATTCTTGAAAACTCATCATGGTATCCATAATGATTACTGAAGCGACTGTAAAATCTCACAGCTGGTTTCTGACATCGTTCTGAGAGTAAACTAATTAAAAATGTCAACTGGACTCTGCTCCCGTTAGCATTTCGCTAGCGTACGCCTGGCGCAGCGGGTGTTGGGTTGGTATGCAGGCAGTGCAGCCGGCCCGCATGCAGGAGGTCTGATGCCTGGGGCATTTACACCCAGCCCAGGCCATCCCTTCGCTGGCTCATTACCAGCAGCCTGCATGCAGGAGGCCTGATGCCTGGGGCGTTTACACCCAGCCCAGGCCTTCACTTCGCTGGCTCATTACCAGCAGCCTGCTGCAGCGGGAGGCCTGATGCCTGGGGCGTTTACAACCAGCCCAGGCCTTCCCTTCGCTGGCTCATTACGAGCAGCCTGCATGCAGGAGGCCTGATGCCTGGGGCGTTTACACCCAGCCCAGGCCTTCCCTTCGCTGGCTCATTACCAGCAGCCTGCATGCAGAAGGGCTGATGCCTGGGGCGTTTACACCCAGCCCAGGCCTTCCCTTCGCTGGCTCATTACCAGCAGCCTGCTGCAGCGGGAGACCTGATGCCTGGGGCGTTTACACCCAGCCCGGGCCTTCCCTTCGCTGGCTCATTACCAGCAGCCTGCTGTAGCGGGAGGGCTGATGCCTGGGGCGTTTACACCCAGCCCGGGCCTTCCCTTCGCTGGCTCATTACCAGCAGCCTGCTGCAGCGGGAGGCCTGATGCCTGGGGCGTTTACACCCAGCCCGGGCCTTCCCTTCGCTGGCTCATTACCAGCAGCCTGCTGCAGCGGGAGACCTGCTGCCTGGGGCGTTTACACCCAGCCCGGGCCTTCCCTTCACTGGCTCATTACCAGCAGCCTGCTGCAGCGGGAGACCTGATGCCTGGGGCGTTTACACCCAGCCCGGGCCTTCCCTTCGCTGGCTCATTACCAGCAGCCTGCTGCAGCGGGAGACCTGATGCCTGGGGCGTTTACACCCAGCCCGGGCCTTCCCTTCGCTGGCTCATTACCAGCAGCCTGCTGCAGCGGGAGACCTGATGCCTGGGGCGTTTACACCCAGCCCGGCCTTCCCTTCGCTGGCTCATTACCAGCAGCCTGCTGCAGCGGGAGACCTGATGCCTGGGGCGTTTACACCCAGCCCGGGCCTTCCCTTCGCTGGCTCATTACCAGCAGCCTGCTGCAGCGGGAGACCTGATGCCTGGGGCGTTTACACCCAGCCCGGGCCTTCCCTTCGCTGGCTCATTACCAGCAGCCTGCTGCAGCGGGAGGGCTGATGCCTGGGGCGTTTACACCCAGCCCGGGCCTTCCCTTCGCTGGCTCATTACCAGCAGCCTGCTGCAGCGGGAGGCCTGATGCCTGGGGCGTTTACACCCAGCCCGGACCTTCCCTTCGCTGGCTCATTACCAGCAGCCTGCTGCAGCGGGAGGGCTGTTGGCTCTCGGCTATCCCTCCGCCTCTGTGCTGCAGCATCCTTTAACGCTCCGGCCGAATCTCCCGAATGTCTCAGTCAGAGGCTCAACGAGGTTCCAGAGGCAGCACAACCCCCCCCCCCCCCCAAAAACCACCTCTCTCTCTCTCTCTCTCTCTCTCTCTCTCTCTCTCTCGATGTAAAAAGATAGATCCAAACCCTGGGTCTGGTCTTACTGAATAGCACCGAGATTGTATTTCACATTAACTGGAGGGAAAGAAGCCGGTTTTCTCAATTATCCTCCATCCCATAATAACTGTCACCGAGGAAATCCGTATTTGCATTCTTCATATTGGCTTTCCTAGACAAATCAAGGGGGATCAAAGGATCAGTGGTATAAATGCACAGCATCCCTCGTACGGTTTTCTTTGAATAGCTTTTTTCCCCCAACAGATGATGCAATTAACTATATGAACAATAGCTAACGAACAATAGTGAAAGAATAATACAGTACGGTACAGACAGCATGATCTAGCTCATGATTAGTCAGTAGCCTCTATGATACTGTTCTAACAGACTGTTGGTGCGAGCCAACATTACTTCCTTCCAAAGAATTTGCAAACTTTGGCAACACATGCAAAAAAGAATTCATAGCAGCAGTGCCTTCTGAACAGGACTAGTCATTCCACTATATGTTCTCTGGAGGACGTGGGAAAAAAATGTCACATCAAACCTTGAATCACCTGGCTTGTTATGACAGTTATACGAGACAAAGACCAACAAACATTGCTTCAGGGTTCCCACTGTTTTCAAGACGTTATTTTCCAGGACATTTTATGCGACCAACACCCCTAATATATAGGCTGGGGGATCGCGATCGTGGACTTGGGCGCCTGTGATTTCGGCCTATAAAGTCATACAAAAAATATTTTACAGGACAACTGACCATTTTACGGGACATTTGCTCACTTTGCTCTTTTTCCATGTCTTTTCCATGTCTTTTCCATGACTTTTCCAAGCTGCATCAAAAAATTCCAGGTTTTCCAGTATGCGTGGGTACCCTGGTGCTTGTACAGCTTAAGGCACCAACAGAACAGGCTACTAATTTCCACAGACCCAAACAGTTTATTTACGGGTATGCAAATGAAATGATCGGCATCTAGGAATCCATCCTCTCTGAAACAAATATGGCTGAAACACTAAGGCAGGTAATGAGAATCAATGGAAAATCCATACAAGGGAAACAAGTTTCTTGCTTTGAAAGCACTTTGGGCAGCTGGGAATGTGTCCGAGGCAGCAGTGTGATTACTGGAGGAGATCTGGTAAATACACAGTCTGCTGTGTGTGTGTGGATTGAGAACGTGTCCGAGGCAGCAGTGTGATTACTGGAGGAGATCTGGTAAATACGCTGTCTGCTGTGTGTGTGTGGATTGAGAATGTGTCTGAGGCAGCGGTGCGATCACTGGAGGAGATCTGGTAAATACGCTGTCTGCTGTGTGTGTGTGGATTGAGAATGTGTCTGAGGCAGCAGTGTGATTACTGGAGGAGGTCTCGTAAATACGCTGTCTGCTGTGTGTGTGTGGATTGAGAACGTGTCTGAGGCAGCAGTGTGATTACTGGAGGAGGTCTGGTAAATACGCAGTCTGCTGTGTGTGTGTGGATTCAGAACGTGTCTGAGGCAGCAGTGTGATTACTGGAGGAGATCTGGTAAATACGCAGTCTGCTGTGTGTGTGTGGATTGAGAGAGCGCTTCTCAGCGGACTCCTAACGGTCACAGCTTCGCAGGCCGAAAGGTCCCCCGACCCGTCGAATCCCAGCCGTCTTCCGCGGTTTTTGTCCGAGACGAGCACAGAACCATGCCCAATCACGTTTTAGTCATCCGTAAATGCATGAACAAAACACAAAAAACTTGGTCCAACGTACAGAGTGATGTACAGAGCAGAACAGACCCAAGCTAATGATTATGGATTAGTATTCCTGCATAGCACAAAATGGGGGGTGAGGATTAGTGGTAGGGAAGGTGATCCTATATTTTATTGTTGGGGCGGATGGCATTTTAAAAGGGAACTCAATCGAACTACAGCATGAAATTCATAAAGGTGCGACAATTTTCTTTAGATGTTTTTTGACTTTTTTCCGCACTTCAAGCATACAGCATTTACAGTTGTATCATCTGGTTTATCCCAAGCACACACTACTCAATACAATGATTATCACATGCAGTTAACTTGTGGTACTTTTGAAAAATATGCACTACACCAAAACTCCCATCTGCAAAACCAGGCCTTAAATATTACCGTGATCTCTTTTTACCTCTTCATCACTGTGTTCTCATCGCTGGTTTTTAGCCAAAAAAAAAAAGATTAATTGCTCTTCCAAGAAAGAGCTGCTGGCAATATGGCACATTTTAGTGCTAGTGATGTATTTACTCAGTAAACAATCAGGTTTTGAATTATACACTCCCAGGAACTGTACTTGTGCATAAGATGTATGAGTTACTCATAGGGTATAAACACACAGTGTAAGTGGTCTGTAGAGGCCTGACATTCATGACCTCTGTATTGACCTATGATCATGGGAGGGGAGGGTGGGGGTGGAGGGTGGGGGTGCATTTTGCGAAGCAGCAGTTTTTTTACAGTCATCATTAACTATAGAGAGAACAGTCTCTGTAGTGAAAAAGTGAACCTGCAACTTTTAGGACAGCCTTTTTAAAAATACTACACTACATAGTTTCTTTTCTTTTTTTATTCACTTTTTTATTCAAGAACTGTTGTTTAATACATTTCAGCCTGTGGCCAAGAAACAGTCCCAGCAAAAGGTTTTCAGAAGCTCTTTAATTATTTCACCCATTTACACAGCTGGGTATTTAGTGAAACAATTCAGGTCCAATAGGGTGCCAAAAGGTTTTAAATAAACAGTACTACTTATACTAAAAAAATAGTATAATAGTATAATAGTATAATAGTATATGTCCAGTTCTTTCATTTTGCCCATTATATTATATTGTGTTTAGTCTGCACTAAATTGACCCATTCTAAAATAATGACACATTTGAGAGAGGTATTTCTTAAACAGTGACTAAACCAGAGTCAATTTGGTTCTTGTTTTGCTCTTCTATTTTTTGTTCAACATTTGCTTTATGTGTTTTACCTAATATAGTAAGATGAAAAATTATTGAGAATGTCAGTTCGAAACAATAAATATCAATCTACTGCATGATCCTTGTTTCATCTTCACAGATAAATATGATTGATGCCCCCCATGCCTTCATTATTGTGGATTAAATATAAATCACATTATGTTTATCATTGAATGACACTTTCATTCTTAGATATGACCTAGCAGTGGTAAATGGCAGCCATATATCTTGTAATGGCCCATATATATTGGTCATATTGTTTGGAATTGAGATAAAGCTAATATATAATATTTGTACATGCTTTAGTTCCGTATTGTCTTTAAATCCTAATGATGTCCTGGGTATATTTGACCCAGAGTAATAAGTAAACAAAACACAATGGTTAAGATATAACATGTATGAATAATAAATATTAATACATTAAAATATATACAGTATATTATTTATATTGATATATATACAGTATTTCAAGATAGCTGATAAAAACATTTTACTAAAATACACGTGAAAGTATTGAAAAGACCACCAGCAATTCAAAGTCTTGATCCCCAAAATACATGGATTTACAGTGCATCCACAATGCATTCTAATCTACACTGCATAGTAATGCACTGACTGCTTTCTCCAGTGAATTAATGTGCATACTAATGCTCTGACGGGTATCATCGGCCAATCAACGTGCATACTAATGCTCTGACGCGTATCATTGGCCAATCAACGTGCATACTAATGCTATGACAGGTATTTACTGGCCAATCAATGTGCATACTAATGCTATGACAGGTATTTACTGACACATCAACGAGCATACTAATGCTATGACAGGTATTTACTGGCCAATCAACATGCCTACTAATGATATGACAGGTATTTACTGGCCAATCAATGTGCATACTAATGCTATGATTGGTTTCACTGACCAATCAATGTACCCATGACCCGCCGCAAGGTGAAAGGCTACCATGTACAGTACTGATTATATTATGGCGTGCAAGGCAGCCTTGGGAATAGACTGGGCTGCCTGTAAACAGAAATCCTATTCCTCATTCCAGTGGTAGAACATTTTTCCATATCCCTAAAGGGGCACTTTAGAGGCTGTAGTCCTCTTATTCAAGCTCAAACCTGATAATGTAACTGTGCTGCCAGGTAGGATTAGCAAAAATGCATTGAAATGACCCTAATCAATAGCCAGAGGGAAATTATATTTCTCATCAAAACACTAATATATCAAGAGAGCATTCAGCCATGAATCCAGGTGTTGATATGTTCTTTATCATTCTGTTCGCACGCCGAGCACAGCGCAGACTGTGTAAACAGGGGAATGCTGTCGGTGAGGAAAGCGACCTTTGAAACGCTTAGCATAATGGCTGATTCGCGACGCAATCAAAACAGCCACTCCATCGTTGTACGATCCAATCTGCGGGAAAACCTCTCCTCAGTGAAGGCCTGTGAGGCCTCTGTACCGCCGACGGTTCCTCTCTCCCACGCCGGAGGGGAACCGGGGAACGACGTGCGCGAGTGTTCCAGGACGAGCGAGCAAACTGCATCCGACAGCTGAACACAGCGCAGCTAAGTGTGACCGGCGAACGCAGCTCGTGCGACGCGAGAATCTGTCTAACAGCAAGGAAATTGACGAGGGCCTTGCTGTAAAATTTAGACAGAACTCAACGGGACAGCAAGGGCAGACACTTTCCGTTCGAAGGGTTTCGAAAGTGACCCTCTGCACACCCAATCGTTCAGGTTTAGTAGAATGCTTCAGGGGGCCTTCGGAGAAAAAAGGCAAATACATCTTAAATCAGGGGTGGGCATTCCCAGTACTGTTAGGCTGGTGAGCATGTCTTCTCAGTTGCCCTGCCTTAGTTAACTCATCTGTTATGAACGCAAATACTGGTCCGCCTGCAGATCAGACAACAGCGAAATGTTTAATACAGGACCATAAACTGTTATCAGTTGTCATTCATCAAGCTTATCAAGAGACATGTCCAAAAGGGCAGATCGTCCATAGAACCTGGGCTAATAATTAAGACAGATCATGTGCCTAATGTTGAACACCTGGAAAAGACAGTTCATACACAACAAAAGGGATGTCAACAGAACATGACATCAATGACGCTGGACCGTAAAACAATCTGGGGAAGAAAAAAAAAGGTGGCAAGCTACATGGTATTGTACGGTTTTAATGCGTTAGCCACCAGCACTTGAAACTCAGTGACAGTGACAGTAGGTGCTATCGGAAGGTCTCCATTGTTCTCCAAACACAAAAGAAAATGAAATCTATTCACCTTTTCAGCGGCCTATTACTCAGGTGCAGAAATAAAAAGCTGGACATAATTTATCATGAAGAGTTGCTGCAGAACGGCCACGTTGGCACGTGTGTCCGGTGTCCTTTGTCCACACGGACAATGACATATTGCTTTTAAACTTCTTTTTTTTTCCCCCTCAGGTAATTCTGATAAATTTGATAATATTCCCATTGGTATTCTGTATGTACTGCACAGACTGCTCAGTGAGAGAGAGTTAGCGTAACACATGAGAGCGCAATTAGGAGAGGACAGGCAGAAAACAGTCTGAAGAAGCAAAACAAGACAGTGCCTAGATTAATGCTCTTTAGAAATTCCCCATTAAGAGCCCCACTAGAACTCCAACAAGGTGGCAACAGACCGAAATTATCACTGCACTGAGAGTCCACTGTAATTGGTCAAGTCCAGGCAGGCTTAATACCCAACTGTCAAAATCGAATGTACAGTATGACCTCATTTGGTCTCTTTGGGGCAGATGAAATGGTTCTGGTGGATTATTCCATAACAGGAAGTGGCAACAACCGAAGAAAACCTTTTGATTGGTTACAGGTGGTACAATAAATGGTTCAGATTCTTCACAGGTCATAACAGTAATGCTAGCTTCCAATCATTCATTCTGAATGTGCTAATATTCATTAACCACTGATAATCAGAACACCAGAGCAGTCATTTAAAAAAGAGACTGGCCCAATAAACTGTTAGTTACAGCATGAGGCTTATCAATTCTGAAACATGAAGCCTTAATGACAATAGATGAATGATTCTGAGCATATATTGTATTACTATTGCGATCAGCTTCATATCCAGTCAGTATGGGAGATTCAATTCAGAAGATTAATCGAAATGCTATTCATTAATCGGGAAAAACCCTATAGAACATTATGGGCATTTTTCTGATTTATTGAATTTAAATTCATGTCCTGAACTGAATCAACTACAGTGTCCTGAAAAAGCATTTGTCCCCTTCCTGATTTCCTCTAGTACTGCATATCTATCACACTAAATGGTTTCAGATCTTTAGAAACAAGTAATATTAGACAAAGGGAAACTGCACATTTTTAAATAATTATTACATTTATTTAATGAAAAAAGTTACACCGTCAGCTGGACCATTCTGGGTGTGTACTGAACTCTTCACCTGGAAATCTTACGCTTCTTTGTAATTTCTTACTGGAAATAACCTTCTTCCCACAATATGTTAACTTGGCCCTCAACCGTAACCCTAACTCCTCCTTGCTCATCATATTTCTGGCAACTTCAGTGTTTTAGTTACACTATTAGGGTACCTTTGGTTTTAAAAAAACTTCAGTCAATTTAACTGCCCCCCCCCCTTCTCTCTCCCACCCTTCCACCTCCCACTTTGCAAAATGATTTGATAGACTTCCAATAAATTGTATAATTGTAGTTGAAGCCAAAGGAAGCTATTTCGAGGAAAGTTGTGTATATGAACATTTTAAGTAAAAATAATCTTTTTGTGTTATAGTAGGTAGAAATTGAAAAAAAGTTCAATTTGTTATTCAATAAATGCACATATATGAACTGAATTCTTCTCTACCTAAAGCTTTTTTTTTTTTTTAGAAACACAGGTGGCCTGGCTGTATGCAGTTTTGCACTTTCAACTCTCATCTTTCTTGAGGATTGAGAAAAACATGTCCACCTTTCCATCTACAGTATATACATTCCCTTCACCTTAACGGACAGCCCGTGCATTTCAGAAGCCTTCTGCATGTGGTGCATCTGAGCTAGCCTATGTTCACACCTCTGTAATCACACAAGAAAAAAACACTAGTACATTTATGTAGGTGTATGACTAATTCATACTCAGTAAATTGGGTTTGCACAAAGATAACAGCTGTTCAAGAACGATCCATCCTCCATCCCCACCGGATACCAGCCAAGACGAACACGCTTGGTGTGCCTAGCACGTGCTTGTTTATATATAGATCATATATATTTTTAATTACTTATAAAAACTGAGATCATGTTGTCAAACCAGCTGTCCAAGAAACATTAGCACTGCAGCGAGTATCTTGCCAAACCGAACACATTTCTTTCCTTTTTAGAATAAAGCTGGAGGTTGAAATTTATGAGATATAAAAATAGAAGTCAATAAAGAGCGCAGTTGAGAGCTGAGATTCACTCCTGTGCAGTTCCCTGTGAAAGCTTTCAAGCTCAGAAGAAGCTATTGTTAGAACCAGAAAGCTACTGCAGACACGCGCAGGACATAACAACCTCTTCTGCAGTGTCGGTCCACTATTGGCTTCATCAGCGCAGTGGCAAATGCAGTCCTGTTGTCATAGCCCAACAATATGCACATCCTGGTGTCTACATGAATGGAAACTAAAAAATAATACAGTTTGAACTGAAAAATGGAATGACCTCTGAATAATTTAGCTCAATATGTTGGGTCAGCAATACATTGATTTTGAAAGGATTTTATGAGTAGGGATCATTGAAAATACTCCCTCACCGCCCCACCTAAATGTAACCTGCTACTTGCGTAAGAGACTCCACTTAATCTCCACACAAAACAGTGTGCTTATAGATACTTTTAGCTTTAATAAATCGCCTCCATGTGCTTCATTAAGAAAGCTGGCTTGATTCATTGTGGTTAAAAACTGAACCTGACTGGTAAAGGGGATTAGGTATTTAAGTATGATAACCTCTCATAAAAGTGACATAAGCCCTGCTGTGGCAGAGAAACCAGGTACAGGCTGGAATGCAGAAGGAAGCAGTCTCTATAGGAGGTGAGAGTCACCACACGGGGGGATCCCCTACATCTCAGCTCAATAGCGCCCCCTGTTGATCGGGAAACAGCACTTGGGCCGTGCCAGCTGTGGCAGTTCAGCTGGCAGATCACAGCAGTACATGGGAACACTTAGAAGGAGGCACCGCCGCTCATATCAGACACAACAGTGACGGGACAGTAGGACTGTCACAGGAAGGGTTGCCAGATGTCCAGTTTTCAATCGAAAGGTCTGGTTTTCAAATAACTTGTACAGGTCCGATTTGTGTTCCCAACTGGACAATGTAATGTCCGGTCAGAGCAATAAGAAGATATTTTGCCTTAGTTTCTAATGAATTGGGGTGTCACTGACTCCCCAGTTCGATACAATGGCCCCTCGGTGTTGGTTTGGTCCAACAGCTGCTGACCTTGTTTGCGATTACGCTTCCAGCTGTGCATGTTGTCAGGTTTTGACTAATTCTAAATCTGGCAACCCTAGGCCCAGGCAGATACCTTGGATTTGGCAGAGCAGCTGGCAGAGGGGTGGGGAATTCTGTACTGAGTTTAGCATTTGATTTTGCAGGCTACATCTCTACTTTGTTTAACCTTTTTTATTTTTTTCAGGTTTCAGGCTCCATGAATTATTTAACACTACTCTGCACACAACTCTTGGGGTCCCGTGAAATTGATTTTACATGGAGATACACACACACGTACGCCAATGTTTCAATCCATAAGGATGTATCTCAGGACGAAGAATCGATCCACAGGGATGTGTCTCAGCACAGAGAACACAGCTGAGGTGAATGGGTTGAGTGTAGTGAATACATTAATACAAATACTCTTTTCATTTTACCACTGCAAATGCTTGGTAAGCCATCAGTACTAATCCAACATTTACCAAAACTACTAAGATTGATTAACAAGAGCTAACGTTCTGGTTCTTTAAACGCTGTCTTTTTTTAAATTGAGCACTCTAATTCTGATTTTCTGTCCCGCCATTTTACTATGTTTCCCCCCCACTGCACCCCCCAAATACTCCATTTACTCCTCCATATGGGAGGGGCTGATGTGCCATTTTAATTATGAAAACATGTCAATGATGTTTTGAGTGCGCTATGTCTTTAAGAGACCGGTGTGACAGAGGTTAGTACAAACAACACTCTGCTCCAAACAGAAATAATAACAGAAGAAAACAGCAGTGATTTCAGGCCAGCTGCAATGATCTTTGCAGGGGTCTCGGCCTGGAGCAGAGACAACTATGGCACTGAGCTGTAACTAAAGTGGAAAGATTCTTGTCTCTATAATATTAGACACAGACACTCCAGTTGTTAGAGAGAGCAGGGCTTCGAAGTGGCCTGAAGCAGATGCTTCAGGTTTGTGCAGCTGGCCCTTAATGCCATACTCTTCAGCATTTCTCTCATATGTCATGTGCATATATGGGAGCACAATGAACAATGAAAGCCAAAGGATAAAATGGTGTCATCAAAAGTGTTTATATATATATATATATATATATATATATATTCTGCTGTTCTCTCTGGTACACTCAGATACCTCATAAGAACCAGCACAATTGGGATTGCATATTTACCCAAATCAATCTATCCGTTGATCTTAGATATGCATCCAGCAGGCCTATATGTAATGCAGAACTCATATAAATTATTGTAATGCCTGCTGCACCGGCATTAGGATGCTACTGTATGAAGATGACTGTGGTTCATAAGACCTGCAATGCCTCACAGAGCGGGTACGTATGCTGTCAAATTATCACTGGCAAATGCAACAGTCCATGCTTTGGGCAGGAAAAATGCAGCGCAAGCAGTGGTAGGGAGTTTAAGCAGCGTTCATACATGCTACCTACTGCAGTCACTATTATAACAACTGAGAGCAATATACATTTCGGGCAGTTAGCATACACTTTTATCCAGAGTGACTAGCACGTCTTAAACTCCTTTTTAACACAGTTCATTTATTCACTGCGATACGTACTGAACCGATTCCTTCCACAGGGGGGTCCGGCAATAAAACCTACAACCTTAGCGGTTACTCCAGATCACTAACCACCGTGCTATACTGGATTCTATAACAACAACAACAACAACAATAATAATAATCATTATTATCATTGTTGTTATTATTATTTGAATATTTATCGACATTGTCCCAACCATCATCATCACCATTATAAGTGCACTTATCAGAAGTAGCAGTCAAATATTAAAGTTACAGCATTGCTGTAGTGTAACAGGAGAGGTGTAAAAGTTGCAGGGCACAAGTAAATGGGTCTTACTTTACCTGGTTGGTATCTTGACCCTTAGGTACCGGTCAATAGCGATGGCCAGGAGAGCAAGGATTGAACTTTGCGTCAGTACCAGCACTGTGCACGCCACTAGCAGGCAGCTATAGAAATGCGTCTGGAGTCCGATACTGATCGTTATGGCCAGAGGTATGACGAGAGCGCCCACCGCGATGTCAGCCAGAGCCAGAGACACTATAAAGCAAAATGTTGTGTCCCTGAGAGACCGGTTAATTTTTACCGCCCAGACCACCATCACGTTGCCCAGGACGGAGGAAACTGCAATCGCCACCTCCATCCCAATGTAGAGCGCTTGGGCTGGCGAGAGAACTCCCGGCATCTTTGCGGTAGTGTTCCTGTAACCTGAACAGGCACCAAAATTTAAAAAAAAGAAAGGAAAAAAAAACAAAAAAAAAAAACAAGGTTTCTGAAAAGCGAGAGAAACTGATTCTTTCTGATATTTCGACTGAATACGTCCACCTATATCAACCGTTTCCACGATAGTAAAACAGTTCTTTCGCACATCCAGTCATAGTGTAAATTTAGCATATTGATATCAATATTCTACAATAACAATTATCTCTCCGGTCGTGTCAAGAATCCAGGAAAAATGAAAGATGAACTTCTTTTCTGGAATGGTAAGCAAGCATCTTCTCCACCTTTTTTGTTCCCTTTTCACTGTATATCCGGAGCGCCAAATACCCCCTCGAGCGCAGGACTGATTCCACCAGCTTGCCTTTCAATCATCAAAATCCATTGTTATTGGAATCCATCACTTTCACTGTTTCCAAAGCTGTATATACAGGGAAGCAAGAAACGATCCAATACAAAGGTTTACCATATACAATAAGTACCGCACAGTGTTTTACGTTATATGATTATAGGCTACAGGCAATGCGGTGACCTAAAATAGCTGTCGGTGCTCTTTTCATTCATTCGTTTCTTGTTTATTCATTTCTTCTTTCCCATCCCAAATAATTTGCTTTCTGGTCATCTGGTGTGTCGTTATTGAAGACGTCCAGTGTTGTATTGTATTCGAGTGCCACTCACGTGTGTGCAATAGCCTATTGTCCCATCCGTTGTTTTTCGCAAAGGAAAAAAGGAAATGTAACGCAGGACCGTCCCAAAGGCGTCTTGGGCTGTACCTCAGCACAGATTCTTGAGCTATTGTTGGTCATGATTAGACGTTTTATGAAATCACATGACTTTCTCCAGCGCGCGCCCGTTCTGCGTTGTGCAATCCTTCCCAGACACACAACTTTAAATTCATGTTGTATGACGTTTTATGATAAGCTCTGCGATAAATTGTTTTATTATGCTATTTTGTACGCCTGGAAAACAAGTTCCCGAAAGACAGGAATTTTAACATAAAATGTGTTTAAATCATAACGTTTATATCTCATTTGCTGGATAATAATAATAATAATAATAATAATAATAATAAAGTGCATTCAGTAGGCTAACTGAATTAATATGCTTTGCGGTCTCTTGCCTTTAAGTTATTTTAACCGAAGAAGGATCACGCTGAGATCAAAGCTGACCCCTGGGGCGATCACACAAACAGAGCCGAATTCCTGGCACGACAGGTGCTGTCGTGACGAACACAACAGTTTGGCATTGAAGACACGAATCGCGGCAGAATCACTTACCTGCCAAAACTAATTTTGGCAAAGCATTGATTATACTCATAAAATACGCTGGGAAACTAAAGGGTTTCCGCAAGTTTTAATGTTGACTTCAAGTCTAAACCTGCCCCCTACCCCCCTCCTCACCCGCACGTATTTCCTCAAATACAAGCGTCATGAATGCTTGGACAGTTATAGAGGTCCTGCGTTGTCAGTTGAGAAAGCGCTGCGAAAATAAACAGCACACTAATGAGTAATTATAGATATCAGTGTATAATAATTATTGTGTAATAGTTAATATCTGGCACAGCACTTATAACAAGAGGAAACATACTAAAAGGAGAATAAATATTTATTCTAATTTATATTTTCCATTATAGACCTGCCAGAATAATTTTCAGTATCCATGGACCGGATTATATAGGAAACAAGAATGCAATTTGTCTCCTTAACCGAATGGTTATCATTGAATCAACCATGCAAATACAACAATAAAGTAGGTTGTGTGTGTGTGTGTGTGTGTGTGTGTGTGTGTGTGTGTGTGTGTGTGTGCATGCGTGTTTTCTGACTTATAATAGGTATTAGATAATTTAACCGGTGGCCACCCAATACACAATGATATATGATATTAAAAACCCTCAGTGTTTTTATTAATGATACCATTTAGTGTGAAAATATATTATGAGCCTGTTTTTATGTTTAACCTACAGTCTTAAATAAGAGCGCACTCCACTCCACTCCACTCCAGTGAGCAGGCCTCATTATAAATAACACACCGCATTGCCAACTGGCCTTGATAAACTATGGAGACTACGGGCCTGGCAGCACAGATGTGGGACAACACAATCTACACAGCCGCTCACGAACCCAGCAGATGAAAGCTTGACAGATTCATGGAGGAATTTAATATCAGGTGAATATTTTTTCTGGGGAACTGGCTGGATGATTTGGGAGAACACTCAAGGAATGTAGGATAGAAGTGTGTGCCCACCGTATGCTGGCTTATAGTTTTAGGAGGAGCCTGTGGAAGCACGGGGAAACAGACACGGAATACTCCGTAACGCTGTAGCTGCCTGGCCCCATGCTAGCTCTCCATGTCAGAGGAGGAAAGCAGCTGCTACTAAAGCATCATTGGACAGTCTCTATTCGGAGGAGGGGCTTCATGATGTAGCTGTCACACGTGCCTCCCTGTGAGGCAACCAGCAGTAGTATGCTCCAAATACAACACCCGAATCAGATAAAACACCCATCTCTGGGGCCCGTCCAGTAGCTGCTCCAGATACAACACCTGACTCTGGGCCCGTCCAGTAGCTGCTCCAGATACAACACCTGACTCTGGGGCCCGTCCAGTAGCTGCTCCAGATACAACACCGACTCTGGGGCTCGTCCAGTAGCTGCTCCAGATACAACACCCGACTCTGGGGCTCGTCCAGTAGCTGCTCCAGATACAACACCCGACTCTGGGGCCCGTCCAGTAGCTGCTGTATGTAGTGCATCAGGACAAGGCCTCGCGTACCTCCCAGACGCCTCTGGGTGTGCCTGCACCCCGTAATGTAAATACACCCTATCTCTCACTCTGTCAGCTAAGAATATGTTCTTCTGCTGACTACAACTGTCCTTAAAATTCAAACAAGCACAGGGGAAGATAGACCATGAATAGCCTGTCATGGTGCTTCATTTGTTATTGCATATGTTACCAGTTACAGTTTTACATTTTTTTTTTTTTACAAGTGTTGCCAAGTTTTCAATGTAAAGTTTGGTCACCAGCCAATCTTAGCAGTTGTCCAAGCTGAATTCTGGAGCAGTGAATCAACTAGAGCAGAGGCATTGAGCGTCCCCAGCCTAAAAAAAGACTTCCCGTTCGTGAGCAGTTCTTCGTGTGAGTAGGTTCATTTCCACTCGTCCCAGACCCTGCATTGCCCAGGGAGAGGGACAAGTCGCTGTCTTTGGGCTGTGGAACGGAAACATAACTGATTTGCACCCGGTTGGGAACACTTTGTAACAGTCCCTAAGATGTGTTTGCCTCCGTTCTGTGGGTGTGCCAGAGGCGTACCCACAAGTCACATATTTACATATTTACATACAGTAAAGTCACATATTTACATACAGTATTTGACACATCCATGATTCTTATACTGCTGACATACCTGCACAGAGCGGCTCTATTAGCAGAATAAGTAACAGAGTTGAATGTTCAGCACAACGCCGTTCCAGGTTATGAAACGCCACTTGAACACAGCCCTGGGGAAGGGGACGGCTTGGTGGCTGTGCACCTCTGTTTCTGGAAGCTTCTCACTGGGGCTGCTGTGCAGCAGGAGTCCAGGATGACGATCGGTGCCGCTTGCTGCGTCTGAGGTCAGGAGACGGAGGACAGCCACAGGCTAAGGGTGTCATGTGTCATGTCATGTGGCAGGGTAGGATGGGGCAGTGCAAATGGCAGGATGTTGTGGGGTAATGGCAGGGCAGGGTGGGGCAGTAGCAGGGCAGGGGTAGGACGGAGCAACGCAGTACCTACCTAACATGCTGTGTTCCAGCTTTCAACTGAATGGCGCACGCACACATTCACATACACACACACACACACACGCACACACACGCATACACACACACACATACACACACACACACACGCATACACACACACACACACACACACACACACACACACACATACACACACACAGACATATACAGATGCACAGACACACTTACACATACATACATGCGCACACTCACACTAAGACATTTCTCCTCTCAGTACTGTGGATGGGAATAGCACTATTATTTACATTTAGGTTTATCCATTGTTAACAGGTGACATGTTAACATTCATTCTTTTTCGCTGCTTCACAGCTGCTTATATACTGAAGCATATTTGCAGTTTAAGCACCTTTCTCCAGGATGCACCAGCAGTGCCCCCCTTGGGGGCGACATAGCTCAGGAGGTAAGACCGATTGTCTGGCAGTTGGAGAGTTGCCGGTTCAAACCCCGCCCTGGGCATGTCGAAGTGTCCTTGAGCAAGACACCTAATCCCTAACTGCTCTGGTGAATGAGAGGCATCAATTGTAAAGCGCTTTGGATAAAAGCGCTATATAAATGCAGTCCATTTACCATTTACCTTGGGATTCAAACCTGCAACCGCAGCTACAAGCTGATTCCCCATCAATGATACTATACTGCCTAATTATATATTATTAATAACAATACATTTATAGTTTCCAATTTTAAAAGGAAATCGAGGAAAGTTCTGTTAAACAGCCTTTCTTAAATCAAATCAAATATATGTAGCGCTTTTTACAGGAAACTGTCATAAATACACTTTATTGCAGAGTAGCAGAAAAAAGAGCAAAAACCAGACCTGAACCCCCAAATAGCAAGCACATGAGGTAAAAAAAAGACTATCCAGTGGAGAGAAAAAACCCTCAAATGGTAGCAAGAAAAAATGGGAAGAAATCTCTGGAGGAACCCGGCTATCGAGGGGGAGCCCATCCTCCACTGGCCAGCCTGGTGTAAGGTTAGCAGTAGAACGGATATAACAGAAATGCAATAAGGGATCTATCAGGCATTGCAGACACAGCACACCACTATCAGCCCACTACAGCTGTGACCCGACGCCATGTTTTCTCCTCCGCATTGTACAATGACAACCATCCCTCCTATGGAATCCCATTGATCCTAAAAATGCTTTCATATAGTGACCATAAAAAACTGCTGTTGTCCCATAACAGATTTGAACTGAATTGGCATCCATTGGCCACATAATGCAAGGTGATCTGGCAAACAGCAACAGGACACTGATAAAGACATTCTATAGCAGAGGCATTCACTTTTGTTCGTTCGGAGTAACGGGGAATTTAGTCTTTTTGTTGTCACACGGCGGGCAGTACTTGTTAGTGGCTTTTGTTTCCAACAATTACCCTGGCAGGCTCAATGAGCTAATTAGCTTTATACAGCAATGCTGCTCATTTGTAGATTAGAGCATGGTAAAAAGTTTGATAATATTACACAAGAGCAGTCTGCACCTGGAATTGGTGATCATATCAAAAACCTTAAACCAATCATCTATGCGATTTGGCGTTTTAGCTGACTAAATAAGAGCTGAAGGCACCATAAAATCCAGAGACAGAAATGGCCCTCAGCAGGCGAGATTCCCCACCCCTGATGTAACTGACTAATTACAGCTGTCGGTTACCCCCACCTAACCTAGTTTCTCGAGGCTGAATTGGTCACTAATTCTAAGGTGAAAACAAAGACAATAGACCCTGTGGCTCTTCAAATGGTTAGAGTGCACACAACTGGTGTACATAAAATTTCACAGCAGGGTAAATAAAGATACATTAACTTATATAAACAGACTACTGGCTAAAACACCATTACCCAACACTGATCTAAATTTAATGGAGAGAGCCAAAAAAAAAAAAAAAAACAGACACCTTCCTGTCGGTGATGGTGTTTAAATGTTTTGTTCAACCGCAAATTACTGTTTGTGGTCAAGTAACCAAACCAAGTATTCAAATTCTAGCAATTTTTTCAGGGTAAAAAAAATTGTATTTCACTGTAATCAGCAGCCTGTGATGGATTGGTGACCAGTCTAGGGAGTGTTCCTGCCTCCTGCCCAATGCATGCTGGGATAGGCTCCAGACCCCCATGACCCTGACAAGGAATAAGCAGGTTATATAATGGATGGGTGTAACCAATAGTGTCGTCTACATAACCCACACCATCACCGCATGACAGTTTTCTACCTTTGACTGCCCAGCTTGGCACCATTTTGAATTGTCGAGTGGGGATTTGTTACCTGGATACGTTTCCAGGACACCATGCAGTCCACCTGAACCCGAATTGCTTCTGGAAATACCAACCTGCATGAAGAGCATATAAAGAGATACGTACTGAATACGGCTGTCTTCTAAAAAAAAAAAAAAAAAAAAAAGTCTAAAAATGTTACGTGAAAGGTTGACAATAACTCCTGCAGTGGTGTTCCTGCAATTCTGAAATATAGCGTAAGAGAAGATTGACTTATAAAACATACTCTGATAGAAAAATAATGCTGCATTAGGAAAAAATATTTTGGTTCAACAAACATGAGAAAATCGAATCTGACAAACAGATGGTTTTTGGGAAAAAAGCACCCAAAAGCAAATCGGATTACTACAGCACAAAGCTTAAGGGCAGACATTAATTAATGCCATTTCATCAGTTAGCTTTTGAAGAGCCTGTATTCCTGAAACACCATTTACTGTACATTACATTTATTTAGCAGACGCTTTTATCCAAAGCGAAGTACAAAAGTGCATATCATGGTCATTGGAACAACTGCAAAACACAAGTTTGATAAGGTACAATACTTATTTTGTACAGCCATTACAATTGAGCTAAACCCTACAGCTTTCTCTGGTATCTGAAAATAATTAAATCTTTAACAGCCTCGGGGGAATGTGACTAATAAACCAAATCTTTAACCCAATTAAATAATTAAGGGTCAAATTGATTAAAAAAAACCTTCTGAAACCCAACAACCAAGACTGATGAAGAAGCAGTCTCCATTAACATCACTTTGTCTATGACATCACAGATTTCATGACCCATTAACTCCTATGGACCGTCGGTTGTCCCTACTTCTTATCTACAGGAGTTTCTGGTGCTATTTTACAGTTACACATCATCTGTTTCTGCACCATTGCTTTTGCCACGCCCTTCAATGCATTTTCAGAAATGCATCAACTTGAAACATTTCTCCTTCCACAGAAGGTAGCTTGAACTTCCAATGGTTAAGATTATATAACTAAATGTCTGTTGAGTAATTAGTTCTATAATCTCGACTATTATTTAGTATTTATTTACAAATATCTGGTGAGCATGGGGATACATAAGAACACTGCACGAGTAATCCCTGTGCTGTAGTGCTGGAACATGCTTACAAATAACAGCCAGGGAGTTCTCTTCTGAAACAGTTTGGCAAATTAATTTAGATGATCACAGAATTCTCAATACATGCTCTCGGAAGAGAAAAGAAACAGTGGCTTTTTACATGTAATTTCGGTGATCAAATTCAATGGCCTTTTCACTGAAATTAACTGAAAGTTTTCCCCATGCAAAATGTGACTAGAAACATGCTTCTTAGAGACTGTAGTACTTGCATTGTCATACACTAACCATTATGAAAGGCCTCGTACTAGTCTGGCCTGTTTTAATCTCTTTCCATTATTATGACATTTCATGCAACGGCATGTCTAAGCTTTTGAAGAGCATAGTCAAACATTCTCCTCTCAGCTACCTTTTCACTCAAGTTTGGATATACTACATTTATAGGCAACGCTTTAATCGTTTATATAAAAGGAACCTACTTATAGAACATATGGGGATCACAACTGCGACGTGAAAAGCATGCCTACAAGCTAAAGCATCACGCAGTCATTGTGTGGCCAAATGCTCACAGCATGAACACCATGCAATCGCATTTCCAACAAAGACCATAATTCCTCACTGAAGTCCCTGTTTAATGTTCCTGACAGCCTATAGCACTCCTAACCAGCACATTTATGTTTGACTGACTGAATTAGGTTTCATTTCCCGCTGCATGTTTCTTCAATAAACCATCCCTAGCTTATTTTTAGAAGATGTACGTTTGATCTAACAATGTCATTAACGCTTCAGCTGTATATTGAAGAAGTGGAAAAATTCAAATGTGATTTTCCCTGCACATCAGATAAGCATGATTATTATGGCAAAGTAGTTCAAAAGTAGGAATGGAAGTTTTGAATGGGTAGTGCCAATTAGAAAATATTACATTAAAGATGAAAACTGCGTCAGCTTGTGCTCTGTGGATGGACATTATAATCTTGAAAGACACTGATCTGTGCAGGAAAGTAATGCCTTATCGTGGGATGAAAATGAGCCCTCAGTAAAATTCAATAAGTTCCCCACACCCTAACGGAACCACCAGAACCCGTGACTGTTGGAACAGGCCACCAGAATTTTGTGTTTACTCCCTATATTAAAAGAATACAAAATAAGACATTTCAATTAATTAAATTCCTTCTGTCTTATATTTCTTGCAGTTTTTGTAAATCAACTATAGTACACGAGTCATTGTGGAAGGTACAAATGGATTACTTTAGATGGATGTACTTTAAAAAAATTTTATTCACACTATTTTTTAAATTGCAATTATTCTGTTGGAAAAATAAAATGTCTTCTAAAGACTCCAGATATTTTGATGTTGGCGAGAGTGATGTTGATCAACATTGTAGGTTGTTCCTTTGCTGCGTCTTGCTGCTCCAAGACTAGTACTTATCCCTAGATATGAAGCCATAAATTCATAACTCAACAGGCAGAAACTCAGTTCCAAGTTTACTCTCCAGACCAGTTTACGTAATCTAGGTTCTTGTTCCAAACAATTACCCCTGGGTCAGTTAGCTGTGTAGGGCATTGGGTCACTGACATAGGACAGTGGTTCTCAAATTCAGTGCTGGGGAACCACTGTGTACTGTATGCTGGTTTTCATTCCCACCAAGCTTGTTCTCAATTAAGACTGTTGAACAAATGCATTTAAATTATTTCATAATAATTCCTTAAACTTGTTAAGACAAGGTAGGTTTGGCTCTTTATCGTTTTCTTTGTCTTTGAAATCTTCATTATCTACCAAACTGTTAGTTTTAGTGGTCATATGTCCACACCGTCACCAGCTGGAAGCCAGTTGACTCACCTGAGTTTAATGTGTCTTTATGTAATAATGCAATATACTGTAGCACCATGTGAATGGGACTTTTATTCAACTTTGCATGCATAGCTATTTCTGACATGAGGCTTAAGAGGATGAACAAACAGTCCCTCAAATATATGAAAAGCATAACTACGAAAAATTTAGCTTGTTATAATTATGGGATTGCAGTTATGGTTGGAACAAAAACCAGCATACGCAGGGGTCGCCAAAGTCTGAAATTGAGAACCACTGAATTAGAAAAAAGCATCGGAACAGAAAAACTGTTATCCGATGTCAACTGCGAGCTTATCATGAAATGCAGCTATAGTATCAGGTCACACCAATGACTGGAATAATTAAAAAGAGAAGTTGGCGTGAAATCCCGAAACAGATATGGCCCTCCTTCTCCAACTCTCCCGAGACTAATCAAGCATTGTTTTGCATGATAACCTTCATTTTTAATACCAATGTATTACAAATTTATGGCCTACCTGCCCAACATTAATCATCAGTGCATTGCTGCTCGCCGGGCTTGTGTTGCAGGTTGCTATGAGCCATCCGGAGAAAGCTTGTCCTGTAAACAGACGGAGGAGCACATTAAGGATTTCAGGGTCAGTGCAGAAGGGGGATTTTAGCTTGTTAGGGCTCTGAAGAAGCTCCATTTTCTGTTACTTAGTTACGGGCTGTGAGGGGGGCGGGGGGGGCGGGGGGGCTGTTTCAAACTGAGCAACCCGAGCGAGATAACAGACTCAGCGAGTGCCTGGGAGTGCTTCTGACGGGTGAGTTAAAACCAAGGGCATGTACACTCACAATGAAAGCCTTTCACCAGAGGCCAGGCCCAGGAGCCTACTGTACGTACATTCGGGTTAGAGTGCAGAATGTAAATACTTCCTACTGGAATTAAACTGCTTATGACTCGAGGCCTGTGGTGCGAACGAGCTGTTCGAATGCTGTGAGATCTTTATTTGTTTCCAGCACTGTTAAGGCACTGCAGCGCGCTACAGAATGAGAACGTCATGTAAAACAGGAACAGTACAGCACCCTTCCATCTTCTGCCTATCCGAGAGAGAGCAAAGCTCATTCAATCAAGCGTTTGCATCAAATATTCATAAAACAAAACAGCGGGACACCGAGTTTCAGCCAGCCGGGAACGAAACAAAGTGCATCTTCCATAACCTGGTATTCCCCATACCCTGCCTAAGCTCCTCAGTGGATTAGACATACCAGAGGCACAATGGAGCTTTCTGTCTTTAGCTCTGCGAGATATAACACACATGCATGCACACGTGAATGCATACATACTGTACACGCATGTAGCAGATGGGTAGCATTGTCTGTGGCAAATGTTTGGTTTCTTTAAACTGTGTTCAATTACAGCAAAAAAAGTGAAAGATGCCAGTTAGTTACCATTTTGAATGTATAATTTACTGGCAAAGGAAGTGATGTCATCTTCTTGAAGTAGAACTACTGAGAATATCCTATTTCCCATGAGCACTATAACCTCTTCTGCACAGTTCTATTGCACAGGGAACTTTCCAATATGTGAGCTCTCCAATGCACTGAACATTGTGAGTTCTCTAATACACTGAGCACTGTGAGCTCTCCAGTGTACTGAACACTGTGAGCTAAAAAGTGCATTGGAGAGTTGCATTATGCCCACTTACAATAAAGAATAAGTTTGAGCAGCTGTCACCCTGCTGCAGGAAAGCTGTGTTCAGTCCATGTTCAGTCCAGTTTACTGCGGTTGCTGAACACACTCTGAAGCTGCACAGCACTGCTGGCTGTGTTAAATTAGGACAGTAGCATGGAGGTGGACGGACAGGTGATCTGACATCTCTTATTTATTTACTCATTTCAGTCAGGACAACTCACATATTTAGATGAAATATTTCAATGAATACTTAAGTGCATTTTTGGTTTGGCGCATAACGTCTCTGCTCCAGATACTGCAGCACACGCACCAGTGTGCACTACCCTATCTATCAGGGAACAGGATACAGGAACAGGATCTCCCCTACGAAACAGGAGTAATACCAGAACACACCCCCCCCCCCCCCCCCCCCCCCCCAGTACCTAGAAGCAGATCAAACAACAGGTGGTAGCTGGGGTGGTGGAGGGTGAGCGGTGAAGCATGCAAATCAGCAGCAATGGAAAAGTCTGACTGTTTAAAAAAGGCACTCACACAAAGGTGAAGTGTGCATGTGATTGGATGGGTATGAGAAAATGTGTTGTGTGTATGCGAGTGGTTGATTATGGAAATGCATGAGTATGTGATTGCTGAGGCCAAGCAATGGAGGTTTCTGACCAAACTTTCTCACTCATCTATCAATCACCACTCATGCTCAGCTTTAATTTTCAAATGAATACATCTTATGCACAACTCTTGACCTTTACTGGAACCACTAAGTACAATTTGTGGCAAAACTTCCAGATTGATCTGATTTTCCTTTGCTAACGTGAGCCTTCCTGCAAAGCTAAATGTCTACTTCTTGAACATCTGATAATCTATGCAAATTGGATGGAAAATGTATTCTGTGTTAATTTTCACCTAGTGCAATTTGAAGAAAAACACACAAAGTAAAATGTCCAGTGTTATTTGAACTCTAACAGAATTTATGAGTCCACTCCGGGCTCATTTATCGCTGAAGGTTTTACTGTGCGCGCATTTCATTGTGAGTTAAGTACAAATGCTGATTAAATCCAACCTGCGGTGATCTCTCCTGCTTTCAGGCACTCGTCAACATGTGCTTCCCAGAATAAATCGAACCAATCGAAAAGCTCCTACCTGGAACGCTGCCACACGCACGGCCCCATTAAAGAAGGCCTGAACCAGCCCAGGAACAGAACAGAGGGGCTCAGCCTCGCACCTGCCGATGCTACCAATGAGTCGGTTCGTTTGTTTTTTTTGACTATTTAAAAAAATATGCACGGCCAAAGTAACGCTTATATGAATTAAAAATATTTGGAGGGTAGCGCGTTAAGTATTAAACTTGCTTCCACTGAGGCGAGGCAACATACATCGAATCTGACGGAAAGGAAATAGTAGGCATAGATATGGAATTGAAAAAAAAAAGGTACACCACATAATGGAATCATAAAAAAGAACTATCTTACCCTGTAGTATAAACTCTGGAGAGCACAGCTAATGTGGGCTGTTGAATTGGGCGCAGACAGAAGCGGATGAGCGTGGGTGATCTGTGGGTTCGGGTGGCCAGCAGGCAGACAGGCAGACAGGGCCATGGTGTGTTTCTGCAGGGAAGGAAGACGCCACCGTCTCGACCTCCCTCAGACGCGTGTATGCGTTGGCGAGAGACGGGGGGTGCAAGCTCAGCCGGGGGGAGGGGGGTCACCACAAAATAACCAATCAAAAGCTCTCCAAACGAGAGCGATGAATGAATGAATGAGTGAATGTGTTCTGTACTGCTGCTCTGAGGCCTGAAGCCCCGCCCACACACCCACGCTGGGGTACGAGCAGGTGGGCGGGAAGACGGCAGGGTAAGGCTGATGCCCCGCTGACTGTATGACAGCCTGCTGACAGCCAGCCAATCCGGTGCTGCGTGGCTGGGCATCTCCCACCAGCCTGTGTGGTATAATCCGAGTACAACGATTTGCACACTCAAATTTCAAAGGCAAATTTGAGCCCAAAAAAATCTTGCACCGACAGACTCTTGCCCGCAAATAAAAGCCATGAAAAGTGTTGATGGGTTTCTTCTTCACAAAGTAAACGTTTCTCCTTGAATTTACTCCGGGTCATAAATAGTATTTGATGTTACATTTAATGACATCTCAATCTGTTTATTTTATGTGACTAATTTAGTTTAGTGGTCAAGTGAACTGACAAAAGGAATACAATGGTCAAGAAAACCTGTAATACCAAAATCCTGTAATCAAACCACTTCCTGTTTACTGCCTCATTTCAGATAAACTGGAACGCCAGTCTGCCCAGACTGAACATTCAAGTCAACATTACAGTAATAACATTCCAGGAAGAAGAAACCCCCGTTATGATCCACCCCCAAATCTTAAGAAAAGAGATACAGACATTGAGACCTTACCTGGCCTGTGTTCTCTTCAGCCTGTGTGGTGAAAACCAAATCAATTCATTACTATCACATAGGAAACGTATCTTGATTTCCAACTTTTAATATAAAATTGTTGAATGTAAAATCATTTTTGAATTTGTTTAATTTTGCATAACCTGTAGTGCTACTGTCATGGTGGATGTGAATAATGTGAATCTACGCAGCTATTCGCAGAGTATAAGTAGAACTGGCAGTGCATGCTCTGGTAAAGCAAGAGGACTGACTGTAGGCCAGCGAAGGCCACCACAGTTAATTGAGCATTCAACTGCAAGTGAACTGTTTGTGTAGGTACATGTGACAGGACTTTTAATACATCGCATTCACACAGCTGTTTGAGCTTGAAAAAATAATAATAATAAAAAAATAAAATTGCTAGCAACTATATAAAGTGATGCTTCCTTAATTTTTTTGCACTAAGCTAAGGTCAGACTGCAAAGCATGTGGACTGAATACCACCCAAAGCACTGTGCCTTTCACTATAGAGCAACTTAGTGAATGACTGAGTTTGATCAAGAATACATCAATGAGGCAGAGTAGTATAGTGACTGGAGAACAGGACTCAGAGGTTGCAGGTTCGATTCCTAGGTAGGGCACTACAATTGTATACCTGAATATCCTCTGTAAATAGCTAGCTATTTAAATACATTTTATATTTTTAAAAAGTTGAGTAAGTTGCTCTTGATAAAGTATCTGCTAATTTCCGAAAAGCAAATATATATTTAGAAATGTATCTATTTAGGAAGAAAACAGCTGCTCAAGAAAAAAAAAAAGAAAAAAAAACTCAGCACTGAAAATGCATCTCTCAAAACCAGCTGTCGAGTAGGCAATACTACTGGATGGTGAAATGGCGTTCCTCCCATCACGGCGAAACAAGTGCACATCAAGGGCCGTTAAGAAGACGAATCAGCGGAACAAACTGTGTATCTGTTCTGCTCATAAGCTCACCACTCAGGCAATCAGGCAGGAATACCCAGTACAAAAACGTACACGCTAAAGCACTCAAACCGCATCTCCCAGAATGCACCAGGGAGACAGACTCCTCCAGCCCTGTCAACAGTCCCACACCAATGAACGGTAGGCGTGCTCCTCAGAACTTTTACCAGGAAGTGACAGTTTAGAGCACGGCTGCATTCCTCACTGCGAAGAACACACAAGCAAGAGAGGAGACAGCATTACATTATTCATGAAGTGGTGCATCATGGGACGGGGGCTGTGTTCGGTCTATCCACCGTCGACCCAATTTTCAGGAGCGGAAGCTTGGAAATCTCACGTTCGACGGTCACAGTAGATTTGCACCGCCCGCAAAATGAGCACCTGGATTCATCCCCCTTCCCGCAGAGCAGCTCGTGTCTCATGCTAATTTCTGGTTTAATTAAAAAGAAAATTGATTTCCAGGCTTCTCAGGAAGCTAATTAGTAGCACTCAGAGACTAAGGCATTTGGTAGCAGCGCAAGCATGAGACCGTATATGAGCAGAGTACCAAAATATGCTTTTAAAATGATTATTTTTATTGGGTCCAGAGTAATAGGGCGTTGGGCTAAGTGTGGCCCATAAGCGCTGTGACATAGCTTCTTCAGGAGGAATATGACCCCAATCTTCCAAAGGGCAGTCAGTCTACCTGCGCTGAGGTGTGGCACGTGCTCAGCTGCTTTTCAGGTCACGTGACTGAGCAGCTGAGCAGATCACGCCGTGCGTCACTCTCGTCAAACCACAGGCGGACTGTCAAGAGAGAACGAGGGGCACAGGTCCCCAACAGTCTCTAGGGACTGCTCAGTTGTGCCCACCAATAATTCCCTTAAATCCAAAACATCATTTGTGCAGTTATTTTTCATCTGAAAGACAAACAGCTACAGCTGTTTCCACATAACTCGTTGCCCGCTAATTTGATTGGCGTAGGCTTGCAACTTCTTCTCAGAGGAAAAGGTGATTACTGTTGCAGGGTCACAAACGTCCTGTTGATTGCCCGCCCCCCCCCCCAATTTATTAGTTCACTTGCTAACCTGACAGAATCATATTAACATATATAGGTCAGAATCAACAACCTATCCAGCTGATGTTAGCCTGATAGCTAATGTAATCGCATCAAATTCAAAACATTGGTCCTAGCATACCAGGCAGTCAAGGGATCAGCATACCTTCACAAGATATTCAAACCCTACATGCCAGCCAGATCCCTCCGTTCTGCTACCTCAGGACGCCTAGCACCTCCCCCTCTTCGCACCTGCACTTCCAGAACACGTCTCCTGTCTGTTCTGGCCCCACGATGGTGGAATGACCTCCCTGTGGAGGTCAGAACAGCTGAGACTGTGACCCATTTCAAACGACGACTGAAGACCCACCTCTTCAGGCTGCACCTCTCCCCATCCCTCCCTTCCCCCCTGTAAATGACTAAACTTAGGGTTGTAACTAGGCAGCTGTTTCATAGGTGACTTAGGCGCATCAACTGTCTTAACGACTACTTGTATTTTTTTTATATTTATTTTTATTTTTCCATAGATTGCGTTGTTGCCGTTCTCGTTGTTAGTGTTAATCAGTTTAACCATCAGGGTCCAAGTTGAACTATGCGGTTGTTCCCTGTACTTGGACCGGTACTTCTCTCTAGGGGTTTCGTCATACTTGTTCCTGGTTATGGTTATACACTTTGTTGTACGTCGCTCTGGATAAGAGCGTCTGCCAAATGCCTGTAATGTAATGCAATGTCTACACTATAACTAGAGTGAGCTGGTAGGTAGCTTTCAGTAGCTTTGAATAAACTTACAGTTGATATTGACTCTCACAGGTAATGCGTACTTAACTAGTCCTCTTTAAGTGAAGTTAGCATAGTGAAATACAGTGTGCTAAATTATAATTATGTTACTGTGATGGTCCTGACTCCAAAGGCGTGAAACCATGGCTACTTTCTGCAGTTTCTGAAGACTCTCACTTACTGATGATATTCACATACAACAGGGGTAGCTCCCCAGATACAGCCCCCAGAAAGTATATATGAAATTCCACTTGGGGGAAAATTGGACTGCGGTCAGGTCGCTTCTTACACAAGCTGTCACTTTTGAAGTTGAATGGTCAGTAACAAGCTCGCCTTTTGCCCTTTCACGTCAACAGCTTGACATCTGACTATGGGGCCGTGCAGGAACGAGACTGGGACGAACGAGCATTTGACAGGGACGACGGCAATGACGCCGCCTTCTTCACTCCCCTCCCTCTCTCTCAGCGGCAGAATCAGGAAGCCTTAAATTATGACTGGTGGCAGCTCACTTGAAACCAGGATTAAAGACCTAAGAGGGGTCATCCTAATTGGCACCAATGTTCTGATGAATCAGTGAGCCATTTATCATTTTGAAAAAAATACTCCCAAGTTTGTAAATGGAAGCAGTTGAGGCCTACAGCTTAAGCATTAGCCCTGGAGCCGGGTCCTGACCTTTCCAGTGCTGATGAAGTGGAGTTAGCATATTAGCACGTGAACGCCTAATGTGTAATGTGGAGTCACCCCTGGAGAAGAAGTAAGTGTATGATTAGTTCCTGGGACCTAACACCCTAACAGTGACTGTGGCTGGTACTCAACACCGTAACAGTGACTGTGGCTGGGACCCAACACCGTAACAGTGACTGTGGCTGGGACCCAACACCGTAACAGTGACTGTGGCTGGGACCCAACACCGCAACAGTGACTGTGGCTGGGACCCAACACCGCAACAGTGACTGTGGCTGGGACCCAACACCGCAACAGTGACTGTGGCTGGGATCCAACACCGCAACAGTGACTGTGGCTGGGACCCAACACCGCAACAGTGACTGTGGCTGGGACCCAACACCGTAACAGTGACTGTGGCTGGGACCCAACACTGTAACAGTGACTGTGGCTGGGACCCAACACCGCAACAGTGACTGTGGGAGACAGTGTTTAATCAGCTGTAGTGTCGGGGTGGGGGGGTTCAGTTAGTAGGGTAAAGATTCTGTGTATGTGCTTTACCTGCAGTGCTCCCAGTGTGTGGGTGAGAGGAGGGGCACAGCTAGTCCAGAGGCACAGGTGGAAATTCCACATTTGGGAGGGAAAAGGAAAATAATTGTAGAAGGGGGGGATGCAGCTGCGAACCTGGCAACATATTTTTCAAGGGAACTTGTAACTACAGCTTATCCTCTTGATTTACTGCCAATTCAATCCGTCTCATATTTTTGCTTTTTTCTTAGGAAGTGCTCATGCTAAAATATTTCATTTAAATAATTATTCTTTTCAGCAAAAACATGTTTGCTTCTCTCTCAGTGGGATCCTAGACTTCTTCCACCACGGAAGTAAAATTGAAAGAAAGAAAACAACGCTTTAGTAAAACACAGTTTTGTGTGTTTATTGTATCTGTCAGCCTGACTATGACATAGCTAGCAAAGACAGCAGCATCTGCAGATAACGCAAAATAAAGATGTAATTACAAATAACGTAACGCAGAAAAGCGAAGGAGTCATGCAAAAAGGGTCACATGACTGCAGATCACAGTTTAAACTGGATGAGGTAGTGTGATACAACAGATAACCTGAAATCACTAACACTGACAGTTTGGGTCCCAGCTAATTACTTTAGAGGTCTAAAATAACGGACACGCTTCTCCTACATTGTACCGTAGTGTGAAATTAATCAGGCATCATAAGCAGCAACTGTCATTGTATCGTTGTAGCTAAATTACTACCGCTATCATTCTAAATGTCCATTTTTGCAACACACATAATTTAAATGTAATCATGTAACAAAATCATGCAATAAATGGTCCATATTTTTGATAGCATTCCAACTGAAGCTTTGATGTGCTTTGTTCTCCAAAGATTCCGTTTACTTGTTTAGCATAATTTCATATACTGGGACTTATTCAGCCTCTCTGCAGCGGTAGTACAAAAGCATGCTTGGAACTAATATCTGTGGAACTGCAATGTGTTTGTTTTGCTTTGCCTTTGCAAAATCTGGCTGTAAAAGCCACTCAGTCTCCTCTTAAAAACACATTTAAAAAATAACTTGCAGTAAAGGCTCCAGTTAAAATAAAATCCAAGTCTGTATTTCTGCCCATCGCTTTGAACTTGGAACTCAATTTTTTTTTCTTCCCTTCGCCAGTGACTCCAGCCAAGCTCCACTGCAGTCCCTGTAATGTGGGGTGTCTGGCGGGGAATATAACTTTGCTGTTCTGATCCGATGGGTACTCCAGTGCGCTGTAATGAGAGATGTCGCTTTACGGCTGGGAAATGCAGAGGATGATGAGGTCGAACGGACACTACCAGCTACTTACTTCAAAGGACTCTCTCAGAATACAGAAGTCTCCCAAAAACCCCTTTTTTTGATGGAGATGGAATTTTTGTACAGGCGCAAACTGGCAGGAAGGATTGATGAGCCAAAAATCAGGAAACCTGAGCATTAAGGACAAAGTTGAGATGCCCCTGAAAAAAAGGATACAATATCTACATGGCTGTGAACTTAAATATCCCTCTGTAGACACTAAAATTTCAACTAACGTCTATGACTAGAGTTGATTTTTAAAGTCAGTAAATGCAAGTTTCACAATGACAATTTTTCCCAGAACTCTGCATCGTAGATAAACATCATTTTGTCATAAGCATGTTATTTCCCTGCTATAACAGTTTCTTGAAAACAGTATAGCCTTTTAAAATGTAAACCATTACATAGTACATGCTGACATAATTACATATTCCATACATGAAATTATGTGCACAATACTGTCTTACTTCACTTGTAATGACAAATTGTGACATTGGCATTATATATCAATTTCATGCCATACCATGTGTCATAGATGTGTCAGTGGGCAGACTCTTAGCATGCTACACAGTAAACGTCAGTCGGCTTTGCAAGGGTCCACAACTCACCATCTACAATACGGCAGAGCCTTACTCTCAGGACATTGGTCCAGCTACACCACAATGCTTCTACTTCCTCTTCTGTTACTTCTGTTACTGGCATCTCTGACCAGCCTTCAGAATAAAGCATGCACAAGGTGCAATCGGAACCGAGGGCCGAGTTTGCCGGCATGGCGGCTCCTCCGCGCCCTAATTAACAGTGCTCCGCGGGAGGGGGCGCGTGCCGTCCGCGGGAGCCTGCCGGCGACAGACGACAGGGCAGTCGGGACCGGCGCCTCACTGTTCCCCAACGGCGCTGTGTCGCTTCTCGCGGCTAAACGCGGTTAAAACGGCCCAGTCTAGCGTCACTGCCAAAGTGCTGTAAACGGAAGTGCGCATTTCCCCAAATCTAAACGCGTTTTGGTTGTCGCTTCTGTCCATACGCCATAAATAGCCTTTAAAAAACACATTCTGCAATTTTATAGGTGCAAAGAAAAAAAACAGTAAGCTACCAAAGTCCAGAAGGGCCATTTTCTTTCTTATTAATGTACAGAGCGTTTATATGCTCTTTCTTCAGTGCAAACCCCCAGTGCAAGTTCAAGAGCATCTATTGGCAATTAAAATTAATTCAGCTTTAGGTCTGAATTATTTTTTTGTAGACTATTGCCTATTCTCACTTATTCTCTTATTCTCACAAAATGAGTATGAATTATAGTATATATTTATATTCTTATATAAATTAAATGGACTATGATGTTATGTATGTATCACATAAAATTGTATATCTTCTGAATGAAAGGTAAAAGGAAAATGCAGGAAACGTATTATTGAGAAGCGCTGTTTCTAATTTTGGCTTCCGAGGCACGGACAGAAGCGTGCAGCGCTCCCGCGTTTCCAGTAAAGAGCCTGGGGCAGACCGAGAGCGCTTGCCAACGCCCGCGGCGAGCCCTCCTCCCTCCCATACGTTTCACTTCACAAGCAATGAAACCGCCAGGCCGTCGCTATTAATAGCCCGCGATGTCGGCGGCGGGAGAAAAAGCGCTGCTCGGGCAGGAAGGTAGTTTGTCGCTATTAAGAGTCTCGGGCCTGGCTAAAACACTGCCGGTGTCCATTACAGGACTATTGTTAGAAAGATACACTCTCGGGACAGATGTGTTAAAAAATAACACAAATGCATTTTTAATGCATCTCCCATGGTCTAGTTAAGGACAACACCTTTTGGCTTACTTTCAACACAGCATGTATTAAAAAGTCTCCCTTTGTAACGCATAAATTGTATATTTGTAACACAAAAGTAGCAACACAAAAAGTGTGTTGGATATTGACACGTCCTTTTTGTTAAATCGGATGGTGCACAACTCTGTGCCAGGGTGACAACGCTGAGAAACAGAAGAGCGACTGAAGCCGTTTCGTTACGATGATGAACCGGCTGCCATGAACAGCCCCATGGGACAGCGCCATCCTCCATTTTGTTCCGTTTCTCTTGGCCTGGGTTTATGTCAGGCACCATGTGCAGCAAATTCTTTACTCTCTGATTTAATCTGTGTCGTTTGTCATTTATCAGGACCGAATGGTCACAGTTCACAATTTCTTTGTTGTTGTTGAGAGGTACAAATGGGTGTTCTGTATACAGTGCATAACATATAATGCACAAGAAGACCCATCCATTAGTGCACTACCAGTACAAATTTTATTCAGAATATAGCCCATTATGCGTGTGATGGAATGTGCATGTTCTTGGTCACCTTCTCTTTTCTACACTAGGTAAAAGTTGTCACGACACACCAATATATACATAGATATTGATGCAATTACAATATATGCCTTGATTTAAAAGAAATGTGTCTTTAATTTTTTCTTCACAAAACAAATCTCGAACAATCCAAAAATGAATGAAGTAAAAAATCCATTTTGAAATAAATATTTTACAAGGTACAAAACAAATGTTTATTGAATCTAGCGATCTCAAATTCCAGTCCTGGAGAGCCGCAGTGTCTCTTGTTTTTTAATGGACTTCAGCACATAAATACTTAATTGAAGTCAGTGATTGGCTAGAGATCCACACACCTCATTTCCAAAGCCTACATCTCCAGAAATTGAAAATAAGCCAGAAAAAGGCCTAACAGGACTGGAGTTTAAACCAGCAGAAAATGGACTTTGAGATCCCTGCTCGGTATGCAATGATACTGAATTCTGCTGGCACAACCAAGTACTTAATATGTACATGTACCCTGGTTTCACGATCCTTTCCTGCATGCCAGCGTGAAATCTCTTTGAAACGTGCTTCATGCTCTCAAGTCATTTGGCAGCATGGGCGTGAAGCAGAGGAGGCTCTAATTAGGGAGAAAAGAGGAAGAGAGAAAGGCGAAGAGGGGGAGAGGGAGTTTCTGCACGGGGGATCTGTGGAGGAAAAAAATAGGCACATATATATATTTTTCTTTTTTTACAAATGCCCCAAACCTCTCTGCTGTTGCTCGCACCCCAAAGAGGGGAACCCATGATTTGGCTGGTGTTCGGCGACTCTAGATCGAGATCATGTCCAAAAAAAAAAAAAAAAAAAGAATCTGGGGTTTGGTGTGCAATGGAAGTCTCCTCCAGCTGTGAATGCCTCTCTGTGCAGCCGGGACGCTGGGCGCCAGAGGAGAGGAGCGCGGGGAGAAGTAGGTCACAGGCGTAGCTTCAGGACCCGGCGAAGGCGTATCACCGTCCGTGTAATAGGTGCATCCGAGGGCCCTTTGAAGTGCCGGGTGGTTATTTCACCCTGCGAGGTGCCGTGGGCCGCCAGTCAAACCCGGCCGTCGGAGTCTGCGGCTGCTGCCGCTTCAGGAGTCGCTGCTGGAAAACCGACGAGGGGAAAGCGGAAGATTCGCGAGGACGCGAACCTCCGGAGCCTTAACGAGGTCGCGTTTGATCCCTCCCACGCGTCGGCGAAAGCGGCGCTCCCGATTAGCAGACGCCGTCGCCCCGGCCCCCTTCCCCCTGACGGAACGGGATGGACGGACGCGTCGCGCCCAACTGCCGCTTGATTAAAAGGTTCCCGCTTGCTTTCGTCCACTGAAGTGCGGAAAACGGGGCCTGTTCAGAGCTGCTTGATTTGAAAAGGCGTAATAATACCCCGCCCCTCCATCGTGCATTGTGCCACGGACGATGCAATCGCCGGAGGCAGCGGATGGATCCAGTTTGTAAAACTGAACTTGTGAACAGTCAGGCGTGTGTCTTTACACATCCGGATGCAGGAGGGAGAAAAAAGCCCTTTGAAAAATCAGTCAGTATTTCTGTGTGATGACCTCCGTTACATCAGAATGTGCTCTCTCTTTAGGTCACTAATGTTCACCATTAACTAGGCCAGTGGTAACCAACTCTGTTCCTGGAGATCTACCATCCTGTAGGTTTGCATTTCAACCCTAATTTAGCACACCTGATTCTGATTAGCCTGATGCTGATTAGCAGCTCAAGGAGATCACTAGCTGCTGAATGAGGTGTGTTTTGTTAGGTTTGGATTGAAAACCAACAGGATAGTAGATCTTTAGGAACTGGATTGGGAACCACTGGACAAGGCAATATTGGGAAAAAAAGGACAGAAAATTGCAGCTTAAACAGCTTGCACTTCAAACCTTGCCATCAACATTGCAAAAATGCCCCTCCCCCCCCCACTGTTAACAAGACTTCACAATGAATAGCAATGTCCAATTTAAATTTGTAAATGGTGTGAGTGACACAAAATTAAAGGCATGAGCCAGCTTGTTTGTGGTCACTAGGACGCTAAAAGTCAGTGTTATTGAAACTATTTTTGAGTCAGAGGCTAGAAATGTACAAATAATATGCATTATGAAATCCATGCAAATATGATTTTGTAGCAGATGCGTTCTTGAGCACGTAGGCCTGGCAGAACGCGGATAATGTATACCGAGCGAGCGTAAATCGTTTCAAAATAACCCCCTTTGGGGTGATTAAGACCTCTCTGCTTTCCATGGGGGTCACACCACCCTGTCAGGGCTTGTTTTGAAATGTCCGTCTCACTGTACTCATTACGGTACTTCCGTGGTTTTACGTTCCCCGTTTTTTAGGCCTCGCTATGGATGCCATTTTGTACGGTTGGCGCAGTTAACTGGCGGCTGAGCCTCAGCGATGCTGCGTTAGTACGGTTGCTCAGGCGACTCGGGTGAATACCCCTGTGTTCTCTCACGCTGCCAGCTGCTCTCAGGGAGTGAATGCAGTGTAAATGCCCTCTCAAAAAAGGATGTGTTCATCATTGCAACACCCTTCTTTTGTTACGACTGTTGTGTTACTTTCAGCACACTTTGCTTCAAAGTCGCCACTTTAGTGTTATAAATACACAATTCGTTTACAAAGGGAGACGTTTAACACCGACTGTGTTGAAAGCAGACCTGGGTCAAAAGCATATTTGTTTTGAATTCAAATACTTTTCTACGATTTACTGATCTTGTCTGGTGTATTGGAACACATTAAATACTTTCAAAAAGTGCAAACCCCGCCTTCTGGTCATATTGGCAGGTTCAGTTACACCAGGAAAGATCAATAGAGCACAGAAAAGTATTTGAATCCAAAACAAATATGTATCTGACCCAGGTCTGGTTGAAAGAAACACAAAATGTGTTGTGCAACATGGAAGTGTGTCAAAAATGACACGTTCTGTTTTAACTTCCGTTCTGAGAGTGTGGGAACAGCAACACTGGTGGGAAATGGGTACTAGAAGTGATTGGGCAGGCGGATTGGTCTAATAGCAGGATGTGAGTAAAATGCGATGAGTTTCAGATATATTTGAAACATGCCCAACTCTTTACCTAAAAGGAAGTTGGATTTCCCCCCTGCAGGATCAGTTAACCTATCAAACTGAAGCATGATGGGAAATGACACCTTCTGAAGAGGTGGAGCAATGTAATTCTTCGTAAGCTGGCCAGATTTTAGAAAATTGTGTTTTATCTTTGTTCTGCAATGCTTGTAATCATGGCCTGGTTGATTTGATGTGTGAATATACCACATGCATGATTCTGCTCTTACCTTTTAGTCTGATATAAGCACCATTTAAAGAAAATGGCTACTGGAAAACTTATTGCGCGTAATGAGGTGAATGGTTTTTACATGGAAGAACAGTTCAAAGTTAGAAACATATTAACCCATTAGCCCCTTAACACAGAAGAACTGAACAATGAACATTAGTCATGTTTTAAAAAAAAAAAATAACACAAGAGTAATGGCATGGAGGAAAATGTCAACATTAATTAAGTAAATAAACAGCGAAATGTCACCATAAATAATTCAATGCAAAAAACTTTCCACATTTGATTATTTTTGTCCTCATTTAATTGTTTATTTCCATATTCATTTGATTATTCCACATTTAATTATTTCTGTTGGTATATGTGTGCACTGATAAATAATTCAATCTGCCAACAACACCCGTCAAAGCCAGTGGGCGGAAACTAATACCCGACTGGCTGAATTCCATAAACCAGCCCTCAGAAACCCCTTCAGTCTGGATCAGTCCATTACCCAGATTCAGAGCCACTGATTAGAGACAACATTACTTTAGATTGCTGTCTTTACTGTTGACCACTGACATGGTAAACTGCCCAAGTGGAAGACGGGCTGGTGAAACAGTGGGGACACTTACTCTGAAAAGCCATTGGCCCTCAAATTCACCTGTGCGCTGAGGTCTGCATTATTGTTTGGCTAAAAACAACCTAAAACAAAAAAAAAAAAAAAACCTTAAAAAACAGGTTAATCCTCCC
Source organism: Anguilla anguilla (assembly GCF_013347855.1). Taxonomy (NCBI): domain Eukaryota; kingdom Metazoa; phylum Chordata; class Actinopteri; order Anguilliformes; family Anguillidae; genus Anguilla; species Anguilla anguilla. The sequence goes on along the minus strand of NC_049211.1, from coordinate 40,887,706 downwards.
CATCCATCCCCTGTGGCAGAACATCTTTGCTTTTGCCTACAGTTCTGATCTAACGGATCACAGAGTGAATTAAATTGATAACTGAAGTTATTTACCTTCAGCGGTTTGCTAATATGAGTTCTGTCTCCTAAACATTAGAACTGCTGGATCACAGTCTTATTTTAAGTCTCTCAAACAAAAAAAAAACAAAAAAAAACAAAAAATTTTTGCACTGTATATTACCTAATGTTTTTATTTTATTTCTTTTTATCTGTTTGTGAAGTACTTTGTGCTGCATTGCTTGAAAGGCGCTATATAAATAAAGTTATTATCATTATTTCTGTTGTTTCCTTGGGCATGTACAGACAAGTGTGCAGTAAATCCACACTCCTGTCCAAGGCAGAAGGCCTTTTTGAACATCAGCATGCGTGTTTGCATTGCACTGGAAAATGCGTTCGCAAGCGCCAATATCAATGTCCAATATCAGAGATACAGTTAGCAGGTGCACAACACTATGCTGATTACCTGTTTAGAAAACACACTGAACTCTGACCTAGCAAGAAATTAAACAAACAAACAAACAAACAAAAAAAAAAAAAGCTTAAGGAGGTGTGGAAATGTTCAGAGTCTGAATTTGATCCCTAACGCTGAACATGAATACTTATCACAGTTTTACTACCCACACCTATGTTACACTGAAAACTTAATGCTCAAACCCATTTGCTGTTTGAAGCTCTGCATTCTCACTGTCCCTCTTGCACACACTGGTGTGGGTTTATGTGTGTACAACCTCTACGTACAATTGTGACCCTAATAAATATGATCTTATGCAAATAGCCCTGGATTTGTTATAAAGGCCTAAATGTAAATGAGTACATTCACAATGAAAGTAAATTTCTTGTATATGAAATGCGTGTCAGTGTGAAGTAAAAAGAAAATGTAAAAAAAAAAAAAAAAAAAGGTTGTATTCCTAAATCAGTGTGTGGACTTCATCAACAGAGGTATTGAGAATAATAACAGATAACGACACTGGCTGCACTCCCGACTGGCTCGTTTTAACATATCTGCTGATGCAACATTCATACCCTGCTGACACACCATACCACATCTCTATTAGGCTAACAAACTGCGGTGATAATGGAACAACTGGGCTTTTACGATCAAAATGGGAATGCGGTGTGGGTAAATTCATATGCACCAAGACTGCTAATCCCCGGCAACGTTTAGAGGCACGCACATGTGCTAATTTCACCAAGGCTAGGGCTGTGGTGCTCGACCGATCGTGATTTTAAAGCACGTCCCAAAGCACAGGGACGTGTTTTCTTTCTCCCACTCATTAGCCCCAGGTTCCCTCATGCCCTGAGGTGATTGGCTGCTGATATTATGACACGTGTAGTGGCAGCTCCTGCAGAGGGCTTGAGGGCTAGCTCTGGAATGCAGCCAATGAGCACATATTGGCAGAGTGAGCTGTACCCACAATGCAGCTGGTGTATCTTATGCCTGTCCAGCGGCAGCATTCTGGCACCAGAAACTACAGACAACAAGCAGGAAGGAAAAATATAGGAGAAAAATAATCTATAAATGACACAGAAGTGTATAAATATATAGAACTGCAATAAATATGCAAAGTAGTAGCTTTTCAAGGCATGCAACCAATACCTCTATGACACTTTTTTAAAGGTGAATGCATACAAACACAGAAACATACATACATATATACTGTACATACATAGATACATACATGTACAGTATAAGGTCAAAGGACAACATGATTAGCATTATATTTTACAAGGTTAAATAGACCTCTATTCGAGCTGAGTTTAAAAATACCAAGCATAGCATTTAGTCTTCGCCACAATTGCATCTGTTATTTACTTAGCGTGTCTGAGACAATCGATTAAATTAAACTGAGCAAAAACCTGTTTCCCTCGGACGGTAAATCCAAGCAGCAGCTCCAGAAGGTTTTTCTCCCTGCAGAGACTGCTACGAGTGCGGATCCAGGAAAAGGACTCTTTCTAAAACGGGCCTGTTTTCGGTACGGGTCTCCAGTCCGTCAATACCAACTGACAAACGAAATGAGCACCGCAATTACCATTAACCAAGAACATTTAAAGTAGTTTTATAATAGAAGTGTTTGTATTGCAAACAGCCTCACTAAATGGTAGCCTTGGCTGATCATGGAGGTATGGGCCGGTGCGCTTTATTAATTCCAAGTAGCCCACGACCCGGCTGACCCGCGTTCGAGAGTGCAGCCCGTCATGTGACTTCCCACCCGCACGGGATACGAGTTGATCTTTTCTGAGACTGCATGCGGTGAATACGGAAAGCTGTGCTGTGGGAAAGAAGCATTTTAATATACTGAGGCAGCTTGTGCAACAATCCTTCTCAATAAATTGGCCAACAAAGCTTGACAAGCCTCTGAATGTTTCACCTATAAGCCTACAGTCTTAGAAGCAAACACTTATTGAATGAAATATCACAATGGTTTGCAAAACCCAGAGAATGAACTAGAGATGGACAATACATCGGCAACTACACTTAGGGCTGGGTGATATTCGGCGACGATAATCTTCAAATGCAATAACGGTCGCACTCTTGCAATAATCGCCATGAAGTGGTGTATTTCTTTTCATTTTTTTTTTTCTTCAGTTATACCTGATGCGCTCTTCAACCCCCGAACTCCAGAGACCATGTGAAGTGCTTCTGGGGGAAAAACGTCACCACTGTTCCCCTGCTGAGAGTTGATAAGACAGCCTAATCAGGAGCAAGGTCATACAGATTCCATTTAATCACGTGAGGGTACCCTACTGTTACCATGCCGAGCGTTGATACGACAGCCAATCGGCAGCAAGGTCGTACAGCTTCCATTTAATCATGTGATGCGTTTCTTTTTACTCAAGCACAGGGAAGCTGCAAGGCCTTGCTGATGATTGGCAGTGGTGCCGTGTTTTCCCCAAAAACATTTCACTCAGCCTCTTAGGTTTGGATGTTTACTACTAAATATTCTACCATTAATGTGGCCACTATCCACAAAAGTTCCCCAAAAAAATGTACAGAAATGCACCGTTTAACCATAAAAAATTATTTGTTTAGCAGATTGATGTACTCCATCTGCTATCTGAATTGCTCGTGATCTTTTAGCTAAACTAACATTAGTGTGCAAGCTGCTGCCTGCCCAGCTATATTAGCTACAGTTAGCATGCTAGTTAATATGAGTATGTGAGTTAAAGTCCAAATGTTATTTCCTGCCTTTATTTATAAAGCTTTCAAACATGGCAGCTGCCAAGAGGTTGGAAGGCACACACAGCAGGTTCCCTGAGCTCTCTTTTGGCTTCAGCTGAAGCTAGAGTGAGTTCTGAATAATAACCAAGCTTGGCAGCTCATGCCTAACACTTTTAATTTCATCATGCCTCCTGTTTTGACACAAAGGACCAGGGGCACAGGACAATGGAGAGAGAGTGAAAGGGGGAATTCAGAAAAGAATCTCTTTGCATAGCGCTTACATTAAAATAATGACTTTTGGCACAAGATTTCAGAGTGCTTCCTCTGGACCTAACACAGGAAACCTGACCTGAAAATTGCACTAAATGCAATTGCCCCACCCACACCAGATCCTGGGTCATAAAACGGTGAGTATATATATATTTAAGCAATAACTCCTGAAGTGTGCGGTATAAAACGGTCACCAAGTATGGCAATATGAAATTAATAGACACACTCCAATTTAAATAGTTTTTATTAATAAATAATAATGTTCAAAATAAAATAGGCCCTCCTGGCTGCCTGCACATAGTGCAAGGCGGTTGCTATGCAATGTACACACTAACTATCTATCGTAGTTTGTTAGGCTAACATTTTTTTTTTCTCAGACGTGGAGTGATACTGAATTGTGCAAAGGAATTAGGCGTCATAGCCGTGGTATATGGTTAATATACCACGGCTATGAACCAATCAGATATATACATATATTACTGTATTTTCACATATATGTTCATAACCATTCTTCTATGCGATTACACTTTGGTTTGTAACTTTTATTGAAAACTCTCAGGAATTCTACAGGACTGTACTCAGCATCTATGAAGTTAACACTTCTCAAATATTTATTTCCAGATTTATTCTACACAACGCTGCTCTGTACAGGAAATATTTCTAATGATTGTCAGACAGACAGACAGACAGACAGAGAGACTGAGGTCCTGGATTAGAAACAGAAGCAGAGCAGTCACACATTGCGCAGTGATAAGTGGTTCCTGGCGAAGTGACCCATTTTTCAAAATGAGTTCCCACTCCATTCCCCAGAGTGTTCACTTCAGGCAGTAAGCCAATTCTTGCCCAAGTCTTTTCGTCAAGATAAAGACACGGCAGGCCCAGATTGCATCCATCAATCACTAACCATCACACGGTGTAGCTTCCCTACCTAACAGGGAGGTAATTAGCATCTCGAACCTGGAAAAAAACTGCCCCCTAACAGGAATGAGCTTGCACGATTCTGGAAATGCGCTGTCAGAGAGGGAATTAGCCCTTAATAAATTCTAAATGAGAATAATAATAATAATAATAATAATAATAATACATTTATTTTATATAGCACTTTTCACAGACTCAAAGATGCTTTACAACACAGGGAATACAAAAAAAAAAAAAATATATACAATAAAAACACATACAATGCAGAAAATGCAGTGGGACCAGTGGTGCAGTGGTGGGAGGAGGGGGTGTGATGGACAAAGGGGGAAGACAGACATCAAGGGAAGGCTAAGGAAAAGAGGTGGGTTTTAAGTCGAGATTTGAAGGAGGTGAGTGAGTCTGAGGTACGGATATCAGGGGGGAGTTTGGGGGCAAATGGTAGATGATATAAAAACTTTCCTATATCTATCAAATCTGCAATTTGAAAAAAAAAAAAAGTCACTTGAAACCATTCTGGAGAGATTTACAGGAACGCTGACAGAGAGAAATGCGTACGGAAACGCTGACTGCGACCATCGACAACGCGTCCTTCTCGCGTGCTGGGAGACGGCTTTTCACCGACAGATCCGGGGGGAAAGGTCAAAGGTCAGTGGAGGATCCCCCCCGCTGGGCTTACGGACGACACCAGAACAGTGGATGGCAGAGGGAATGAACCGTGCGGCGTATGTCTCTATTCCCCTGTGATCGACTGCACACCTGCTCTTTCTCTCACAGCTCGTCAGCGAGGACTCAAAACTAATACCCTCTCTCCGCTGTTCTGGTAAGCCCTCCCCGGCTCTATCGAGAGAGGGAGAACAGGGACCTGGAGTCACAGGAACGGGCGGCTCGCATCTATAAATTACACACAGCAGCAGCTGTAGACACAGAGGACCTTTGCAGCGCTGTGGCAGGACCATTCACGACCTATCCAGGCTTGTTTGCAGCTTATTTATGGATAATATTTTCACTGCTTCTAAAGAAAATATAGCAGAACAGCCTAGTGGGTGGCAGTGTAGCACAGTAGGTAAGGAACTGGGCTTGTAACCGAAAGGTCATGGGTTCAATTCCAGGGTAGGGCACTGCCATTGTACCCTTGAGCAAGGTACTTAACCGGCATTGTTTCAGTATGTATCCAGCTGTATAAATGGATATGTTGTGTAAGCTGCTCTGGATAAGAGCGTCTGCTAAATTCCTGTAATGTAGTGGTGCTGTGCGACATGTGGAAGATATGTGCAACCGAAAGGCACTTTTGCAAATAGCCACATTCAAAATTACAGCTTTAGGAAAATAACCTTTTTATAATATGCAGCTCTCTAACACTAGATTACTCTTACTGAAGTGCACTTACTCTGACTTTTCACATCTAAAAATCATTCAGATTTTTTGGCTACACCGTAATATTTGACTGCTTTTTCTTTTCTAACCATGCATGCGAAGTGCTGTTGCATGCTCTACACAGCTGATCCTCACTGGCTACCTAGCCTCTACTGTGCACTAGCGTAGCGCTGCTGTGGCAATCTGAAAGAAGGACAGCAGACCACTGCAGGCTAGCTAGGCGGCCATTTTCATTTTACATATAACGCACTTTGCCAATGATCTTGCCCAGGATAGAATTTTTCCATACAATTAATTTATACATCTGAATGTTCTCACAAAAGCAATTCAGGTTGAGCACTTTGCTCAAGGCTACGGAAGCAGCGCCCCATCAGGGAATCAAAGCCGCCATCTTGGAATCACGGGCTCAGTTCCTGATCCATAACAGAATTGCAACGCCGCCGCCACTGAATCAACGGGTCCCCGCGCACTACGAGCCTCTCCGTAGCAAACGCTCTTGTACATGCAAAGCCTGGAACCTTGCCTTCGATGACACACTTCCACAGGGGCGTTAAGGGTTTCGGGAAAAACAGCTGAGGACAGAACCAGCTGAGGACAGGCGGAGGCTGGCGACCGCTTCGGCCTCTGAGATTTTCCGTTTAGCGCGGGTGATTTCCCAGAAGCCCAGGGACGGGGAGAGGGATCCCAGAGGAAAAATCTTTTGCTCAGGATAGTCTTTTCTTTAACTCTTAAGAAAGTAATAAGATCTCAATTGTATATCTTTTTGAGATCACTTCAATCTGAATTGTCTCTTAGGAAAAAAGATGAGATAATGAGAGGATGAATTTGAGACTTCAGTAAGACGAATGGATATTGAACTGAGATGCAGTTGTTTCTCATGAGGTCACTATGAGAAAACTGAGACATATTTGAGAAGAATCATGAGATCCTAGGAGTCATAACTGAGTTTTCTTTGAGCTCTTTCTCTGATCTCATGGTCCCATGTTCAGGAAACTTAAATTATAGACTTATTTAAGATCATTTAGAGATCTCTTGTTTTGATCAGAGTAAGACGTAAGTGAGGTTATTATGTGGTTGTTTCTCCTGAGTTGAAATTGAGAAGTAGGAGAAAAAGCCTTTGGTCTCACCTTAGTATTAAAAATAGCTCATTTGTGTCTAGGAGAAATTAAAGAAACAACTATGAGATCTCTTCTTGGATTTTGCTTTCCTATGGGATGTTAGCTGAGAGCGGCCCACGGATAGCCAAGGTTTCAGTTTTCTTTTATTTCCCGCCTGTGGACCGTCTCACAGGACCGAGCAACAGACTTCGAAGTGAGAAAAGCATTAGGAGGTACAGTGTTGCTTTTAATAAGGAACATCGTCCAGGGAGACTGAAGCGCGGCTGGGGACCCTGTCGGACATTTCGTTTCGGCTCGGCAGGAGCCGGGCCTGCTCAGGCCGTTAATCTGGAGTCAGAATCGCAGGTCAGCAGAGATCTTCCTCCGGTTCCCTGCCCTTTACGGCTGCAGCCTCTGGTTTCCGCTCTTCTTTTTTTTTTCTCACAAATTGATGAACAGACTCTTGCTCGCTTGCCTTCTCAGCACAACTAAGCTCCGAGCACTCTGTTATGTTACCTTTAACCGCAACTGGCGTCAATAACGGATGCTCACGCAGCAGTTGCTGGGGGGAAGAAAAGAACGTTCTCGCCCTGACAACGTCCTCAATTGAATTTACGGGCATAGCGGTAACCACGGATACATGCGACATCGGTTCTGCGTTAACCTTAGACCTCTTCCTAAGTGAACCGAACGAGATTAGCTTCTTCGACACAACCATGTGTGAATCCCGTTAGACAGAGGTTTGGAGAAATATAACAAATCAGAGTCTCCAGGCCAAGTGTTCTTTTGTTTTAGGAAGCACTCTTTTCAATATTATAGGTCCCTAGTGGTTGATGGGTCAAAGGTCAATCTTTAGAACTGAAAGAAGTGTTCCTATTGTCCTGTAACATGGCTTATGTGACAGGGGTCCATCAGAAGCAGCCTCCCATTATAAGAGATCTCCGTGCTTCAATCCTGTGTGTCTCAGTCACATGGTTCTGGATGTGGATCATGCAGAGATAGATGGCCATTACTGGCCTGCACTCGCTCTCTGTCTGTAGACTGGACAGAAGAGTCATACCTTGGCCTTCGAGGCTCGGCGAAGGTGTAGACTGCAGCAAGCCTGTCATACGTTTCCAGGACTTCAGCTTTATTATCTCTTAAGGGGCCAGGGAGTCATTTTCCAGACCAGTTGGCTCAATTGTTTTTCCCTGTTTGTTTTATCCACCTGGAAAAGTTCCACCATGAAACACATGATGCTGTACCAAAATAGAAATTGAGTTGCATAAATGCGAACACTTATGTAAGCCTCTCAAAAAAATAAATAAATGAAAACAAATGAAAATAAATAAATAAATAAATATCCCACCAATGTTACAAAGAACAACCACATTCAGACTTAAAGGTGCAGTACACTTTTTTCATATTTGGTTTAACTTCCCTCACATCCCGGCAGATATCAATAAATTAAAAGGTCTAAGAGAAAGAAATATCTCTCTCTGACTGACCTAGGCTCTGAAATTAGGCATTCCAAATTTATCTGTGCCTAAATCTTCACAACCAAACAGGATCACTGTCTGCTATGCCTACCTGTCAATCATATTGCTGCACGTTCACAGCACTGCCAGGAGTGCCAGAGCACTGAGAGCAGGCAGGGTGGGCGGGGCTTCACAAATCAGAGCAGGTGGGTGGGCGGGGCTACACAGATCAGAGCAGGCAGGGTGGGCGTGGCTACACAGATCAGAGCAGACAGGGTGGGCGGGGCTGCACAGATCAGAGCAGGCAGGTTGGGCGGGGCTACACAGATCAGGGCAGGGTGGGCGGGGCTACACAGATCAGAGCAGGCAGGGTGGGCGGGGCTACACAGATCAGAGCAGGGTGGGCGGGGCTACACAGATAAGAGCAGGCAGGGTGGGCGGGGCTACACAGATCAGAGCAGGGTGGGTGGGGCTACACAGATCAGAGCAGGTGGGGTGGGTGGGGCTACACAGATCAGAGCAGGTGGGGTGGGCAGGGCTACACAGATCAGAGCAGAGCAGAGGTAGCTAGACTAACATTAAGAAATGCAACTCCAGTACTGCCTTTGTCATCTTACGTTTAAAACCTTTAAAAACTGTGTTTCACACTAAATTTGACATTGAGACATACAGATTATGAAAGCCAAGACATAAAGTAGTTGTTACATGTGACTGGTGACACGACAGTATCTATGTTTTCAGTAGTCAAATGAAACTCTTATTCAGATCATGAAAGCCACGACATTTTTCGAGTGAAAAATGTTTGTAGCCGCAAAAGCTGCTGGCTTAAGAAGTTAGATTCCAACCGATGCGAAACTCCGGCTCTGTCATTTTATGTTTAAAAGCTGTATTTTTCAAACCTATATTTTTACACTGAATTTGGCACTTAGACATACAGTTTATGAATGCCAGGCTATTGCTATGCTAAAATAAGATGACATAAACATCAATTTAGCTATATGAAATATAAATTGGCCATATTGACTATGATAGAATGGGCCATGGTACTCTATCCAGTACCTCGATGTCAGACAGTGTGTGTGCAGGAAGGAGGGGCTTGGGAGGAAGAGCTGAGGGGAGGGGTGGGAGGTGGTGGAGGCTTTTTTCCCCTAAAATCTATCTAAAATTCCTGGTTTCTCTTGCTAGTCTCTGCAAACTAACGAACTGCACCTGTAAGCATATATACAAAAAGGCTCCACACCTCTGACCTGCTCAAAATACTCAAGAAATCTGTAGACACTTCTGAAACAGAGATGGCCCAATTCCAAATGGATGTGCACAACAGTTGGAAATGACTGCTTCAGTGCAAATCATTGAGGAAATCACTGAAATATGACCATGAGTACAGTGAGGATATCGCTGTAGGTTCACCTCAGGAAAGGGTGTTTAACTCCCGCCGAAGCCAGCCGGTGCTTCCGGAAGCTTCCCTCGCTGTGCGCTGAGGGACAGGGCAGTCAGAGGCCTCTCAGGCCTGCTTCAGCGCGCTCTGAAGTGTTTGGGTCCGCCAGGGCCCCGCGGCCACCGCCCCAGTCCTCCACGAGCCCCGGTCACAGCAGCGAGGGCAAACACCAGCGTGTGCTCATTACATTTACATAAGTAAAGATGGCTATTCCAAAGGGCTCATCGGAGCAATCACACACACTCTCAACCTCATACATACACACACACACACACACACACACACACACTCAATCTCACACATATACACTCTCTCTCGCTCACTCTCACACACACTCTCACACTCATACACACACGCACACTCAATCTCACACACACACGCACTCTCTCTCGCTCACTCTCACACACACTGTCACACTCGAACACACACACACACACACACACACACTCAATCTCACACACACACACTCTCAATCTCATACATACACACACATACACACTCAATCTCTCACACACACACACTCTCTCTCGCTCACTCTCACACACACTCTCACACTCATACACACACACACACACACACTCAATCTCACACACACACACTCTCACACTCATACACACACACACACACACTCAATCTCACACACATACACACTCTCTCTTGCTCACTCTCACACACACTCTCACACTCATACACACACACACACACACACTCAATCTCACGCACACACACTCTCTCTCGCTCACTCTCACACACACTGTCACACTCGAACACACACACACACACACACACTCAATCTCACACACACACACTCTCAATCTCATACATACACACACATACACACTCAATCTCACACACACACACACACACACTCTCTCTCGCTCACTCTCACACACACCGCTCAGGACAGGAGAGATGAGCAGGCCATGCATGGCTCTTCCATCCAATGCTTTCAAAGGGTTTCAGAGCAAAATGATGTGATTCAGGCTCAGGTCAAAAAAGAACACAGGCAGACCTGAAAATGTCCTGAAGGTCACCTCTGTTGTCTGTACGCATTAACCGTTTGTCTCCCTGCAAACGGAGCTGCCTTTTCCTGTACAGTTCCTCAGTCCGTCCCCTACAGTGGTAATGCAGGGGAGTGCATGCATTAGCATTATTCAGTAATAACGGCGTGCTTTATCGCCTGAGGCGGTACCGTTTCAGAGGTCCGGGGGGGTACTGTAGAAGCACAGGAGGGCTCTTCTCTAACTCACGCAGCAGCCGATACGACAGCCGGGGCCTCGCACTAATCCTAACTGACCTGGCCCCGGGAACAACCGCCTGAGCTGGGAGTCAAGTTGGCTGAGAAAGACGGCCGTGCGCATTTGACACGACAGCACAGCAGTTAAAGCGTGTAGCAGGCGCCCGCATCCTGAGGGACTTCGGATGTCGCTGTACGTGCAATCCCTTCGTGCTGCCGAATATTTCACAGTTCACTAAAGCGGTTCAGATCCTGCGGCTTGCGCAACGGCATGACGCCAGTTCCCCGCTCCGGAATCGAACCCGCAACCTCCGAGCTGCGAGCCCGCTTCCCTAACCGCCCCGCACCGTCGCCCCGATAGCAGGCCTATGGCTTCAAGCAAGATCTGAAGCAGGAGAAGCAGCCAGACCGTAAGCCATTAAATGAACCCCTCGAATCCTCCTTCAAAAAACCCATAAACAATAAATGATATTTGTGAATGGAAGAATCGTTTCTGTCAGAAACATTCGGGCTGCCGCAGTCAAGGTCGCGTCGTCTCAGCTGCAAAGCATCTGACGTGGCAAAGCACAAGGACAGCACATCATAAAGCCTCTCCCTCGAATACGAATCGCCTTGAATCAACAACCTGGCACTCAATATCAACAGAAGATGACACCACCTTCCCAGGAAGGTCTCTACCTTGCCCTTTGTTCCAGATGAAAGTACATCTCCTTAAATCAGATTAGAAAGAGGGGCTGCTGTTTCAATTTCACACTGAGTCATTCCAGGGCGATATTTCTCTTTATGAGGCCAAGGTCCAGGGGTAATTTAATTTGACCATCATATTGTTCATAGCTTGGTGAAATTAGTTTCATCCCTTAAAAGACGAGTCAAACACAGTGTCTACAGCTTTAGAAAAAGATACATGCGTTGTACAGGTGTACACACAAACTGCATCTCACGTTTCCAGAAACGTAATAAACACGTGCATTACCTCACAAGGCATCAAGAAAGAACCTTGCTGTGCAGAACTGCTTTATGCAAACCAACATATGCAAACGAAGTTAGACGCCTGACCTGTCAGTCGAACGGAGAACACGACAGACCCGTCTACCTTCAGGGCAAAGGAAGGGGTAACATAGAAATGAAAAGAGACCAGCGACATCTTCAGATCAGACTCTTATCAAAGCGATGGCTCTCTCGGGCATTTTGCATCCAGAGCCCGACAGGGCTGGGCGTACTGATCTCTATGCTTGGTTTACAGGCCTTTTGGAGATAAGGGAACTCGTACCGACAGCGGAGATTTACCAGAGAAAATGCGAAAATGCAAGAACTCAGTCAGGGATTTGACCATCTGAGGCCCTTAAGGTTGGCTCGAAACTTTACTTTTTTAAATTGGCCATAAAGAATCCGCCTGAAAGTCTTGTCTTTATTTATGCTTTCGCTTATGAAGCAACTGCTTTGGGAATGGGAATGGGAACGGGGGTGGGCCAGGGATGGGAACGCGGATGGGGGCGGGGGCTGGGCCGGAGGCAGTGCGGGGACTGGAGCGGGGGTGGGTGGTGCGGGGATGGGGGCAGGGGCGGGGGCGGGGGCGGGTCAGGGGTGGGAGAGGGGATAGGATGGCGGCTTATGTCCGCGTTCGTTCTCAGAGAAAGCACACTGAACAGCTATTACACAGCCCTCAGCAACACAGCACACGAGTGAGGCTGCACGTCGCTCTACAACCTACTTTGGAGTTTCTTGAATTTAGTCATTTTCTTTGCTTTACACCGTGAACCCTTAAAAGCCCTGATAGCCTTTGTAAAGCCAGCCAGTACTTAGAAACTGCTGTAAGTATCTAAAATAGCATTCATTGTACACAAGAACTGTCTGGGCCAATCAAAACCACACTCTTTGAAATAGAAAAAAAAGACACACTCCAGGAAGTGGACCGTCCACTTAATTTCACAGATTAACTCCATTTAAGCCGTGTAATGGGATGCCATGGGTCACCGCTGCAGCGCTCCCTCTCAGGAGGGTGTGCGTGAATTTCCTATTATTGGTTCCGACCAAATATTTTCCTTAATTACATAAATGGCTATATTGCTTATTTCCTGAACAACTGTATTGGTTCACCCCTATACTGTACTGGACTATAATGCTGGTACCCCTCATACTGTACTTCACCACAATGCTGGTACCCCCTAATACAGTACTGGACCACAATGCTGGTACCCCCCTATACTGTACTGGACCACAATGCTGGTACTCCCCTGTACTGTACTGGACTATAACGCTGGTACCCCTCATACTGTACTTCACCACAATGCTGGTACCCCCTAATACAGTACCGGACCACAATGCTGGTACCCCCCCACACTATACTGGACCACAATGCTGGTACCCACCCCCCACCCCCAATACTGTACTGCACCACAATGCTGGTACCCCCTAATACAGTACTGGACCACAATGCTGGTACCCCATATACTGTACTGGACCAGAATGCTGGTACCCCCTCGATACAGTACTTGACATCAATGCTGGTACCCCCCATACAGTACTGGACCACAATGCTGGTACCCCCCATACTGTAGTGGACTACAATGCTGCTACCCCTTGTACTACACTGGATTACAATGCCGGTACCCCCTATATGTACTAGATCATAACCACAATGCTGGTACCACAATGCTGGTATCCCTCTATAATGTACCACAATGCTGGTACCCCCTATACTGTACGGGAGCACATTTCTGGTACCCCCCTATACTGGACCACGATGCTGGTACCCCCTAGTAAAACTTTTTCACAAAGGATACATGTGCATACCTTCATAAAGAACATGTCCGATCAAATAAACAACAGGGGTTGATTAAACAATTAAGGCCCGAAGTTGGTATGAAGTCCCAAAACAGATGGGCCCTCTTTGCACACCTGTCCTCTGGGCCAGGAAGAATAACCCGGCAAACAACGTGACCGGCGTATTCTCTGATGAACATCACGCGTGTTTGCATAATGAGCATGTGGATCTCTGGCTACTGTAAAAGAAATGAGTTTCATTAATCAGAGGATCCCCTGGTAGAGATTGCATTCACACAGGACCGGTGTACCATGGCTGAAAAAGCAGGGCACCATTCTAAAAAGGAAAAACAATCTCCTGAATTCATTATCTTTACACAGTCCCAGCGAGCCGAGGTTGGGGGGAAGTAATGTGTCAGTTCTTTCATTCTGGAGTCAGTACATTAATTAGCCATTAAATTATATTAGGTCAAGTTCTCCCTGCTCTTTTTAAGACACGTTGAAAAATAGCATCTTTGGAAGTTGCACCAGATAAAGAGGAGGTTGAGACAAAGAGGAGCAAAACATGGATTTCAAATACTTCGACCCTTTAGAGGCTGGTCAAATGAGAACAACTGCAGCAGACCCTTGAGCATTCAAATCAAAAACACATCGCCAACCGAAGCACGCGGCACTGACATCGGCGAGAACACGTTTATTTCACCGTTTGCAGGGACGTTGGAGGACTCGTATGAGACGTGTGACCCAGGCCCAGCTGGCGCTGGAACCATGAGCCCTGCACAGCGCTGCCTCTGATGCTGCGCATTCTGGGACAGCTGTACGGAGGGGTAAACGGACCACCAGTGCCACGGGTTCTAATGCCCGAGGGGACGGTGCTGGCCCGTACCCAGGCAGGGGGTTTGACCCAGAAAACAAGAACAAATGGATGCGAGTTTTCTGCACAGCGCACTGGATAAAGCGCGTTACTCGGGAATTCTCATCTCTGCGAGGTGGCGGGGGGGAGCCATTTGTTATTTTCTTGGATCGATCATGCTTTGCCTCCGGGGAAAAACCTGGACTCAAACCAGATCTCTCTGTCAGAGCAACAGCGAGCCTTATTAAGACCAAAATGCCACCGGTCTCAAGCAAACACGTCTTATTTCCACTAACCTTTAATACTCCGGTTTCAGCCTAGTGAGCATACAAGGCCGCGCAAAGCTACTTCATTTTAAAAAAAGAAGCTACATTAATGTGACCATTTAGTCAGGATTATTACAAACTGCCTGGAGGGATGACTACTTTACAAATGCCTTTGCTGCAGATGGTAATTATTTATAACCTGAGAAGACTATTAACATTTCCACTTGGAACACATTTCCCTTGAATAACTCAAGTGGCTTCTATTTGAATTAATGAAGTTTAAATAAAACTAAAACAAAACCAGAAATGTGTTACTGTTTGGATACACACACAAATCCAGAATTACTGCCACAATTGATATAGATATAAAAGAACTGGTACAGTAAAGAGCTATACTGTATGATCAAAAAATTTGGAAATTAGCCTATATTATTTTATACTAATGCAATGGTTCATTAGTATAAAAGTTTTGTTTATAACATATAATAATGTTCTTTCCAATAAAGATCACTTCTCTCAATAATTCCACTCACATTTGGGAGGTCTTCTACAGTGTTTTATTAGATTAGTGATAATTTGGGGGTTGGGGGGGGGGGTAGTATTTAGAAGTTCACAGTAATACTACACCAGTGGTGCCCAATCACTTGTCATGGAGGTCTGAGAGTATACAGATGTTTTTTCCAACTAATCACTACACCTGCTGATTTCACTAATTAGTTCCCTCCTCTCTGGTTGAAGGTGTGCTAGTTAGTGAAATCAGCGGATGCAGTGATTGGTCGGAATGAAAACCTAAATACTCTTGGCTTCACTGTACTACACGTCAAAAGGGTGGACCGATGTGCTCTATGTTGTGATGCACTGTATCAGGGACCTTTATCACAAAATCTGCAAACGGTCCCTGTTTTTCTGTTCCTGTCCATGTTTTTCTATTTCGGCTGTTTTGTGCATTGAGTGATTTTCCGGCGCGTCGTGTCATTTTACGTTTGAACAGAAATACCACACCAGATGATGGTCTTTGGGAGGGGTAGTTACCTCGGCTGCGGGTGGAAAGCGGTGTTTATTGGCTATTGCAGGAGGAGAGGGCAGACAGGCCTCAGTACGAACCAGTCCCCAGCCTCCCTCGGTCGCGGGAACTTGGGCACGCTCGCTTGGACGAGCGTGCCCGGACCCGAGCGCCCGCCACTCAGTCAGTCCCGCCCTCTGTAGCGGAGGCAGTCGCCCCTTTTCAGAGATCGCTAAATTCAGTAAACGCCGGCGGAAACGGTTTTCAGTAAACGCGTTTGAAGGCTAGTGGTTATCTCCAAATTTAAATGAGGAAAAAAAAATACTAATAAGTAATTTTGCCACAGGACCCAAGCACATATTTCAGTATTGTGGGAATGTGAGTGTTTCTCGGTTTGTTGATATGCTTACAGCGTAACATTTAATAACTGTTTTATGGGCTCCCTTTACACCAGAGGTGGGCAACGAGGACCGTATCCGTTTCTGGTTTTCATGCCAACTTCATGCCTTAATTACTCAATTAGCCCTTAATTTTTACATCATCTGAGAGTCTTAATAAGCACATGAACGGCCGATGAAGACTGTTCTCGTGTCCCTGAATGAAACGTGTTGCTGTGATCTAATCTACGAGTGAACCAGTGTTGCTGAACACGGCCAATTGGCTCATTTAGCCAGGATAATAGGTGGAAACAAAAACATGCATACACAGGAATGGAATTGCCCTGCCCTTACTTTAGACATTGCAGTTTTGAGGAGGCTGCTGCCAAACTGCGAAGGGGGTGGGGGGGGTGGCGGGACGCAGCTCTATCCCCCCCCCCCCCCCGCAGGGTAATCACGCCTCCCGGGAGTGCACTCCTTGCTGTGAGCCTGCCGCGTCCAAGGCCTACTCAGAGAGAAGCGACACAGCGGAACGCAACATGCAAACACATTACGGATCCACAGCCGACACAGCCGATAATTCACCAGACGGTTTCGCGGTCAGGTCTCGCTGCTGTTTTTGGAGACTCGCGCGGCGAGGAACCGCAATCGGAAGACGCGCCTGCCGCCGCGCGCCATCAGAAGAAAAACACACAGCAAAAAACATAAAGTGAAACATGGTCTGAACCCCCCCCCCCCCGTGCCTCGTTTGGGAAATGATGGCAATGCTGGGACACGCTGCTTTATTCAAACACTTCAAATGAACCGAACGGGCGTCTGTGACAGGTAATCCGCTACGCGCGATGGCAGCTAACTGCGACCTACTATGTGTCTGCTATGCGCAATGGCGGCTAACTGCGACCTGCTATGTGTCTGCTATGCACGATGGCGGCTAACTGCGACCTGCTATGTGTCTGCTACGTGCGATGGCGGCTAACTGCGACCTGCTATGCGACCTGCTATGCGTCCGCTACGCGCGATGGCGGCTAACTGCGACCTGCTATGCGTCCGCTACGCGCGATGGCGGCTAACTGCGACCTGCTATGCGTCTGCTACGCGCGATGGCGGCTAACTGCGACCCGCTATGCGTCCGCTACGCGCGATGGCGGCTAACTGCGACCTGCTATGCGTCCGCAGGCCCTTAAAGGGTGCGGTTACTCTCAGGCACGCACGGCCTCCTCCCCACCGCGCTCCGTAATGAGCCACAATTGACGGAGAAAAGAAATCATCACGCAACACATCAAAGTGAATTAAGAATGTGAAACGCGCATCTCATTTATATCTCTCCCTCCCTCTCTCTGTTTCTCTCTTTTCCTCAGTTTTCCTTTCTCTCTCTCCCTCTTAGTCTTCCTTTCTCTATCTCTGTCTCTCTCTCCCCCTCTCTCTCTCTCTCTCTCTCTCTCTCCAAGCAAACCGTTCCAACAGTGATCTAGCCATTCTGCAGTGTGCGACACGTTTCCCTGGCGCGGTTCGGCTGCACTCACACTTAGAAGGCAAGGAAGGCCGGCACATAATCGATCGTTCACACACCAGGTTAAAGCCAGTTCCCCACCCACAGGGTACGAGAAGTCATACAATGGTTTGAGGAACCCTGGCATTCTCCATATGTCTTTATTGCTATTGCAGTCACCAGAACTCAGTCCTGCATTTGTAGAACCAATGTCTGAGACAAAAAGAAAACCCAGTTCCACCTACTACATGAAATGATTGACTTTCTCATGAAAGAGCGGTGCCATACTCCTCCAACAGAACATCTATGGTCTCCTCTATGTCACAGCTCACACACGTTGTACTCCTATCAAGTAGCCACACATTGGTGGTTCTTCTTCTGTGGTGAGGGAAAGGGCAGTGTTACGTGGGATCTTTCAATTGTTCTTCAGCATGCCAGGAATCTTGGAAGAGCATTTTTGAGCATGGCCGTGCAAGTTTATTGACCTTTGATAATAAAATGTATATATATATATATACTGTATATATTGTTATTGGTATTATATGTAATGTGGCTGGAGGGTTCATTTTGATCTATTTCCGTACATTTGTAACAGCACTCTATATTTAAATATTTAAAATGCCTAGTCAAGTTAAGGAAAGCACAAGTTTTAAAAAATAAAATGAAAAATTAAACCGGTTATATAAATATAAGAAGAGGCACATTTGACAGTGAATGTTTAACAGCTCTCTCAAGATGAGGCCAATCGTCAATCTGCCTCAGATTACTCACACATCACACGCTCGGCGTCAGTCTGTTCTAATTTTAGAGCGCTTTCCTCTAATGTCTGCAAACAGGTTCATTCAGACGAGCGCGTATGGAGGCTGCCATCGGTGTCCGTCAGATTGCGCATGGGTGTATTTGTGTTTGTCGGTGCCAGTGTTTATGACTTGTTATGCAGTTTAATTCACAGAACCGCGCTGTCTGCATGCACGTTCCTTAGAGCTCATGTCCAAACTGAGATTCACACATCGAACAAGCACTGGGCTGCCTGAGGAGACTGGCAGACAGCCGTAATGCGCAGTCTGTGAGTCTACCTGCAGCATGTCTACTAAAGGTGTGACCAATTGAGATTACTCGGGTAGGAAATGTGATTATTTTTAATGATTTCAGCAGTCGGCTCGGGAACAAAACACATACCGCACGCACACACACACACACGCGTGCACACACACACACACATACACGCGTATGCACAAAAACACTAGAAACATAGCTCCAGAACACTCAGACCTAAAGTTCCCAGCATCCTTCAGAGACAAGGAGACAGGCTGTGCAACAGCCACCCTTATAATTTATTTGCCACTTCATATACTTCCCTTTTGAACACATACTCCTTCGCATTGGTTCATCCACCATCATTTTAATGGAAGAGGCACATTTCTGACTGTCTCAAGGATTTGTGAGACTTCTGAAAAAACTTCTGATTTCTGAAAAATCCATTGGGAATCTTACTATGGGGTAGAGAAGCCGCCTTCTGATTACCCCCTGAGAAATGTTGTCCGATCTTTCTCTCAGACTTGGCGTCGTTTGCAGTGAACACTCACCATTGTGCCATCGCGTCCGCTCCCGTGCGACCGAACAGCACACGCGCTGACCTCATAGCGCATTTTATTTTCACTTTGATGAACGACGTCTCTCAGGAAGGTTGGAAACCTGGTCTTCATCCCTGCAGATATCTGTGACTCACAGTGGCTGAGCGCCTCCTGTTCCCCAGCTGATTTCACCCAGACTTCGTTAACAAAGTTACGTAAATAACTTTGTTAACAAAGTCTGGGTGAAGTCAGCTGTACAAGACCCAGTAAATATGACTTAATGGACACTTTTTTTCCCTCAATGTCAATGAGCAATTTCAGCAGGGAGTAGCATGCTCTACAATCAAGGAGGGCTCCTTAATCCTCAAAATAGCACCAAATTAACCGCTGTTAGATGATTAGCAATTTATCTATTTATTAAGCCTTCCTAATACCCTTGACCCTCTGTGTCTCTCCTGATCTTCCTCGCAGAGATGAACAGTTCACTCTTCCCTACCTGGGTAGTTAAGGGGGGATAAATATTGTTGCTTGTAATTGCTTATTGTTTGTTTATTTGGAGCTTTAAATACTTATTTTTTCTTCAATTTGTACAGTTCACCCCCATACACACACACACACACACACACACACACACACACACATATATATACATACCAAAACACACATATATTATTGCATCTAATAGAATCATACAAAATCACTGTGATTATAGTTCCATTTCAAATAAGTGAACCTGAAAATAAAATGCAAGTAGTCAGTCACTGAAACAAAATGATACCCTTTACTCCCAATCTGCAAAGAACTTATCCTGCCTGTCACTGCAACTGCTCACTGTTCACTGTTCTGATGCGTAGCACAAGGGTACAGACCTGGCAAAGCCGCCTTGTTCTCATGTTTATAAGGACCCTGGTGAATGATTGCAACATGGCATTTTATCACCTTGTCCATTAGGAATAACAGTGTTTTTATAAGGCATTAGACACAGTGTTTAACCCTTGGCCACCGTGGTCTATAACTCAGCCCGCCTCATCAAACTCCACGGCACACAGTGCACTGTCCTGTCATGGGACAGTGCTCAAAAGAGTACTGCTCGCTGAGGCGTCAGGATGAAGCCCTGCACCGTTATTTCATTACAGGAAGTATCCCTGGCTCCGCCTCCAAGCAGCAAAAAACGCTGTTCTCCTCTGTTAGGGCCACTGTAAATCAGTGGTGATAGACTCCAGTCCTGAGGGCCACACTATCTGCTGGCTTTCTCTGCATTTCACAACTGAATACATTTGAGGAGCCGATTCGTTCAAGAGTCCACACACGTCATTTCTAAGGCCCCGGTCTGCTGCTGATCGAATGGAAACTACGAAAACCTGCAGCCCTACAAGGATGTGAGGTTTGAACAGTGCCTGGGTATACAGATTGAGTGAAAACACTGTTCGCGGAACATATAAATATTTAAAAAAGAAACATTCATGTAAAGCACAAGATGAAGCTCAAAGCGACTCTTCCAGCTCTGCTGTATGTAGTCCCAGCAGAATTGCATTGCAGTTTGTCGATGGTTTCTTTATTGAGGAAATGAGGCCACCTCTGTTAGTATTTTACTCGTACTTTTATTATTTATTATTTTATTATTTATTTTATGCTTTCTCCTCGGGAGTAAAAAAGAGGTATGAGGACAACCATGTTTTGTGCTGTGGTCTTTTTTGTAATTATTGTTTTTGAAACTTAATTTAAAAAAAATAATTTGGCAGGACATGGGGCTGTACATATCCTCTTCCCTCCATAATTTGGAATGTCAAATTATCTGCAAACCACCGTTCATGCGCGAACCCCACTCGATTCGGGAGAGTGTAGACAGCTGCGGTTCTCCAGGACACACGGTGTCACCAGCTGCTTCGCTTCACACCGCAGACTCCAGCTAAGCTCACACAGAGTGGAGCCGGAGGAAGACCTTTCACACAGAGCGGAGACGGAGGAAGACCTTTCACACAGAGTGGAGACGGAGGAAGACCTTTCACACAGAGTGGAGACGGAGGAAGACCCTTCACACAGAGCGGAGACGGAGGAAGACCTTTCACACAGAGTGGAGACGGAGGAAGACCTTTCACACAGAGCGGAGACGGAGGAAGACCTTTCACACAGAGCGGAGCTGGATGAAGACCTTTCATAGGGAGGAAGACCTTTCACACAGAGTGGAGACGGAGGAAGACCTTTCATAGGGAGGAAGACCTTTCACACAGAGTGGAGACGGAGGAAGACCTTTCATAGGGAGGAAGACCTTTCACACAGAGCGGAGATGGAGGAAGACCTTTCACACAGAGCGGAGACGGAGGAAGACCTTTCACACAGAGCGGAGATGGAGGAAGACCTTTCACACAGAGCGGAGACGGAGGAAGACCTTTCACACAGAGCGGAGACGGAGGAAGACCTTTCACACAGAGCGGAGACGGAGGAAGACCTTTCATAGGGAGGAAGACCTTTCACACAGAGTGGAGCCGGAGGAAGACCTATCATAGGGAGGAAGACCTTTCACACAGAGTGGAGCCGGAGGAAGACCTTTCATAGGGAGGAAGACCTTTCACACAGAGTGGAGCCGGAGGAAGACCTTTCATAGGGAGGAAGACCTTTCACACAGAGCGGAGCTGGAGGAAGACCTTTCATAGGGAGGAAGACCTTTCACACAGAGCGGAGACAGAGGAAGACCTTTCATAGGGAGGAAGACCTTTCACACAGAGTGGAACTGGAGGAATACCTTTCACACAGGGCGGAGACAGAGGAAGACCTTTCATAGGGAGGAAGACCTTTCACACAGAGCGGAGACAGAAGAAGACCTTTCATAGGGAGGAAGACCTTTCACACAGAGCGGAGATGGAGGAAGACCTTTCACACAGAGCGGAGACGGAGGAAGACCTTTCATAGGAAGGAAGACCTTTCACACAGAGCGGAGACAGAGGAAGACCTTTCATAGGGAGGAAGACCTTTCACACAGAGCGGAGACGGAGGAAGACCTTTCACACAGAGCGGAGACGGAGGAAGACCTTTCACACAGAGTGGAGCTGGAGGAAGACCTTTCATAGGGAGGAAGACCTTTCACGTGCGGCCCACTGGCATCCAATCGACCGGCGGGGGGGGGGTAAAATAGCTGTGACGCGCGGACGGAAGCTTGGCGATGGTGCGTCGCGCTGTGGATTCCACGGCCCGGCCCGGATTCCAGCCGAGACTGTGGGGCTCATTCAGCCTCAACCAAACGACCCAGCCAGCCCTTTAGTGCTGGAATGGCATGTGCTGACTTTATTTATGAGCGAGAGAGAGATGTGAAAATGAGAGAGAGAGAGAGATAGAGAGAGGGGGGAAGACAGTGAGGGAGCGAGAGAGACAGAGAGAGACAGAGATAGAGAGAGAATGAGAAAAATGAGATGCACGTTTCACGTTCCTAATTCACTTTGACGTGTTGCGTGACGAGAGCATTGCCAGAATTGAAAGCGGCATTGGCCCACACAATGATAGGGAGATAAATAAATACAGCGTGACTGAACGCACTCTTCCTAATTTTAACATACACTGTAGCACCAGCGCTCTGTAATTAAGCCATTAACCCTTGGTGTGCACAGCTATGTCAGACCGCCCTGACCAGCGGCTCATAAATCATAATGATTTAGGCCTGTGTTCTCCAGTCGCCACCCCATCACAGCTTCTCACCATGATGTACACAGTTATGAATTATGCAAGCTAATTAATAGCACTTATCCAGACGACCTGTCACCGTTCAGTCAAACCAAGCCCATTCCCCTAGTGCACGATCACACTCAGAGCAAATAGGACCAATGCACGATTATGAAAAATTGAATGATCTATGCTCATTTAATTAAAAAAATAATAATATCATTATATCACAATGTATCATCAATTATCAATAAAGTGTTATTACATAACCTATTAGGCCAACACTAGTGTCGGTTAAACTGATAAAAAAAATTATTACACAAATCCAGCATAATTTCCATTCTTTCATGTGAAGTGTGCACGAACATATATTTCCATTTGGATACAACTACAATACTTTTACAAGAGCATTCAATTTTTGGAAACAAAATTCAATTTTTTGTACAGCTCCTCCTGGTAAGAACTGCCAGCTATATAAATACTACTCAGGTAGGTATAGATCAGCAAAGACAGACTAACTATAGCTTTCCGGAAAGAAGTGGCAAATAGCCAAGGAAGCTCACATTTCACAGAAGTTGGCTTATTTCAACCTGTGGGCTAAACCCAGATGCACAGATCAAAAGAAATTCGGAAACAGCATTTTATAAAATAGCGACGTGTTCAGCACATTGCTCAGCGGCTGCAGTGAAATGGACTGCAGGTCGTTCTACAGAGAAATGAGCGGCCAACGCAACACATCCATTCTCTTTTGTTAACCTCATGAAGGAATTCTCTCTCCATCATACACTAAATGGTAAATGGACTGCATTTATATAGCGCTTTCATCCAAAGCGCTTTACAACTGATGCCTCTCGTTCACCAGAGCAATTAGGGGTTAGGTGTCTTGCTCAGGGACACTTCGACACGCCCAGGGCGGGGATCGAACCGGCAACCCTCCGACTGCCAGACAACCGCTCTTACCTCCTGAGCTATGTCGCCACCTATAGGTCAGCGGGGGGCTGTCTTCCCTATGGACTAGACAAAGCCCCGATGTCCCAGTGAAGAGAGAGGCTTCGAGATGAGAGGGAAAACTTAGGTCCGGATTCAATGGGGTCATGAAAGACATACTATGCAAGATTTTTACTTTGAAAAGTTCATAAAATAACCATGTTAAGGCATATCTATGATGCACAGGCAATCTCTGTCTGTATGCACTTTCGTCATATATGTGCACCTTAACCTGTATTTGGGTTGCCATGTTTTCTGTTGGACCTGTAAGTAACGTTATCTCTAGCTATTCAGCTAGCCATGTTAGGTAGCTACATAGCCAAAATCGGGTACTTGGGGTGAGTGAAGACAGAGGAGGAGACTTCTTTGATTATAAACACGGGACCACAGCAAGGTTTAAAATCCTGCATAGTATGCCTTTAAAGATACCATAGCTCTTTTTGCAAAAAGTGAGTGGTTCCTCAGTGTCCTGACAAAAGAAACAAATTGGCTCTCTCAAACTGCCATGCAGTAACACCCCTCTTTAATTAGTGCATCAATTCCTTCCCTTTCAACCATGGTGTGTTGAGCGTTCTGGTGCAAAACTGGCAGTGCTTCATGCAGGGTGGGACTACACATTGCTAATAGTTGACGTTAGCTTCCCCCCTCCACAGGAAAGTGCTATGAGACCACAAAATGCACTAAATAAATGCAAGCCATCATCACTATAACTATGACTGTCGATCGGGGAGGTGGAAGATCAAACACTTACGCTATAGTGCTCATAACGATAGAATGCTGTGTTTGCTACGCTGCTTCATTGCTGGCATAGTAACAGAACAAGGCCTTCCTGTGCCATCTAACACACATCATTTTGCCCTCCTCTATCAGCTGAAAACACTAAGTTCTTCCTTTACACTGAAAACAACATAAAAAAAAACCTTTTCCACAGAAGTCGAGTAAGTACAAGAGCACTAACTTATCCATCAGTCAGAACTACAAAATTACACAGCGTAAAGGCCGGGACATTTTCTAACCTTGTTTTCTCTGAATAAATGGGTCTTTTAAAAATGATTTATAGAAAAATTACTGGGTGGTTAAGAGAATATTCAAATGAAAATGCAAATGCGACAAGTCAATTTAAAATCATTTTATGTGTCATTCTTCATGGCGATCCTCTATGCATATTTATGTAGTACATTGACATTTGTGCAGGACCTCGCTGGATTGAATAGCCTAATGAATTTGTTCATGCTGTCAGACTTTCAAACACAACTGACAAGTGAACTGGCTTTTGAGCTTGTACTCATGGCCATTGTTCTATTTAACACCCACATGCTTCCAGAATATGCATGTAAACATTAATATATTTAGACTGTTTAATCTTAGTGCTGTACAATAAGTTCCCCAACAGACTACAGCTTACAGACAGCATTCCACCAGCTTCAGAGCAGCACTGCTTCACAATCGCCAATTAGAGTTAACCAAACTATAAAACAAATCAAAAACATATATTTGGAATATTCGAAGACCAGTACCAAACTCCAAAATAAACTGAATTGCTATCGGGCCCTAAACAGAGAATACACACAGGCAGAATATCTCTTCTCTGTCAGAGATATGAAGCAGAGACAGATCCTGACCAAGTACAGGCTCAGTGACCACACCTTAACAATTGAAAAAGGTAGACAAAAAGTCATGGTTGCCCAAAGAGGAACGTTTATGTGGTCACTGTAAGACAGGAGAGGTGGAGGCAGAGATACACTTCCTAGAGAGATAGAGAAAGGAAGAATAAGACGGAGACAGAGAGAGAAAAAAGGGAAAACTGTGAGTAAAAGAGAGAAACAGAGAGAGGGAGACTGAGGGAAAGAGAGAGAGAGGAAGAGAGAACAGAACTGTGCCATTTTGGCTCAGGCCTTGGGTTCAGACAGGGTGACCATGAATCCACACTGCAATAAAAGGAGAGGAGAGGAGGAGAGAGGCAGCCTGCTTTATACAGCGAGCACCAACTGTAAAAATGTGAAGAATGATGCACAAGTGGCATATTAAAATGCATGCACTATGTTTCTCGGGTACAGCACAATAGCCTCCATTCATTTTGGTGATCACCCATCTTCCCACACAGGGAGATGGGGGGAGTAGGGGGTGCTTGAATTGAATTCTGACATTGGACTTCTCACCAAATGGTTCAGGCTCAAGATGCAACATTTGGGTAGGCTTTCATGCAGGTCCTCTGAGACTTCCATCCAAAATCCTGTTCGCAAAATTGAGATGGCCAATCATATACTAGTAGTAGTAGTAGTAGTAGTAGTAGTAATTTATTTTGGTCCTTATTAACAATTTTCCAAAAAGAATGCACATAGAAATAAATAAATAACAATAAGGCATTAAATGAAATTAAATACTACTTCACTGTACTACTACACTAATAGATGGCTTTCACTGATGTGATGAATAAAGTTTTATCTTTTTAAACATTTAAGTTGAGGCACTGGGTAAAGATACGTACATCAAAATGAAGTATAATAACTTTTGGATTTCCATTTGGTGCTTTTATATACAAAATCCACTGGGAAACGTAAACACTCACATAACTACCTGTTCCTGATCTATGATGTCTACACAGTGAAACTCTGCTGGTGTGTGTCTGAGTTTTGCATGTCTGTCTATTTATAAAAACGAAAGAGTGACTGAGGTACGATCCTGCCTATGGAATAACGTTGTCATAACATTCCAGAAACGCTGTGAGAGCATTTAGTGTTAGCTAGGAACCTGTCCCCTCAGTGCCACTTCACCATATCTGACAGCACAGAAAATCAATGAATCTCAATCTCTGCTTTCCACTCCCTATTTTCACATAGCTGCTATAAAACACAGCATCAGAAATGCGTCGACGTATGGCGTCCCATCGCAAACTTACTGATACGTGAACACTTCCAAAGGCATAGATTCACCCTAATTTATATGTGAGGCAGAAGTTGTACTCACAGACATCTGTCCTGCATGGAAGAACGTCACACCTGCATTTGTAAGTCAAAGCTATTTTGACTGCTACTTTTACACCAGGCCAGCCAGTGGAGGATGGGTTCCCCCCCCCGAGATTTCTCCCCATCGGGGAGTTTTTTCTTGCTACTGTTTGAGGGTTTTTTCGCCCCACTGGGGAGTTCATTTTGACCTCATGTGCTTGCTATTTGGGGGTTCAGGCCTGGTTTTTGCTCTTTTTCCGCTACTCTGTAAAGAGTCTTTGTGACAGTTTCCTGTAAAAATCACTGCACAAATAAAATTGATTTTATTTCATAGAACACAGGCCTGATGCTTTCAGCCACATTCCTTCGCAATGCCACACTGAGAGCATGTTTAGGTACTTAGCATTGAACACAAATGTGTAAAACGTCAGGAAAACCCACACTAGCGATGCATCTTTGCTAATGTCGAGAGAGTGCTGCATCCATTTTCCGAGTTTCAGGCATCGCAGCCATAACAAGCTTCCACTGCCAACAGGCTGCCAAGCTGCTTTAAGTGCTACATCTTGTTCATTTACCAATATTGTCTTGAAAACGGTGCATGGGAAGAGGCTTGTTTCCACATGAACACCATCTTAAGGCTGAGCCACCTTAATGTGTAAAAGCCAGTAGAGTGGACACAGCAGTGATGTTCACAGACAGATTCTCTGTATGGAAGCCAAGGGGATGATATTACACACTTGCGCACTGGTGCTTGCATTTTATACATTATCCTTTCACTCAGTCGGATACGTTTACAAAAACAATTCAGGTCAAGGACCTTCATTCAGCCGTAGAGCAGCTGCTTCAACATGCTGTCATACTGTTCAAGTGGCTGGGGTTCTGGCTTTTGGATAACTAATTATGACAGTAACAATGTGACTAGTGCCATAGAGATCACAGGACCGACCGCACAAGTGCTAGTGCATTGGAAAGGTAATACACGTTTGGAGAAACTACTGTCCCGTTTTGCTGTTCATGCTGCGGATTTCACAGGAAACTGTCCAGTGTTAACTCAACTCTAACAGAGTACAGTACATATCAGTCCAATGGGGACCATATGTACTCTGTAAGAGCTGATTTAACACTAAACACTTTACTGTGATTGACTTTGGTGTTTGTGTGAACTTCTTTCTGAAATTAGCCTTGTTAGCCTTGCCACCTTGTTCGCTAACAACTTTATATGAGCATTTCATTTTTTAAAACATATTACGCATTTTTGCTGTTTTTATGTTCCAGCATTATAAGAATGTTTTTGTGTGTTACAAAAAAAAGTGAGAAGCATTTGTTTGTGAAAAAAATTAACACATTTTTAGCTCAGAACAAACTCCAGGCCAAAGCTTTAAAATAGAATTGTGAATGGTGTTTGTTGTGAATATTTTGGGGAGATTATTTATTTATTTTTTAGCAATTTCCCTCTCAATAGGGCAGTATGTGCTGAGGACAGCGATATTCAATACCAGTACCAGTACAATCAATAACAGGCGAAGAGACTAATCTCGTTTCCCATCTTTTTATTCGCGGAATGCTTGAGAAAAATCCAGGTGTTATTGAAGAAGGTTACATCCCTTCATAGACCTGACCTCTAGGCCATGGGATTCTTCGGATTTACAGGCTTTGACAATAAAACAAAGCATAGTGCACAGCAAAAACCGCCCCTTTCAAAATTATTACATCGTTGAAATTTAATTTCCCAAATGCTATTACAGTATGAACACAAAACATTTAGGCTGCTGGAATATTTACTCAAAGTTCCTATTTTTGTTTCGTTTTAAGGAGAAACACCTTTGAGACAACTAATGGAACAACACATAGAGTGAAAACAGATGTAAGTGAGGAAATAATATAGGATATAAAGCTGCATCACGGAAACGGACGTCATTAACAATCATATAAAAGGGTCCAAAAAGAGCAAACGCACCTGCGATTAAGGTTTCCAACGTCATCTCAGGTTAACTACAGTGCTTACCCTGAATGACTTTATCTGTTCATGATAGGAGATGGGTCTTCACACCAGCCAGATGATACTGGCTGTAACGAACCTCAAATATATTGGAGGGATTTGCAAAGATTTACTTCAGATGAATTTATTTGCAGTCATCCTGCGTGATAAAATAAACAGATAATTAATTCACTATAAAGTCGTGCTTTCTCGTGCCCGAGTGAACTGCATTGTTCAGACAAAAACAGTGGGAATAAGAAAAGCCGTGCTGTGTTAGACAATTGTTTCTAACAGGCGATAAAATACAAACAAAAAAAAATCTATAAAGGACTAGAAGGAGCCACGTTATTTTTATTCCAAATGGACACTGGGGCCAGAAGACTCGCTCAGTTCCCCCAGCGCCTGTCCTGGCAAAACCCCGTCTCCAGATATAGCCTGGTGACTATCGCAGTCATTAAAAGCGGAGAGCGGAGCCGGCCGTAAACGCATCAACGGGCCGCTGACGAGCCGCGTCGAGCCGCGATGAATCACGCGCGCGGCGACACGTGTACACACGCACACCTGGCCGCAACAACATCTGACAGGCTGCGAGACAACAACGGCAAACAGCGGTGCTTCGCCGTATCTACGCTAACGGTCGGTGTTTACGACCGTAACGAGGACCGGATGTTCTCACTCCCACGCCCTTTGCAGTGACACACACACACACGCACACCTGGTCATCGCAAAATCTGACAGGTTGCTTGACAACAACTCACTGCAAACAGCCCTACTTTCGACGGTGTCGGTCAAGTTTTATGACCGTGTTTTTGCGGTTGTTCTCACGCTCATGGCCCCTGGGCTTGTATTTATTCTCCTGACCGACTGACCTGAAGCCCTTATCTCACTGCGGAGAAAGAGAAGGATGTGTCACCCTGTTCCCACCGCATGACCGAACGATACCCTCGTCTGTTTGTGCCTACCCCCCCATCCCCCCCCCGTCCCCCCATCCCCCCGGGCCCGGTTCCAGCACTATCCCCATCCATGTCCCTTAAGTTCAACAGGGCAGCGAATGACACAAAACATCAAAGAGGGGAGGTGGTTTCCCCTGAAGAGGAACATGAATTTAATGGCTTTCTGTTTAATCGTGGTTCCGGGGCAGTGGTCAAGTTAAGCAAACGCTCGCTCCTAAGCTGAGGGGATTCTTGCGCCCGGGTGATCCGAAATTAAAGCAAACATTCGGCGAGAGCCGCGATGTTTAACAGAGCGCGGATCGGTCCCGGGTTTCCGATCGAATTTCACCTCTCAGCAGAAACTGCAAACGATAAGGAGCCGAACGAGTGAAACGCATGCGCTGGCAAAGGCAGACTCGGAGGATAAAGTGGCCGGGGGATAAGCGGCCTTTTGATGTCACATTAAACATTAATCAGGGGGCTAACAGGAGACAAGAGTCAGAGCAGGGCAACGCTACCTGCAGTACATCTCCAAGTCCCCAAGTTCAACAAAAGTGCTCATGCATAAGTAATGCTCAGCGCTTAATTAAGGAAGCACAACGCGGCAGAGCTCAAAGAAAACATACGTGGGAAGCAGGTGGGCAGGGGAATGTAAGGGGGCATGGCGTTGGACTAGCAGAGTGGGTGAAGGGGCGAAGCTTAAAGTGAATGGGAGTGGTGGGGTCTGTAAGGGGGTGGGGCTTAAAGTGAATGTGAGAAGCGGGGTCTGTAAGGGGGTGGGGCTTAAAGTGAATGCGAGAAGCGGGGTCTGTAAGGGGGTGGGGCTTAAAGTGAATGTGAGAAGCGGGGTCTGTAAGGGGGTGGGGCTTAAAGTGAATGGGAGGGGCGGAACTGAAAGTGAATGGGCGGGGCGCGGTCTGTAAGGGGGCGGAGCAGGAAGGGAATGGGAGAGATGGGGTCTGTAAGGGGACGGAGCCAAGAGTGCGTTGGGCTAGCAGTATGAGAGGGGCAGACCTTAAAGTGAATGGGAGGGACAAGGTCTGTAAGGGGGCGGAGCTCAAAGTGAATGGGAGAGGTGGGGTCTGTAAGGGGGTAAATCCAGGACTGCATTGGCCTAGCAGTGTGATAGGGGGCGGAGCTCAAAGTGAATGGGAGGGACAGAGGAGTGCAAGGGGCCCCGAAGCACTAAAGATCACACACATTATCACCTAGCAGTCAACGCAACATCTACTTTCAAGCCACCGCTATAAATATCACCATGAATTTTACATATAATAAAGAATAATTTGCATAATTATACAACGATTAATTAAATTTACTATCATTTAAATGTACCATTCACTAATAAAATCTTTGGAAGGATTTATCCTTTTTTTTTTTTAATTGTACAAATGGACAAATTTGCTTCTCGATGAAGTGCCGATCCCCAGCTTGGAGGTCCCGGAGCATGGACAATCATGATTACAGAGGTGCTGGAGTGAAGCTCTCGCTCAAACACAAATGAGGAAATAATGATAAGCAAAAAGAAGCTAAATCCTGCCCAATGCTAAAATAAGAATCAGTCCCCGCGGAGAATGATTTTCCATTCATCAAAGGGCCCAGTCATCTCAATGCTATCTGTATTTCTGTCAGCGATGCAGATAAGAGCCCCTTCGTGTCTTTTATCTTTGCTTATTCTGTAAGGAGCGAGTCGATCTGCTTTCACTTAAAGATGGCCGCTGTGCTGTGGTGACAAACGGCTCAGTATCTGATTACCCCGCCCGTGAAGGCTCGGCTTGGCACGACTTCCCTCCAGACCTGGGTCAAACACTTCAGGTGGAGTATCACCTGACCGTTTGAGACACCGGTCAAATTCCATCAGATTACAGACCGTTAAAATAAACAAAATGCTAATAAAGAACAGGTGGAGGGGAACTGAAATGACGTGATACATGGAGCGGTCAGAGCGGCACGTGAAGCATCACAGCCGCGACACCCAGAACCAGGGCCATCACTAGTGCGGTGAGAGGTGGTGAGTCCAGGGGCCCACAGCTTGGAGGGAGGGGGGGCAGAGCTAAAAAAAATATATTTGTTTTATTAAAAAAGGGCGGAAATTGTTAGAGAGCAATATTCTTTCAGGGGGCCCAGAATTCCTAGCTCCGCCCCAGCCTGGAACGCCACGGCAAGGACTGGAGCTTGACTGCAGTACAGAGGTAAACTTGGGATTCTCACTTCCTGTTAATTGTGTACCCTTCCTGGATGCCTGGCCTGCCTCCCTCTGCAGAATGAGGCTCATGAATGGGTAATGAGCGTGCGGGTCAGTCGTTGACAGTGTGAGTCGAGCAGAGGGCTGTGGAGGAGGTGTCCCCCAATTCACAACGATGAAAAACGCGACTCGAGCCAAACCCCAAACAACTGCGCAGGATGAGCCAAACCCCAAACAACTGTGCACCCCAAACAACTGCGCAGAACAAGCCAAACCCAAACAACTGCACAGGATGAGCCAAACCCAAACAACTGCGCAGAACAAGCCAAACCCCAAACAACTGCACAGGATAAGCCAAACCCCAAACAACTGTGCACCCCAAACAACTGCACAGGATAAGCCAAACCCCAAACAACTGTGCACCCCAAACAACTGCACAGGATAAGCCAAACCCCAAACAACTGCACAGGATAAGCCAAACCCCAAACAACTGTGCACCCCAAACAACTGCACAGGATAAGCCAAACCCCAAACAACTGCACAGGATAAGCCAAACCCCAAACGACTGCACAGGATGAGCCAAACCCCAAACAACTGTGCACCCCAAACAACTGCACAGGATGAGCCAAATCCCCAACAACTGCACAGGATGAGCCAAACCCCTAATAACCGCACACAATTGATTTTACTGATTCACATGGAGGCTATGCCAGCCACAAAGCAAATTGATTCAGTAAGGTACAAGAAAGAAAAAGAAACAAATAGCCGATCAATGGGCGTGTGCCAAATCCTCAAAATAGAACAAATTAGGGTTATCTTAACTAGTGAACGCACGCGCTGACGTTTGAAAGGAGATTCTTTTCTTTTATTGTGCCCAAACCCTGCTTGTTATTCGTAGCCTCCAGCCGATCCGGCGTCACGGTAGCTGGGTAACAGTGTTTGTTCTCCCGCTTCTTTCATAATTCATCCGACCCGAGCCGCAACACGAAATTCCCTTTGTTGCTCTAGCGTACACGTAGCCCGAACCAGTGGGATTCCGCCTCGCCTCGCCCCCCCCCCCCCCCTCACCCCACCCCACCCTCCCGCTGCACGCTCGCCCCCGTTTCTTCTTAGCGTGGGTTTGTAGCGAATTCGACGACTGCGTCCCGGGAAAAAAAATAAAACAAACAAAAACAAAACGTTTCGTTATCACTGCCGCTACATGCTCGAACCCAGTGAACCGAGGCGCTCTTAGCCAAATAGCATCGTTAGCTGGTCCTCACCCTGAAGTGACTGGGGGTATTTTTATCCCTGAGTACATGCGGGATAAGTGGGTGGCTCAATGGGAAATCATCCAGATGGGTATTAAAGATCAGGGGACACACCAGATGGATGTGGGGGGAGGAGGCGGAGGGGGTGAATTATGACCCAAAGCCCTTTAAAATCTAGAAAGAAAGCAGAGCTTGTGTTCCATCCTGATTGCAGATCCTTCCACTCCATCCCCTGGTGTGCCCCCTGCCCAGCAGTATCATACTGGCACAGTGTTGAGGCATTAGCCAACCTCCCCGATAACACAGGCAGGCTAAAGAGCTCTACGCTTAAGAGGACAGAGGAACCGCAGATTACACAACCTCTCCACGCCCAGCTCCTCCACAGAGGGTGCCGGCTGGTAATGTGAGTTTTACGATCCTACAGTACATTACAGTACTGGGCAGCCAATGCTGCATTATAATACTGTGCTGAAGTTCAAGAAGACACGTCAAATGGGAATGTTTCAGATTCAATAGTGGGTAGACAGAAGGTCTGATGTTCAGAACATGGAGCAGAATATATGGTCAATAGAATCTGTGACAGAAGTTTGAATATTAAGAATATGTAAGTTAAGTGTCTGGTCCATGTACGCTATCTGTGGTTCAATGCTCCACATT
Organism: Anguilla anguilla; assembly: GCF_013347855.1. Taxonomy (NCBI): domain Eukaryota; kingdom Metazoa; phylum Chordata; class Actinopteri; order Anguilliformes; family Anguillidae; genus Anguilla; species Anguilla anguilla. The sequence goes on along the minus strand of NC_049211.1, from coordinate 40,853,801 downwards.
GGGCAGTACACGCATTACTGTTCCCGCCCTGTCCTCTGATAAGAAAGTCTCTGTGCGTCATGTTTGGATGGCTGAAGGAATTTTAGGCCAGCTGGTTTAGTGGACACGCACAGGAGGAGGGAGAGGCTGGCACAGACATTCCAAAACACATGGCATGTGCCTTTAGTCATATTGCAATGAAGGAACACACACACACACACACACACACGCACACACACACACACACACACACACTCACACACACACACACACAGAAACCCAGACTCTCACAATTCAAATTCACAGGCACAATGTTCGCAATTCAAATTCACAGACACAGACCACGTTCACACATCAAACACATACACACACCAAACACACAAACATTCAGACACACAATTCACTTAAACATCTCAATTTTGCATCTGTTTGGACTTTTTGATCAGTTTGACAATGAAGAGCAAGATTTTTTTTAAATGGTGACATATAAAACACTGACTGGTAGCACTTCTGAAAAAAACAGGCCTACTTTCACTGGCTGATTATCATCCCGCACCAGCTTTCCTACAGGGGTATATTTCTGCAGGCATCAGCATCTGGGGCTCCCTGCAGTACAGTACTGTGAGAGCGTCATAAAGCTGCACAAAAATGAAAACACATTACTCCGATATTAAAGGTCCTCTTAATGTAATAGACTTTGGACACGAGCCCACTGCTGGGTGTACTTTCGTATCGATTGGCACGCATGATAATTCACGCGAGTATCCAGAGCCGTACATTACAGGAAGAGAATGCGGGAAATGCGTTCAGTTCTCTCTGAGTAAAGTTAATTATGTTTTGTCGATGAGATTTTAATTACGAGGAGGAACAACTGAACTCTGAAGCCCTTTATTTGGGAGAATTTACCTAAACGTAAATGACAATTAAGTAAACGTTACAGCTAAAAGCTTACTTCATTAATTATTCATACAGTCTTTCCCCTATTTGAGTGTTTATCTTGTCTTAACTTTGAAGTAAACAATCCTGTTCTGTAGAATGACTGTGAGTGTGAGTACAGACAGCACAGATACAGGAAGTGGTAGTCCTACGTCATACGCGCACTTCTGTGAGTGTGAGTATAGACAGCACAGATACAGGAAGTGGTAGTCCTACGTCATACGCCCACGTCTGGGCTACTTTTTTGCGCTGGCATAGCGCCGGGGCTAATTATAAGCTCCAGGCCCTGGCGCTCGTATCCGGGAAACCGGGGTCACAGCTCCTTCCTATCTCCGTTCCCCTTGCCAGACATTGCACTCCTGAGGACTCTCCTGAGGGCGATGTGAGGTCATCTGGCACTCTTTCCCGCCCCCAGAGTGCTAGCTTGAGGTACACGCTATAAGACCAGTAGCGGCGGTTTCTGCAGATCGTGGTTTCGAACGCTGTACCGAGGTAATGCCGCTGTTCGCTTTCGGCTCATTGTGCACGTGAGTTTGATGCAGGACGCGCTAAATTCCACTTGCGTGCATATATTTTCAGCACCTGCAATCACAGTGTTACTGGCTGTGCTGAGCCCAGGTTGCAGTTTAAATAGATGAAAATGCCCATGAAAGTAAATGAGTGTCTAGAATTTGGGAAGCGAGAGCTCCTGTTCATTTGGAATGCAGATGCACTGGCTCACAGCCCGTTCCATTCATCACAGTTCAGTTTCATTCACCACAGTTCAGTTCCATTCACCACAGTTCAGTTCCATTCACCACAGTTCAGTTTCATTCACCACAGTTCAGTCCCATTCACCACAGTTAAGTTCCATTCACCACAGTTCAGTTCCATTCACCACAGTTCAGTTTCATTCACCACAGTTCAGTCCCATTCACCACAGTTCAGTTCCATTCACCACAGTTCAGTTCCATTCACCACAGTTCAGTCCCATTCACCACAGTTCAGTTTCATTCACCACAGTTCAGTCCCATTCACCACAGTTCAGTTTCATTCACCACAGATCAGTGCAAAACCGTTTACATTGGGAGAGGGCCATGGGAAAAGCCCTCTCTCAGCATATTTCAGCCTGTGAAAAGAAAAGGCCATTTTATGCACCATCCGCCATTTCTAATTAATTTAAATATAACACATGTCTGAACACAATTTAATTCACAGTTGTGCTGCAACATATAGGACAACTATCTAAACAGGCAATGAAAAATACAATTATATACACAGTGCAGTGAGCTCAGCACAAAGCTCACACGGGAGGTCTTGTTAGGTCAGTCAGCGTTTCGGTGTAAAATCACCTCAGATTCATTAAGAGGGCAATTAAGGTCTGCGAGGGGAAATGTAAAAGTGTGAAAGACTCATTTGCACCAATGGCAGGTGTAGAATGCTATAAAAAGAGACATAAGCAGTGGTCCCTTTAACACAGGATCCTGCATTTGTTATGCTGGGGAAAAAAGGAGCCAAACAACAGCGAAAATACACTGCATTGAATAAACACAGTTATTATGAGGTCTTTAAAAAAATTAAAATTACAATGGCCGATGACCCAGACTTGAATCGCAACCAAATAATTACGTCTGTTTCTTTGAGCCCATCATCTTTCAGTGTCTAACGTTCGTATCGTCTATTGTTCATAATATTCACACAGCGGTTGGTAGAATTGCGAGACGCAAAGAGAAAGCGCTTAATTTCAATGAGAAGTCGAAAACGAGATGTCACGTGCTAGCTGGCTCGCTCAACATGAGTAATTTAAAAAAGAAATTGCCCCTAGTTTTGAAAATATATTATTAGCCGGTGTAGCCATCCCTCTTCATTTTTGAAATTGCAATACTCCTTTTAGAAAGGGCAGCCAGAGTTTGTCTTCCAGTTAATCAAAAAAACAAAGAGTTCATACTATCCCTTACACCGAGTCCAGTATAACACCGTTTGTGCAATAAGTGAACAGTTAAAAGATATTCCCATCTCAAATCTTTTGGGTCAACTTTGCTTTAAAACTTCAAACACCTCAGCACTCTCTCAGACTTGGCGTCCTGTTTCATACCAGTGAAGAAGAGACAACGTTTTCAGAAGCTGTCAAATGACCCACGTTTTTGTGCTTTAATCGCGTTGGAACGCACACTCATTATGCAGCCCTGGAGAGAAACAAAAATAAAACCATCAGCACAGCCAAGTGTTTGCGAGAAGGTCTATTTCCAAACCCACTCAGCTTAAAAAAACAAAAACAAAACAAGCCTCAGTCAAGATGGGTGCCAAGGCTTTTCACTGCTTTTTTAAGACAAGAGCTTGACCTTCTCAAATGAAGACTGTTTTTTGTCATTATTATTTTAGTGGAGCAGAGTGAACACGAAAGCATTAGGAAGTCTGGGGAAACATTGTACCCTCACACACAAGTGATTCAGTCAATGTTAGTCTTTACCTCTGAATCTAAATGAAAGCCTACTTTTGGTTTTTGTCTTGACGAGGCGCATTTTCGTTGCCTTCAAACAGAGTTGTAACTTTATAAATCACAGGAAAAGTACATCCCATCACAAACACCACCACACATACAGTGACGCTTGCGTTTTGCACTGCCAAGTCAAAGACAAGGGTAAATTGATTGTCAGCTCCAGAAATAATTACACCTCTTGAAAGGTTCCTTGTAGATATGCTGCATGTGTTTATGTGCAATTCTTACTATAATGTGAATTTGCACAGACAGGGTAACATCAAAACAGGACAGGAACACAACATCCATTTCATCTGTAGCAGTGCATTGTGGGAATGGCTGTGTGGGAGCTCAAGGTGTCATTTGGCATGAATGTGATTCATCTTGTAATTGCATGATCTACTTGTGTGCAGGTAATAAACACATTAACATCCATAACTATCACTCAATCTGCATGTGTACCCACTCATGCATCATCATGTATTCCATATGTTTTTGTTCCATTGCATAGTAATGGATAATTTAGCCTGAGAAGAACGATTGCCCTGTGTGAGAAAAGGAGGGGGGAAAAAACTAATTCTACCCTCTTTGCATTCCAGAGGGATAATGTAGTCGCAAACACAAAACAGACCAAATCGAAAGAACTTAGCAAGTGCATTCACGGTTCTTGAGTGACTTAATTGAAAATGAATCTGTCACTGTCCCATGAAATATCAATTTAATACTTTCCCAGCAGGCTACAAGCCTGTGTATTCCAGTCCAATCCCATTTCGACTTTTCTTGCACCTTGGGAGTAAATAGATTCCCTGGTTTTGTCAACAACCACAGTATAACAGCAATGGTGGCAGAGGAAAGTGGTGTTATATTGCATTATTTTAGTATTCCAAAATCTCGCCTGTCAATACAAAAACACGCATTGTCAGGCTTCTGTGATTCTTTCATGATTGAGGTACAACACAACTGCCGCTGCAATTCTGAGAGAAGAAAGCATATTGAATAATAATAAAGTTGGCTTGAAAAGGCAACTTACTGTTCTCCTTAATATTACTTATTTCACCTCAATTTTCCACATGCTACTCCAGCGGTATACACTTGTAGCTGATGTCAGTCAGCCATGCAGCTGCCACAGGTACAGATCATCTCTCTTGCAAAGCTTCTAACAGACAAAATCTCTGGCAAGGTGAGTAATGTTAGCAACATCAATGCCAGTTTAACCCAAACTGATTTTACAGTAGTGAGTTTTATGTTAGTAATCCTTGTGAGCTAACTTGCGTATTTCTACGTTGGCTTTTTCCAGCCAACGTAAAGTCTGTCTTCAAACTTTCCTTTTGTTATAGACTGGTCAGCACAGCCCTTATTGATGCTGAAATACTTGTTCAAAAACACACGTATGGTTGCAGTGTACCTATGCACTTAAAGCAGGGAAGCACAAGAGTGTTCAGTAAATGTTTCTGGTAAGTAGAGGCGTTGAGAAAATCCACCTGGCATGACATGGTTTTGGCGCATTCCTACCCTCATTAGGCAAAGTCGATGTCCAAAGGTGCTGAGTCATCATCACCACCACGCAAGGCATGAGTAGTTGCTCAATGATTTGAGGAGCCTGACTCTGACATTATCCATATGCTGTGGCCTTGACAGTCACCAGATCTGAGCCCAATCAAGCGTTCATGTGATGTTCTGGAAAGATGCTTGAGACAGTCTTCCTCTCCCATCAGCTGGAAGACATATCTGACACCACACTCCAGCAGGATTCCTTCTCCAGAATTCCAGACAGTACTAGGCGCTGGTCTGCACCACAGCAAGTACAGGTCATACTAGACACATGTAACGGCTCAGCAACCTTATTAAGTTATATCACATTGGCTTTTCCATTCTTTTGCTCGCTACCTGTCGAGCTGTATTGCAGGGAAACGTGCACATGGTTGGCAAACTATTCCACTGGATAAACTTTGCTTCGCGAGGCTTGCCACCCTCACAGTGCACTATTTATTGCTTTGGCGAAACTGATGAATGAGGGCGATTGTGGGAAAGATAAATCTCTGAGGCCCAAGAATGGAGGATCTCCTGCCATTACTCTGCTTATGAGATGATATTAATCTTCCTCCCTGCGGTGTGCTGTGCCTTCACGGATGCCTCCACACTGGTAAAAGGCATCTTCTCCTTGAGAAAACTCACCCCCTTCATGATCTCGCTCCTGCACCTCAGGAAAACGTCAGAGAGAGTTGCTGGGGATTAAAATATCCAGCTCGAGCTGTGATGAAAAAAAAAAAAATCTAATTTGCTAGTAGACGGCTGTTACTTACCTCATTAAATTGGCATCTTGCAGTCACATTTGTTTTAATATTTACTGAACAACATTAAAACATGGATAAATTAAGGTGTGGTGCTCAAGCAATGAGTATTAAAAAGTCATTACTGTGTGACACCAAATAACAAAAAATGCTGTGCACACACCACAACAGATGTGGAAAAAACGTTATACATAATCTACGGTGAATATGGTGCTGTGGATCAGCAGGGGAAAAAATGAAAAAAGGCAAAAACTCAAAGGCTAACGTTTTTCTGAACAGCTTTCACCAGTGCCATTACTGCAACAGGCATTCAATGTGCTTTTTACTCCTCTTATGAGGAGTGCATTGATTGGTCTGTAACAGGCAAACTCCGAAGACAGGATTCTCCAAACATAAAATGAATAATAACAAGCAATTAGACGGCAATATGTAGGCAGACGCAAGTAGAGCACAGCACTCATTGGCTGCAGGCTCAAAGAAAATTGGCCAATCACAACTCACAAACACAGATCCAAACAATTGGCTCATTCAGGCCCGTGGCAACAGGCCAGCTTCATGTGGTGAGGCTGACGATATGTAGAATCAATTACACACGGCAGACCAGATCAATCGATTTCAGGCAAGTCGCACAGGGAACACATCTGAGCGCACTGCGGCCGGACGGTTGGGCGTTTCACGACGGTGCGTTTGCTGCGATGCAAACGCGGTTTTGCGAGAGAGAAAATGGGCCAGAACAGCGACAGCTCGATCAGTGGCAACCCCAGTGATAGTGGCGTAATGCTCCTCAACGACGCAACACTTCGCTTATTTCAAAAAAAGATTACGTGTAATCGCAGCAGGTGTGCATTTTGAATGTGTGCAGTGTACATACTGGCTGAGATAAGGCTGTCTGTCAAGATGAAGAGCGTGGAAAGATGTTTATACGAAAGCCAGTTCCATAGTGTGGATGTCTACTTTCGTTAAAATTCCAGGTGGTACACACAAACCTGCCCGGTTACACATTGCTGGTTAGCTGTTATTCCCATGGGATAATGGAGGTGTAAAAAGAATGCATCAAAGACCAGGTTTTCGGGGCTCCTGTTCAAACAGCACTTATTCACATGCATCCCAACAAGAGATGAAAGCGAGACTTCAAAGGCACCTTCTCCAATCATTCCCTTTTTTTCCCTGAATTAAGCAGCTGTGCATTTTACCAGGGAAATTAACCCTTACTCCACAGGAGAGAAAATACTCTCAGAAAATTGCTTTGTTCTGCACAGTTTCTTTTTTGTTTTTTGTACCAGGATTAGAATTATGTTACATTTCCTCCTTGGAGACTTGCCCTACATTAGAGGTACGTTAGAGTGATTTGTTATACATTATCAGGACATAGGGCATTTGCAGCGGGGCTGGAAGATGCCTGTGACATTTCAAGAAACATAACATTACGTAATCCAGGGGAGAAAACTTTATGGTCACTGGGAATTCAGTACAGCAAAAAACCGAGCCAAGCACATACTGCTTTCAGCATATTATTACCATATGAGATGTACTGCCATCCCATCAATACATTATCTTATAATTACATTGGGGGTCCATTTTTGTGTCTTGTGGCTCCAGAGAATGACCAATAGGTCACATTTGTTTACTTTAAAGAGGCAGTAAAGATTTCACTTAGTCACATCAGAGCTAGCTGCAGCATGTAGCTGGACAGATGCACATTTGTATTCGTCAAATCCAAAAATTTCAGATGGACAAGTAGTTTTCTTGTTGTTTGTATGACTGGTTAGAAATAGCTGTGGCTAGCTAAAAGTGGTGTTTGTTCATTCTCTTCCCCTTGTCCCTGATGGGGTCATTATCCAATATATATCAAAGAATAACACTATTTATGCTTAAAAATAACACAACAATGTACACACAGGGCCACACTAAAGAAAGTGGGGTTCATATTTTTTGACCAGCATATCGATTTTATGGCCTGGTTTCCCTCTTAATTTGTACTCGTTTGGCATTTTGGAATCAATGACATCTTAAGACTCTGGGATCGGTCCATAGTTTCAAACTGGTGAATTTTTATACCCCTAGTACTTAGGGGTTAATGCAATGGCACTGTATGGTAGGTACTAACCCCTAGTACTTAGGGGTTAATGCAACAGCACTGTGCGGTAGGTACTAACCCCTAGTACTTAGGGGTTAATGCAACAGCACTGTAGGAGGAAGGCTTACTTCTTGCAGGGAGACAAAAGCCCTGGTCTTACAAAAAAAAAAAAAACCCGACAGGGGTCACATTGTAATCAGCCTTGGCTCACTAAGAGCTTTGAAGGATACAAGACAAAAAAGCAAGACACCTGGCTCTGTATCCTACTTAAGGAAAATCAAGGTTACACTTCCTGTGTGAGCTCAGCATAAAGATGAGCTTGCAAAATGGAAAGCAAGGCCCAGAGCAGAACAGTCTGAGGGCCGACGCAGGCTGTTCTGCCGAATGCCGAGTCGCAGTTTGGATCCGGACACGTCAACCCAAATATTTTCAGACCGAAAAAAAAAAAAAAATATGCAGTGGGAAGAAAGTGAAAATAATTTTCTCCTAAGAGCGCCCTGCTCGAGCCAGCTGGCAGCCTGGCGTTCCACGCCTGCGCGGTGCTCGAGTTTTACGATACGGAACATACACGCCGCAGTGGATGTTCTCTGGCTGGGATCATTTTCTCCACACGGCACTGTAAAGCCCGAACAGCATGCCTATTAAAGGGCATCAGGCTGAATCCATCGTGTTCTAGAAGCAACGCGTACGGGGGATTTCGCGACCGGTATACACCTTTCACACCGACGTAGCGACCTCACCAGGGTAAAACCTGCCGTTGCCGTTGGTGTGAAAGAGTCAGCTCAAGGTATCCGACCCGTGCCTGTGACCCGGGATTTACCCGGGTTCGATGCGGCTCAGCGTTGGTGTGAAAGAGAGGACACGGGCTACTCTGCGCAGAACGGTTAGCGGACTCACCCTCGATAGTGTCATGCGTTTCACTCGCCCAAATTTCTTGAATCGGTGCGCCAAGTCAGCCCTCGTGCAGAAACGATGTTCCAAAATTTTTATATAAATGATGGAAACTGTACTCACTGAATGTGTATTAGAACTGAGCTTCTCCGGAGTTGTGTTCATTTTCACTACCTAGATTCAGGCAAGAAGAGAATTGCTCAGTTTTCACAGGTAAATGTGTAATAGAGAATATTAAATAACAAATAATAAGTTACTTAAAATGTCTTGTGAAATAGATTTTACAAAGCATTTAAAAGATTTGGAGCACATCGTTGGACTACTGGTTCGGGAGATAACATAGTGGGTTAAGCCAGTGCAATGGCAAAGTACATTGTATCTGCTAGCCAGCCGGCTACCATGCTGTATCAGCAGGAAACAATGGAACGTGTACAGAAGTAAACTGTATGGACCCAGGCCCCATACATACCCATGACCATCGTGTGGAGTGAATGGGCCTAATGCGGGTTGAACCTGTGTTCAATATGCAATATCAACCCCGGGTTTTGTGTGTGAAAGGGGTATTAGTGTGGTAAGAGTTGGTGCTAGATTTGCACTGCTGTAGTACTAGTGACCAAATGAAATTCTCCCGTAAATTAAACCCAGTCAAACATGTTTCTTATTCATTTTAGCTTGCTACATTTCATTACTTGGGACTTTGGGGGGAATTTGTGTTGAACACTTTAATTATGGTTGATGTAATTTTACTACTTAAACATCAAAGATTTAGGCTTGGACTCAATGAATATTTCTCCTAAAAATAGTTTGGCAACTTCATGAACCTCTAAACATTTAATCGGCACACTGCTCGGAAAGGGAAGAAAGCCTAACACTATTTCGACGTCAACGTTAAGGACGGGTGTTAATAGAATCCAGGCTTTAGCATGCTGAGCTTCGCCCTTGGGGAGGGGGAGCAGTCGCCGCCACTTTGTCGGGTAAAAGTTGAGGAGGCTCGTGGCTGCTGGGTGACTCATCCTGTCAAGGTTAACTTCAGGTATGTAAATGGGCTCCATGGCCTGGTATTGAATTAAGACAGCGCAAATGGCAGCCGTGGCAGGCTGACCGCGGGGAGACGCGTAATTCGATTCCGCGGGACGCCTCTGACACGCTGCGTCTCCCAGCAGCCTCAGGTCAGTCAGGTGACCTCGGTTTGGTCCACCTCAGAGTGTGCTCACTCTTTGTCTCTTTGTCTGCCTGGAGCCTTGGGCACGGTGGCATAGTGGTTAGCACTGTTGTCTCGCAAGGAGGAGGTTCCGGGTTCAAATCCGGGTCTGACTGGATCCTCTCTGCGTGGAGTTTGCATATTCTCCTCGTGTTTGCATGGGTTTACTCTGGGTACTCCGGTTTCCTCCCACATTCAAAGACATGCAGGTGCACTCCTGCAGTTGCCCTTGACTAAGGCACTGGCCTCAGAACTGGAGTTGGTCCCCGGGCACTGCACTGTGGCTGCCCACTGCTCCTAAGTAACTAGGATGGGTCAAATGCAGAAGACAAATTACCCCACGGGGTTCAATAAAAGTATATCTTATCTTTAAATGGTTTAAAAGCTATATCCACTGGGGGGCAGAATACTTTGGCAGCTACTTCTGGGCTTTCTGCTCTACAACAACAATGCCATCGGGCATGGAACGTACACTGCCCCCTGTACAATACCCCACACGTGGGCATGGCACCTTTCATATGGCGTTCATTTTTGAGGACTTGCGCAAAGACCACTCTGAACGACCGCAGGACACACGTGACGGCAGTCTTGCGTTCGCGTAATTTAGATCGAGCATGTGTTTCCAGCCTTGGACTCGCTGATTCTGTGAGCTCGGCGGATCGACTGTGGAGCGGAGAGAAGCATCAGCCGGGATCACGCGTGTCGGAGGAGAGCGTGCAACCGTCCGGGCTCCCCCAATCTAACCGAGGAGCCGGAACTTCCGCACAAATCTGGAACTCAAAAACCGGGAGAAAAGAACACAGAAAGTGGGAGGGACAGGGAGACTGTGTCCTCAGTGTGAAACCAGCATTGCTCTGCCACTGCCGACAGGGTCCTTCTCCCTGACCCCAACAGCTGCTCATTTCCCCACATACCACACCTCGCAGTCCCGCGGAGGAGGGTCATCCTTTCCATCGCTGGGTCACTATCAAAATGCAGTGAGTCACACTGAACACAGGATCTCATTCTCTTCCGCACGGAAGCACTTCAAGACTCCCGTCAAAGGGGGAAGGCGGGACAGATACCCGCTGCCTGCCATATGTATCATCACAGAACAATTTACATTTTTTTTACTTTTTTGTGTTTTCCTTCTTATTATTATTCAATTTCGCCTTCTGAAAATCAATAAGCATTTCGGAACAAAGCCAGGTGTTTTGTCTGAACGCACCAGGTGTAGAGCCTCTGCGGGGGTGTTTGATTCGTTTTGTTTTGTCTGGCTCCCCAGAGGTCAGCCTCGCGCTCCAGCTGATGTATTTAAATAAATGAGACGACGAAACCATTTACTGAGACGAAGATTGGTTTAGGCCGACTGTGAGTGTGAGCCCGAGAGGGCAACCCGTTGGATTTCACGCCGCGCGCGACCCTGCTTCCTCAAAGACTGGGGGCAGATGGTGGCTCACTGTCCACGGAGCTCAACCCTGTTTGTGCTAACTGCACCCTACCCCATCGCTGCTCTTTCGGGTGCAGTTTAACTAACGATCCAGTGTTCACTCAAGGTTTAGGTGTAACATTCACCTTGTGCTCTTCATGGAGTTCTTTTGAGAAACTAGATTGTTAACTTGCAATACTGAAAATAATCATTAAAAAAAAAAAAAAAAAAAACACATAAAAACAGAAAACAGGCAAAACGCATATGATTGTGGGTGCTGACTGACTGGTGTTAAATGGTTTGTATTTAGCAGCACCAGTGAACTGAAATGAAGCTACGCTTGCTCTTTCACACAGCATGCTGCCCCAGAACCTTTAAATGAACTGTCTTCATTTCTTGGCAAGCCGAGCTTCTTCAGTGGCCATGCCAATAATCAGCTGATGTACCTTCTCCGCCCTTTGCGTATGACAGATGGAGATTCTCTGGGGAAACACAGAAAGACGGTATGCTTCCTTGCTCCTATCTGCTGAGATTAGCCAGGCCGAATCCTGGTGCCAGTTTAAAGTGCCGTGCAAGGCTGTCAGACTGCCAGAGAGCAGAGAGCCAAACACTTTCCTGTATAGCTATCTCACGATGCAGTCCTGGAGGCCTGGTGTGCCAGAGAGTCAAACGCAGTCCTGGAGGCCTGGTGTGCCAGAGAGTCAAACGCAGTCCTGTACAGCTCTCACGACGCAGTCCTGTGCAGCGCTCTCATGACACAGTCCTGGAGGCCTGGTGTGCCAGAGAGTCAAACGCAGTCCTGGAGGCCTGGTGTGTCACCCGGCCTTGCACCACTCCAGGGATTTGGTTAAGTCACCGTAACCATTCCAGAGACTATATAGGCGGTTGATTGATAGGAAACCACAAAATAAAAAATAAAGAAATGTGCAGCCACTGAGACCCCTTCTCTAGAGCGACAGGGAAGGGATGATATGGTTGGAGATTAGCCTCCCGCTGCAACCTGATTGGTTCTGCCAAGTCTCTCTCTGGAGCACATTTTATGTGCCGCTCAGTGTGTCATTTTCATTATTCATCTTTCATCGTTATTCTTCACACAGAGTAGAAAACTGTTTCTGCCGGGAGGTCCACGGCTCCTACTGCTTTCAAGACATTATTTTCCCGGACATGTTACTGTATGTCAGCAACACCTGTGATATATGGAGAGGGGGATTGCGATCGCAAAAAATAGGGGAATCAAAAATGAACCTTCATTTTAACAGTCCATTTACTCTTAATCATTCACAGATTTGTTTTAACTTAGTTATACTGTGCTTTGCCTACTTCTTGATTGCCCCCTGGGGATAAATTAAGTTTTTTTTTTTAATTGAACTGAATTGAATTGCAGAGTCTGGTCAGATGTATTAATGGGTCACACTGCTGAAAGAGAATGACTCGCTCTGAAGCAGCTTCCTCAGGTCTGAGCAGACAGGTGACATTGCAGTTTTACAGCCTCATTAAACTCTTGAGCACAGCACACAAAACATTTCATAACCAAGTCTAACAACCAACTTTATTATTACTATTTATCTTTTGCTTAGAAGCCGGTCTGAACTTGTGTCATCGACATTATCCTCAGCTTAGATTTAAATTTTTACAAAGGTGCTAAAAAGTTTTAACGGGTGAGGGGTTTTGAGTATGGCAATAAAACAGAGCTGAATGTTGTACTGACCAGGTCGTAAACTTGTGTGATAATGTGAAGGCCCTCTAACCGTCACATGACCTGGGCATGACAGAGCAGCACAGTGTTACATCTAGGTCATGCAGAAGAAGCACAAACTCTTATGGTGCTCAAGTCCAGCTCTGCCCCACTGTTAGACTCTCGCTGGGTAGTCACTGTAGGAAAATGATGAGTCTATCAGGTTCGGGGTCCGTACCATTTAAATTCAGCCAATACAGAATTTCAGTTAATCAATTTCAGTTCATTTCCTGAATTGAGTCCAACCTTTCTTTCTTTAACCTTTATTTAACTGGGGAAAACCCCGTGGAGACGGAAATCTCATTTGCAAAGGGCACCTGACGTAAAACACAAAGTTACCCAACAAGACAGTCGACAAACAAGTTCCATACATCAAATTGGGAATGAGACAGTAACAGTAATTTAAAAATCAGAGCAGCGGTTAAAACAAGAGCATACTTCAGTCACCGAATCAGGAATTACATGTTTAAAATCAGCAACAGAAATTATTTTGTCAAGTATTTTTATTTATTTTATTTATAGTTCCAACTATGAGGTGCAAACTATCTCTCAGCTTTCCAAATCCAGTAGAGGAAAGAGGGACTTTAAAAAGTATCCCTAGAGCGGAGGTGATAATTAGGTGAATTTCTAATTAGCTGACAGCTGAGGTAGGAAGGAAATATGACAAACAATTCATGTTTCATAGATGAATATATGCCAGTGTATAAATCTGCGTAAGTGTAAAGAAGACAAGCCAGGCCTCTCATATAAGAGACAGTGGTGGGTTAACCTTACAGAACCTTACGATGGCCCAAATGGTTTGTCCTGGTCCTGATATGTTCATGTTCTGTGATGCATCTGTGGCGGCAGCAGAACTCCTGTTCCTCATATGTGTCTTTGGGTACAGTGGCACTGTTGCTGAATATCAGGGTGCAAAGCACACAGACTAAGTCCTTCATGAATTCTTCTAGAATGATTAAGCTCATGTATATGCCACGCAGTCCATCCAGGCTGTCAAGTAAAATGTAAAAGTTATAATATTTTAATATGTAAGCCTTTCACTCCAGGATGGCCATTGTTCATTAGCTGGTTGTGAACATCACTCTAGTCTATGGAACCCTATCTGCAGAAGTACACTGTAAGGGCCTTTGCTATACCAGAGTGTCGGGGTTGCCAATGATATAAATCTGTATTTTTAAGGGGGATCACCTTTATTTTCCTGTTCCCTCACCCCACTGTTCTGAATGTAAAATATATTGAAGTATTAATGTTATTTGTATGGAATAACTATGCAATGGCACAGAGCGTTTTCTTTTCGAGGTTGCTGATTAAAACGGGCTTGCTCAGTTTACTCACGTATTGAACCATCTGCTTCTCGTTACTGAAAGACCATCTGCCATGCCAATGTGAAAGGGAGCCAGGTACCTCACCTCCTCATCCCCCCCCCCCCCCCCCCCCCATGTCTCCAGGCGTTCTCCAGTTTATACGACAACATTCCAGTCCACTGAAGCCGGATCCACTTACAACATCATTAAGAGGTTTCAGATCACTGCAATAACAGGCTGCCTGTTTTCCGTACTCCACATAGGTAATAATGGGAAATGACATTCATTTGAGTTGTGTGGGTTGCCACTGGACACCAGAACAGTCTACAGGCTACATATTCCACGGAGGATCGGGAAGCGTGGCGTTTGGAGTTTCTATAGTAACGGGGGAAGGGCAAAGAAGGTCAGCTTTCAGGCTTTGCTGAGGACAGGTGCATAAGGGGCTGCAGATCTGCTCCTGTGGTCTACGCAGTCGACGGCGTCAGTCAGTCACCCGGGGTTCTGAGCCGTGATTGGTCAGATCTGTGTGGCATGCACGGGTCACAGGCTGGTGATTTCGCAGAGCTCCATTTTCTGTGGTGCTGTAACACTTTGTCACGCGTCACTCCTGCCGCTTCAGCAGGTCTTTGAGGTTGTGGAGTCCTGCGGCCGGAGGGGTTCCCAAACTCAAGCCAGCTCCCCTCACGTCCCCATTTACACGGGAGGGCAGCCTGCGCTTCAAACCACAGGTTCCCTTAGCCCGCCACTAAAACACGCACCAGTGTTTGACAGAATCCAGAAATGCTCCTGCAATTTGTGTTCCCACGCCTTTCCATTTTCTGCCCAGTGGATCAAATGGATGATGTATGATGCAGACATTCCCCAAAGGATTAAATGGCAAACTCAAAAAAATATATTTGGAATTTTATCCGTCACAATCTTATTGATGAATGGCTATTTAAAAAAAAGAATTATATTACTGACTACTTAAATTTTTTCTTTAGTTGGAATTTACTGATTGTAAAGATGAAAATCTGAGTCTCACAATTTAAATTACAGTACGAAATCTTGCCCAATGTTCCAGGCTATCACAGTCATAACATACATGTACAAGTGATGCATTATTATTATTATTATTATTATTATTATTATTATTATTGTTATTATGATCATGGCAGCACAGTAGTGCAGAAGAAGGTTGTGGGTTCGAATCCTGCCTGGGCCTTTCTGTGTGGAGTTTGCATGTTCTCCCTGTGTCTATATGGGTTTCCTCCAGGTACAAAACATAAACAAGTTTCCACTTTCACTTATTCCAACATAATGCAGGTTTGGCTCATCGCCATTTGGTCTTCTGAGAAAAATGAACTCTTCATTTTTCACAAAGCGCTTAGTTTCAGTGACCAGGAGACTACATTAAGCAATTAGGAATGCAATGATTTCACCTGTCAGTCTGTAATTGAATCAGTTAAAAAATGTAACCTTTTCTTCTTCGACTATTTTATACC
Organism: Anguilla anguilla; assembly: GCF_013347855.1. Classification (NCBI taxonomy): domain Eukaryota; kingdom Metazoa; phylum Chordata; class Actinopteri; order Anguilliformes; family Anguillidae; genus Anguilla; species Anguilla anguilla. Next base: position 40,838,037 of record NC_049211.1, on the reverse strand, counting down.
ATTGTATATTCAAATACAAACTTATATATTAAAATAATCTATTATTTAACTAAAACAATTAAACAAAGTGACAACTGACAACTGAAATGATCATCTTAGTGTGTACTGTAACATATGCATTGCATTAAATTTGCATTTTAACTGTTTAAAAAAATAAAAAATTCCTGAGTTTTTACTGGAGTTCTTCTCTTCAGTGTCTTTAAGGCTAGACCAGCTTTCTTAATAAAAAAAATGCTGAGCAAATAAAATGGAATTGAATGTTATTAACTTTTAAATGCTTTGGAAAAAATAAGCTTAAAGCAGAAAAGTGAACGTGTGCATGCAGTCTGTGCACAAGCTGGCTCTTTCCTTTGAGCTGATATTTCCCGTAGAGCTGCAGTAAACTGAATGTCCGCCTGATGTCTGTCGATTTTGTCTTAATAATTGTAGCGGCCTTACCTCGCACTAAAGGAATCATTTTTTATAGGGCACATTAAAAGAAGGAAAGCATTACATGACCTGACTGCTTAAAAGACCTGGGATGTCAAAATTGAATGTTTATGGTTCATGGGATACTATTACACAACTATTTCTGACATAATTTGGCTGCAAGGGAGAAAATCATTCATCGACAGACATTAAATGTCTAATTAAGAACAATTAACAGCTCGTTACTATTCAGCAGTGCATTCATGGGAAGAACAAAACCAATGCGCACAGAGAGTACCTAGGATGGAGCATGCAAACCCCTGCATCAATGAATTCTCCCATCTAGCACGCACAACCTGATCTAACACGCTGACAGGACGCGTTTTGATTTAGTCTTGAAGGAATGGTGATCAATCAAGAGAACAGGGGCTCAAAGACACATTAGGGCATGAACAGGGGCACTGCATCATGTCCCTTTTTTAAGGTGTCCGTCTCAGGGTTCCGGAGGTTCGGAGAACAGGACCGCAGTTCTGTCGAAGATATGCGGTAAGACAATTACACGCTAGGAGACAGAAAGCAATTACTGAAGTGATAAATAACCTCTTTCTCTCATACTGCACTTCTCAGAAAGAAATGCAGCCTAAGTGACATCTCCCTCCATGTGACATTGGACTATTGTCCCCTCGTACCTCACAAACGTATTATTCCAAGAGTGGCCTTGAACCATGGCAACGGTGGCACGTGTTCACCGCAAACGGTTAGAAATTCAGAATAGATTCAAATTAGAATAGAATGGTACTTTGGGCCATTATTTCCATGGTTCAAGGCCAGTCTTGGAAAAAATTGTATATTGCTGGACTCGCTTACATAAGCAGTCAAATTTTTTTGATGATTTTCCATTGATAAATACTGCCACCCAGTCACAGAAGTGTTAAATGAGGCCATAACTAGTAGTTATAAACAGACTGTGGAAAGACACTGATAAGGTTCTGGCTCAATATAGTAAACCTTGTTTTACTTGCTGCAAAAAAATGACCTTATATGAATGAGAAAGCACACTCATATGTCTCATAAACACTTTCCAGCAGTATGCGCTATTAGGTTTTTCCATTTGATGAATGAATTTCTATATTTCTGTTTATTTTAAATTCCTAAATTCAGTTTCCTTTTATGACCTCTAGTGGATTTTCAGTTCTACTGTTCTACTGACAGCTAGACAGCTAAAAAAGTTGGGTTCCTTAACAGGCCCACATTGGTACACATAAATGACGATACTACTCAGAGTAAAGTACAGCAGGCAGCAAACAACAATGCACATAAATCAGTTTTCACTACATGCTGGGTCAAACATTTAGGTCATCCTAATGAAAGCCTGTTTGACAAGCATATTTTTGTCAGACCTCTCTCATATTTGCAAGATATACACAGACTCTGAACCTTGTGCGAGAGTTTTGGATAGTGCTCACCTTCGGATAGTGAAGATGTACAGATACTGGAAACCAAGCAAACAGTCATGCAACCCAGTAACAAAGCCATTCAGAAAATTAACTGCTTTGTCATTGCAAAAAAAAAAAAAGTTTGACATTAGGGCACAATTAGTTTGACACAATTCTAGGACCAATAACAATAAGCAATATTTGCCTGGCCTACAGTCTTCCCAAGTGAGATTATATCAAACCCCTCCTCATCACACTTCACTATTCGCCATTACTATTACCATTACTATTACTTGGGCACACAAAGCAGCGAATGCAACAGATTCACCATGCCTCTGATCAATCTTCAAACGCTGCTCCCCCACAAGCATGCCTGTGCGGCTGCTCCCCACAGGCTCAGTGCGTCTGGCTCTGCCTGTGCAGCTGCTCCCCACAGGCTCAGTGCGTCTGACTCCGCCTGTGCGGCTGCTCCCCACAGGCTCAGTGCGTCTGACTCTGCCTGTGCGGCTGCTTCCCACAGGCTCAGTGCATCTGGCTCTGCCTGTGCAGCTGCTCCCCACAGGCTCAGTGCGTCTGACTCTGCCTGTGCGGCTGCTCCCCACAGGCTCAGTGCGTCTGACTCTGCCTGTGCGGCTGCTCCCCACAGGCTCAGTGCGTCTGACTCTGCCTGTGCGGCTGCTCCCCACAGGCTCAGTGCGTCTGCTCCCCACAGACTCAGTGCGTCTGGCTCTGCCTGTGCGGCTGCTCCCCACAGGCTCAGTGCATCTGGCTCTGCCTGTGCGGCTGCTCCCCACAGGCTCAGTGCGTCTGGTTCTGCTCTGCCTGTGCAGCTGCTCCCCACAGGCTCAGTGCATCTGGCTCTGCCTGTGCGGCTGCTCCCCACAGACTCAGTGCGTCTGGCTCTGCTCTGCCTGTGCAGCTGCTCCCCACAGACTCAGTGCGCCTGGCTCTGCCTGTGCTGCTGCTCCCCACAGACTCAGTGCGTCTGGCTCTACTCTGCCTGTGCGGCTGCTTCTCACAGGCTCAGTGCCCGTCTGCTGCTGCTCTGGCCCCACAGCGGTGGACCAAACTTCCAGAAGCGGTTAGCAGCGGTCACGTTAACACAACATTCTGTGTTTTTTTAAGCACAAAAAAGAGCCAAAATGCAGGGGAAAAAATCGCATTGCATTCTATAACCGAAGATATTCTGAGGTTGTTTTTTTTTAAGGTTACAACAGGCAATGACCCAGACTTGAACCACAAGGATATAATCACTCCCTGTTTCTTTTAGCCAATCATCTTTCAGCGTCTGGCATTTGTGTTGTTTATTGATCATAATATTTACATAGCCATTGGTAGAATTGCAAGATTGAAAGAGAAAGCGCTTCAATTGAATGAAAAGTCGAAAACGAGATGTCACGCTCTAATGAACTTTTTGAACAAAAGTTAATTAAAACCGAAGTCACTCCATATTATTGGCCTGTGGTAAAAATTGGTTTTGATCAGAATGCCAACTGTAGTTTATTTTATCCTGCTTTCTGTTACATAAAAAAAAATTTTGTTACTATTGTGAGTTGGAATATTACAACAAAAATAGTCATTTTTATCAGAATGCAAGTGAATTAGCGTAAAATGCTTCTAACACAGACTGAAGAGGCACCTCTTCAGACCGCATCATGGTGGGGTCCCATCCCCACAATTTAGCGCTGTCGCCATTTTTACCAGTTCTGTTTACGGTGTTCCAACGGTGTTTGAAACAGTAAATAGCCTACAACTGCTGCTCATATAGGCTGTGATGGGAAAAAACACCAAGAATCACAATAGTGTCGTATCGTGACCCAGGTGTCAGGATAATACCGTATTGTGAGATCCCTGGTGATTCCCACCACTAACTACACATATAGAAAACCAGAGACTTTCTGTCACAAGTGTATTACAATGGTTAGTTACTCCAGATATATGCACAGCACTTTATAAATACTGACACGTAGCCACCTTGTATTCCCAAAATATTGTATATTGCACATTTTTAGAATATTTAAAAAGACAAGAAAATATTGTGGCATGAAATATCCAAGTACAGATTTGCTACATTGATGGTCACATATTGGGACCATCAATGCCTACTCACGAGCATCAATTTCTTTAGATTTCTAAACTACTACTACTCTTACTATTTTATCCCCGTCTCCTCCCAATTTCCCAGTTGGTGTGGGTTCATGCCCACCCGTGCAACCCCTCTATCAGCTCAGGAGAATGCAAATAAGTGCAGGCTCTCCTACAAAGCATGTCAACCACTGCTTATTTACAGTCCATAGCCTGCCAGCTCCCATAGACATTTAGGGAGACTGAGGACACTTCACGTGCAGCCGGTACAGGTGGACGATGAGCACTTGACTGAGCAAGGTCTGCTACTCTGAGATACGCTCATCTTGGCCAAACTGAACCTCTCCCTCCCCGGGTGACGCTACAATTAATGCATCACCCTGCAGGGCTGTGTCAGCAACAACCGGCACTGGACAGTCCGGACTCTAAAGCAGAGCTTGGGGCCCAGCCACACACTGGCCTGGTCCGGATTCTAAAGCAGAGCTTGGGGCCCAGCCACACACTGGCGTGAAGCTTTGAGCTCTTCTTTTATGGTATGCTTCCAGGTTAACAAGGCTGTAAATAAGGAAAGGAAAGACTGAGGAATTTATCTTTCTTCTAGGCTATACACATTTACACACACACACACACACACACACACACACAATATGAAGAAAGGGTGCCCTTTTCTCAGACAACAAGAAATATCGAGGATGGAACAAATTAAGAATGACAGAAAATGGAGGGTGCAAAGTATCTTGAATCATAAAGAGAGAGACCACTGACTATAAAATTCTCCTAGACTGTGAGAATCCTCCCAGGGATAATAAACTACACGCTACGCGATACAGCCTATATGCTTACACAAGCCAAAAAACAGCTCAATTCCTTTCTTTAGACAGCTGGAGGAACAACACCGGATGGACACTTCCGTCCACAGAGAAACAGCCTTGCTTCATGGGGTTTCCTTGAATAAAGAAAGGGAATGAAATGAAAAATACAGGAGGATTTGTTTGTCCTCACGTGTCCTCGGGACATTGGTCTGACAGCCAGGGGTCATCCTGTTCTCTAAATCCAGATGGCAGGTGCTCAATACAAACTACGATTTTTGCACAACACAGAATAAAATGAAACCAAAGTAAACCCAAGGAGATGACCAAAATGAACCATCCGCACTGTCCATGCATTTAATACCGAGTCAAAGGGCCACCGATGACCCAGGCAAGTGCCAACCTCAGGTCCTTATTCTAGCACTGACAGCCATCTCAAGCCTGTCTTAAATGGAAGAACTATTACTTCATAGATAAAACTGGTGCATATAAAACTGCAGACAAAACAAGCGCTTTTTTCCTCTGTACTTAGCCACCTCCTGTACGAACAGGCATGTGTGTCAAAAAAGTAAAACAGCGTTTCAGTATGACCAACTTTTCTATATTGCGCGATTTAAACTTAAGTGGGAATATTTCGGGATGGTCTTATTTGAGCAGACACTGAAGCCTGCCAAATAAACGTCACATCCACTATAACGCAAATATGAGAAGAGCTGCAATGAAGACTCATTAGTTCTGATGGCCTGTTCTTCTCCTCGATACTCAGAGGATTTCCAGGATTTGGTCAGGAGGGCAAGGCAGGCAGTTAACAAGGCCGCTGATTGGGCAGAACCGTGAGAGCTTAATGGCGTCCCGACACCTCACACTGAGTCTTGGCCACCGCGCTGGCAGATGCAGCTAGACCTGGGTGAATCATTGTGCACATGCAGCATTTTTAGGCTCAAAAAAAACAATATTAATGCGCATCAGGAATAAATTGTAAAGAATAAATTATCCTCCAGACAACCGCGTGGTATGTAAAAATACAGGAACCTATTCCGTGTTGGACAGGGTGGAAATTGAATATGGATTGTTGATGTTTGTTGGATGCAAGATTTTGTCATGATGATACAGGTCAGCCATGTTTCTCATCCATCAAATTTTCAATCTCAATACTCTGCTTGTCACAAGGATAACGCTTCAATACACAGGTGAATATGACTGGGTTTATGCTGTTTCAATATAGCATAATTTATACCCAGATCAGTTTGATTCAGCTATGACTTTGGGGACAAATCATTGCAACTTTGGCCTTTTGATATCAACTGAAAATAGAATCAGAAAAACATATTTCTTCAGGGTAATGCAATATAAAGCTTATATTGGTAGAGGTGAGCCACAGAGCCATAAAGCCAGGGATACTTTGAATTTCTAGAGGGAAAAACTCAGGTCTATAAAATCTATATCATCTGAGAAATGCAAAAATATATTTGTACATATAAATGAAACAGGTTTTCCAGTTTTATTTGTCCAAGATTGCGAATATACTACATCAGTTCATCTGAACTATGGATAAAAGCACAAGGGACAGTGTACTGGTTGTGAAATTATTCACAGTGTGTTAACAGTGAATAAGTCTTCTCTAATTCAGATTACAGGTCTTATTTATTTATTATTACCTATCCTGGTCACTGCAGTGACCCATATAAAACGAATTTCAATAAAATCAATAAAACCTGTTAATCTTGTGTACTCTACACCAATGACAATGTTACAGTTATCGATTTTCGGAAGCATATTTAATATAAACTGAAACTATGGGATGCGCTTGGATTGAAATATGAGCAAAATGCATATTTATTAGCATGTCAAATGTAGTCAACCTTATGAGAAACTTCTACAGCCAGCCTTTGCTCGACAAAGCACACACGCAAGTGCTGCAACGCGCATACAATCTGGATGTAAAGCTATGCATGTTTAGGCCAGTTACAGCAGGGCTAATCGGCTCTGGTCCAGTAGGATTGCTAGCCGATGCCTCTTCCAGCTCTCACTAATTTACTGCCTCTTAATGGAGCCACTGACGAATAACTGAATAGATTCAGTCCAGATGTTACTGGAAGAGCTTGTGAAACCCGGGTGCTGAGAGCACGTGCGTCACTCCAGGACCAGAGTCGCCCTCGGGAGGGCTGAAGGCGGACACGGCTGCTCTCCAGGGTCAACAGCAAGTGGCCCCTGCATTTCATAATGTAATATATGCAGAGTGTGTGTGTGCATGCACCACTGAGATGTATAAGAGCAGCAGACAGCTTCTTCTTACCGGTTCCATGGATTCCTATGGGAGTTGCTCATTGGCGCATGAAGCCAGTTCATGGAGGCCATGTTTGACTATGGGCTTTTGGCAGCAGATGTGCAAGTGCACTGGGTACATAAACGTGAAGGGATGAATGGGAATGAAAAAAATCTTATATCTTGCTCTGTGGGGCTCAGATAAAAATGGTCCCTGGAGAGTAATTAGTTAGTGTGAAAAAATGACAGAATTTAAAAGTTCTGTCCAAAATAGTATAATTTCATCAGGGTAAAGTCATAGTTTTGAAAAGGCTTCAGTGGGGAAATGTATTGTATTTTAGCACCAGGGGCGTAATAAACTGCAGTACCACTGGTAACCACTGGAGTTAGCGAGCTTCAGGGGGACTGCCGAACCCTGGTCCCCTGGTTCAGAGTCAGGGCTGCTTGCCTTCTCCTCTCTTCGGCCCTCCTGCACACAGCCAGGCTGCCGCATTAGCCTTGGTCTGCCCCCTAGTGAATAAACCTTTTAAGCCTCCAGTCGGAACAAGAAGTGAGCAGACGAGTATGTGAACAACGTGGTCCGGGACTTCATGCACACGTAGCGCAAGCTGGCACTGGTTGGCACCCTTAGCAACCTCTGAAGACAGTGTCCCCATGGGTGCCATAAAGGGAGAGGCCTTCCAGTGGCAAACTCAGCTAGTACTTCACGTGACAGAGAGCGGCATTCAAACCCAGCCGACACAAAACATTCTCATAATGTTACTGGAATGTTCTGTCAATGTTAGGACTTTGCAACTACATGGCAGCAGCATTGTGAGGACATTTTGTGTATTTCTATATATATATTATATTGGGGGGTATTTCAAGAAGCAATATTGCTGAGTTAGCCGGGTAAAGGCACTGAATAAAACCCGGAACAGCTTTTTTTTTTTTTTACTTCAGTCCATGTTCCAGATTTGAGAGGGTTCCGGGTATTACTCAGTACGGATACCCAGCTAACTCAAGGAATCCTGCTTTGTGAATTCCCCCTCTGGTCTTCCTGAAATAAATGCAAATGTCCATGGGGAAATGTGTGGAGTATATATGAAACTGCCCCTGACACTGCTTTTTGTTGTAGTGAAATTATTGCCATCCACTGGGAAATAAATAATGTACGTTTAAGAACTGAAGAGAGGTTCAACGGTACACACTCACACTGGGACTGCTGGTTTAGTACGCACTGTGAATCAAACAATTAGTCTTGTTTTATCGCATATACGGAACTTTTTTTTTTTTATGATGGACTTAAATGCAAAAATTACATGGAAGCAGTAAGGCCGTGCAGCTTTCATATGATTGACAAAGTCTCATGATCCCCAGGAAGCGGAACAACCTTGCTGCTGATTGGCCGCTTTATTATAACCCAGTAGGTCACAGTGGTGACGTTTTTAGCTGCGACCGCAGCTCTATAGCTCTGTCCGTCAGTCGGTCTCTCGGTTGGTTGGTCCACAAAAGTGTCCCACCCCGTAGCGGCCACAGTTTTCGCCCCAGGAGGCTGAAATTTGGCATGGACGTTGGTCATGACCGAAGGTAGTGCTGAGTAACTTTCAGGCCTATTGACCAAGAAGGGGCGTGGCGATGGGCATGGCCTATCACAAAAAGGCGCATAACTCCCGAATGGATTCACAGATTTGCATAAGATTTTGTGGAAAGGTTGGTCATGAGCCAAAGAAGAGGGCGTGTGTTTGTGTGAGGGTGTGTGCATGGATGCATGCACACATGGATGCATGCGCGTGTGCGGTCGCAGCTATTGCGGATTCGCGCTTGTTTTCTGAAAGAATTTCATGCGGCCTTTGAAGTTAGGATGTTTACTACCGCATCAGGTATAATTACAGAAAAAAGGCAAAAAGAAATTCTTTACACCACATGGCAGCGATGACCGTTATCGCATTCGAAAATTATCATTGCAGTATATCGCCCAGCTGGTAACGGTATCAAAATCAAAATGTTGGTCTGGAGACGACACTAGCATGCAGTGTAAGGTTTCCAACTCGAGCCGTTTGAAAACCAAATAAACTGGAAGCGCCCCCCTGAGCGCTGGCATCTGTGCGTGGGGCAGGACGCAAGCGGCTGAGTTCGGGTCTTCACAAGCCATCTGGCAGGAGCCCTGCTCACGGAAGCATCCCTAACGGAAAGCAGCACGGCGCCCGACCTCCCCCAGACTCTGCATGCGCGGAGCGCCTTCCAGTCTCATTTCCCCCTGGCCGTGCTGGAAGTCTCAGGTGACGCATTCTGAATGGAAAAACAAACTGGCAATCTCCATTTCCAATTTGTCCCCGGTGACAGAATATCTTTATGCGGGGGCAGTGGTAATCTCGAGGAATCTGTATTCCGTGCATGGTGCTGCGACGGTGGGCTCTTGGCTTCGCTCTCCTTGCTAAAGAACGGCCAGGCGACTTCAGCTTGCAAAGCTGGGGCTGTCCAATCCTATTCAAAAAAGGGCCGATGTGGGTGCAGGTTTTTGTTTTAGCCCAACAGTGAGATACCCGATTCTACTATTTGTGGTCTTCAATCAAGACCATAAGTAGAAGGTGTTGTTGGGCTGGACTAGAACAAAAACCTCCACCCACATAAGCCCTTTTTGGATAAGATCACACACCCCTGCTATAAAGGCTGGACCTAGAATGCTCACAACACCATAGCTTGCCATGCTTAAGTGTAAATCTATGGTCCCAAACTATGGCCCTGGAGAGCTGCAGTTTACTGTTATTATTATTTTCATTATTCTAAAAATCAGCAACCAGCTCAGACCCGAGAAACCAGGTAAGGTGAGCGTAAGCTGTAAGACTATAATAAACTGCTTCAATGGACCGATTAGGTGTTGATTAACAACAAAATCCTCTAAATCCAACCACTCTCCAGGGTCACAATCACAGAACTGAAATATAAATTGCAAATAAACTTGCAATCCCTGACTGCAGATTAAAGTTCTCCTCTTGTACGATGACCTGGCAAAGCGATTTAAAGTCGCTTCAGGCTCTGGGTGCCAGCAGGCCCCATAGTGGGGACGAAACGCGTTTTTACTGGACTGTGGGCATTTGCCCAGGGGAGACTACTGTGCAGAAACGGGCCAATGACACAGACGGGAACACTGCGGGGGGAAAATGACGCATGATTGGTTGCTCCTCTGATAGAATGCCCACACCGAGCGCTTACGGGACCTCAGGGAACGGTTTCGTACCATTAATCCGCCTCTTCGGCCGTGCGCTCGACAGCCCTTCCAATCGAAGGGCTGTTACCGTGGCAGCAGCGTTGCGGCGGCCATTTTTTTTTCTCCCGGAAAGAAGCCGAGAATAAAGTGCCTGACCGCAGAGGGGAGGTCGCCTTTTCGTCCCGTTACGTTCTGGTTTAGCAGACGCTGAGTACCCAAGCCACACCACATGCGTGTGCTGGAGGTCACGTGTGTTCCTTTTACACGGCTGGTTAATCCCTGAAGTCAATCAAATGAAGTCACTCTGTTCAGCTCTGAAATCTTCCAGCTAAGAAGCAGGACAGGACTTATCACCGGGCCACATTGTTAGCATGTGATGTTGATGAACAAAAACATGTCATTCTGGAACAATGAGATAGGCCCACACAGATAGGATGGAAGTGTGCAAGTCAAGGCTTCCGGGGGTATTTAAGCCAGGCTAGATGACCAGTGTGTTGAAGATTGCTGTACTGTGAACTTGTGTTTCAGTGATCTTCCAGCTGGCTGGCATGACATTCAATAAATTTCTACTTTTCTCTAGTAAAGTATTCGTCGAGAGTGTTGAATTCCTGCATTATCCTGACTTTCATTCCACAGAGAGAAGCCGGTGCCTAACAGCATGATAACATTTCAACATGTTGATCACCTTCCACCGATCCCCATGACAGGTTTATGTTTTTATTTGTTTATCCAGGTGAGTCGCGCTGAACTTGGTGGGAGCTCTGGCAGGGTTGAGGTCAGGCTCAGCAGCCCTCCAGGACCAGAGCACCCCAAACCCGATCCCTGAAATGACAGCACGTCAGAGTCCGCAGGCTGTGACCCCCACCACCAATCAGACCACTCCTTTCAAACTGCCCTGCCAGATTTGACCAGTGTTAGAGATGATTTAATTCCTACTCCAGAAACACTGTGTTTTGAACAGTGTAGTCCTCAACTGCATGTCATTCTGAAATATTAACCGTATTCACTGGCATATCTACTCTGAAGTCCACACTGATGTTGCAACACGGAACAATAAACAAGTGGCAACCGTACGATGGGCTGGACCCCAGCCACTAATTTCCCCATTCAAAATTTTCGGAGCGATTTTAATTAAAAGTGGAGTTTTTTTTTACAAGACAAAAAGAAACCCGGCAGAGTTGATAAACCGTGCCGTTTTTCTGTCCATGCAGCAAACGGACTGATCGCCACCTAATTCGACCGGTAAAGAACAATCCTGCTGTCGGGCCGGAGCCTGGGGCCGCTTAGCCGCCCATAACGCGTTAACGCTGACTGAACAGCAGGCTGAGTAATAGATCTGAGCCGGGTAAGCCTGTGCATCTCCAGCCAGCACGGGCGATGCATCGTTTAAGACCTCCCCGCGTCGAAACGTGCTCCACACAGGGGAGGCGGCTCAGGAACAATTTATCCGCATTTGAAGCGTGTAATAAATCTGATACAGCTTCTAAAGCCAGCTCTCTCGGCATGTGCAGAGACACATAATGACTACGGGTTCTCCCAACGTCGTCCACAGGCTTGCCTTTGAAGCTGCACATTTAAATGCGCTTTCAGTGATGCGCTACGAAGGAATGTGGCCATTTAATTAGCCGACTGCATCAGCTCTCAGTTCAGTCAGCATTTCCCCTGAGTTTTGACCCTATTACTTCTCCCTTCAGAAACGAACATGAAGTTAAAATTGGGGCTTAAAGTTACGTAAAAAATGTTGACTGAAAGCAGGGCTGAGCTCTGTCTCTACACCACTGTTTCCTAAACTTAAATGGGTTGTGGGACGAGTCTGTAGTCCACTGGGCTCAGCTAGTACGCGTATTTCCCTGAAAGGTACTAAATTTCTCATTTGGGCCCTGATATTAAAAATTATTTCTAATTTGGACCCCGATATTAAAAAGTATTTCTAATTTGGGTCCTGATATTAAAAAGTTTATGAAGCAGTGCTCTACACCAAGCCAGTATTGCTGAACACATTAAAAGAAGACACTGTCCAGCATTTGCACAAAGCTACTGTCATTTCCCCTGTTCATATCTTCATCGTTATGAATAATTGCCCATGGAGTACAAATTCGCATGAAATGTTTAATATGACCCAGCTGTGGGTCTACTGCTACCACAGACCTGTGAGGGTGGTACTACTTCATAGCTCATTAAAATGTGCATCACATAGCCTAGCAGTTACGCATCGCACACACAGCATGCTCTTTCATGTCAGTGCCGCAGTGGCTCATGGAAATGTGGGAGTAGCTCAGTACACACTGAATTTACATGCGTAGTCATAGTAACGCGCGATCTCAAAAGAACTTCACGTGATACAAGTAGTGTACCACCAAGTGAGCTTTAGTGTCATTGGCATTTGTTCCAGGCATGCTCCTACACACACACACACACACACACAGAAACAGACACACACATACACACACTTAGCAGATGCTCTTATCCAACTTAGCGACTTACACAACTTTTTACACACCATTTACCTTGCATCCATTTATACAACTGTATATATACTGAAGCAATGCAGGTTAAATACAACGGCAGTGTCCTACCTGGGAATTGAACCTGTGACCAGCACAAGAACAGCACAATCACACGCACGCACACCACTTACACACTCACTCACAGACACGCACTCACGTACACACACAGAAACAGACACATACACAAAAACACACACACACACACACACGCACACACAAATGTGAGTTTCTGACCTTTGCACCTGAATTGAAAGTGTGAAGCAGCTGTCAGGTGAGCCTGTCAGGCTTGTCTGTCTGTGTGCTCCTTCAGGATCAGAGACACGTTGTGCGCTAAGCCCATGGGACTCAGCGCGCACTTTACACTACATCTATGCTAAACAGGATCGATTGAACCACACACACACGCACGCAAGCACACGCACACACACACACACACACGCACGCACGCACACACACACACACACGCATGCACGCACGCACACACGCACACACACGTACACACAAACATACATATATATTTAGTTCAGGACTCAATCATTTGTCCAGTTCAGCAGTCACAAACATTAACTTGGCAAACTGTTCATGAAGGAAAAATGTGTATCTAATTTTGACTGAAAATGTTGAAATTCTTTTTAAATTAAATTCAGAGGTGTAAGTTTAATACCGTTTATAACCGTTACAAGATTCAAACGACAAAAATCCATACATCCACCTATCCTGGTCAGGGTCCCAGGGGGTGCTGGAGCCTATACCAGCAAGCATTGGGTGAGAGGCAGAAATACACCCAGGACAGGCCACCAATCCATCGCAGGGCACACACACTATTCACTCACACACTCATACCTATGGGCTATTTTAGAGTCTCCAATTAGCCTACCTGCATGTTTTTGGGCTGTGGGAGGAAACCAGCGTACCCAGAGGAAACCCACGCGGACACGGGGAGAACATGCAAACTCCACACAAGAAAGGCCCAGGCCGGGATTTTAACCCAGGACCTTCTTGCTGAGGGTTGACAGTGCTAGCCACTGCACACCGTGCACACTACACAATTTACATTTTATAAATTTGGTGCCAAACGTGGGGCTGAGCATGTTCAATTCACAGCCCAATTTAGGAATGGCCAATCACATGCACCCGCAGCCGCCTTCATGCTGCAAACCCCACTGCCGATTCGGGAGCGTGTAGACACCCATGGTTCTCCTCCAAAACACATGGCGTCAACTGTCAACATGGTGTCCAACGCAGAAAACAGCTAAGCTCACAGAGTGGAGTCGGAGGACGACCTTTCATGCGTGGCTTTGATTGGAATCTAGGGGCACCCGATCGACCAGCAGGGGTCGCTAGTGATGAACGCGGGACACTATCTGACTGAACACTTCTATACCGAGTGATGAAATCGCCTATCGTGATTTGCCCTAAGGACTATCTGGCCAGTCGACACTGGCATGAACCGCATTCAATCTGAGGCCTTAGGCTCATCCATGCACCCCAGTGAGTAAAATACTTCTTAAATGAGAAAACATTTTTACATTTAGCAGATGCTCTTATCCAGAGCAACATAAACATTTAATTTTGGACAATTCACTTAATTTTTTTCACAATTCAGCTTGGTATTTGTACTGAAGCACTTCAAGTTAAGTGCTCCATCTGGGAATCAAGTCAACAACTTTAAAGCCCAGTACCCATTACACTAGATGCTACCACACGCCTTCTGTGTGATATAGAAATCGAATATATTGGAATTCCTGATTTGTCATTGGCAAAGGAAGGCTGTTCTGATATTTTTACCATTAATGTCAATTAAAACAAATGAGATACCCATAACCAACCGAGTGTATTATTTAGCAGAACTGTCAGTGTTTCTGCTACACAGCGGCAACACCACATCATCACTGCTGAGTTTCTGGCGTCGCTGATAGAATATTTTTAAAGCTATAGCTTTGAGGCAAATGGGCCCATTGGCCCAGAATAACACGTAAAGCTATGGCCTATATTATCTTGCGAAATATCTTTGCCTTCGACTGTCAGCAGAACATCAATCTTTGGCCATATTGTCATGGTCCTGTTTTCCTGTCTGTGTTTCCCCTGTTGGGCCGCCAGATGGCGGCACCTCTGTTTTGTGTCCTGCTCCCCTCCTGTTAATTGTATGATTGTTTCATTGTCTCGTTATCCCATCATTGTTCCCACCTGTGTCTTATCCCCTCCTTTTGGTTTGATTGCTTTTTGAGTTCACCTGTGTCTTGTTACCCCTGTCTATTTAAGTTCTCTGTTCCCTTGACTCGGGTGCTGGTTCCTTGTGTTTGTTGCCTATTAATGTTCAGACCATTTATACCTGCCTGCGTTTTTTTTACCTGTTTGTGTTTGTTCCCGAGTTGTGTTTGTTCCCGACTAGCGTTTGTTGAGACCCACTGTACCTGCCTGCGTTTTTTACCCGTTTGTGTTTTGTTCCGACGTGCTTGTTCCTGACCCGTATGTATTTTCTGGTGTTTCTTTTATGTGTTTGCCTGTGTGTTCCACCTGCCTGTACCCTGCCTGCCTGCCTGTGTTCTGTTCTGTGTTTTGTTCTTAAGAATGTTTTGAGTTTGTTGTTTTGCCCTTTGTGGCCTTGCCTGTTCCCTGTTTGTGTTTGCCTTTTTTTGTGAGTAAAATCTTTGTTAATTTTCCCTTTTTGAGTTTCGTGTTTTTTTCCCCCCACTCTGCGCCTGGGTCCCAGCACTCGTACTGTCACAGAAGGAACCAGCCAGTTTGGGACCCAGCAGAGGTTTTTTTTTTTTTTTTTTTGTTTAAAATGCCATCGGGGTGGTGGGAGCTTGAACCTCCCAGTGCCCGGGGCGGGCGGTCGCGGAGGCGCCGTGGTCGGGCTGCCTCCCGGTCGGCCAGACCTCCAGCTGATCAGCCGGCGGATCCTGACCCTTTTGAGGGGTCTCGGCTTGCGATCTTCCCAGGGTCCGGCCCGCGGGGGTCCCGCCGGTCCCGTCCGGCTGCCCAGCCGGGTTCCCTACAGCTGTGGTCTGTGTTCCTGTCCCCTGCCCAGCCCAGATGGCAGGGCCCTCGGCCTGCTCCACCCCAAGTCCCAGAGGGACCTTCACGGCCTGCTCTGCCCCGAGTGCCGGAGGGACCTTCACGGCCTGCTCTGCCCCGAGTGCCGGAGGGACCTTCACGGCCTGCTCTGCTCCAAGTCCCGGAGCGGCCTTCACGGCCTGCTCTGCCTCAAGTCCCGGAGCGGCCTTCACGGCCTGCTCTGCCTCAAGTCCCGGAGCGGCCTTCACGGCCTGCTCTGCCTCAAGTCCCGGAGCGGCCTTCACGGCCTGCCCTGCCTCAAGTCCCGGAGCGGCCTTCACGGCCTGCCCTGCCTCAAGTCCCGGAGCGGCCTTCACGGCCTGCCCTGCCTCAAGTCCCGGAGCGGCCTTCACGGCCTGCTCTGCCTCAAGTCCCGGAGCGGCCTTCACGGCCTGCTCTGCCTCAAGTCCCGGAGCAGCCATCACGGCCTGCTCTGCCTCAAGTCCCGGAGGGGCCCCCAGAGCCACCTGGAGCCCCGGAGAGGCTCCCAGATCCGCCTCGAGCCCCGGAGAGGCCCCCAGATCCGCCTCGAGCCCCGGAGAGGCCCCCAGATCCGCCTCGAGCCCCGGAGAGGCCCCCAGAGCCGCCTCGAGCCCCGGAGAGGCCCCCAGAGCCGCCTCGAGCCCCGGAGAGGCCCCCAGAGCCGCCTCCAGCCCCGGAGAGGCCCCCAGAGCCGCCTCGAGCCCCGGAGAGGCCCCCAGAGCCGCCTCGAGCCCCGGAGAGGCCCCCAGAGCCGCCTCGAGCCCCGGAGAGGCCCCCAGAGCCGCCTCCAGCCCCGGAGGCCTCGCCTGCTCTGACCCTTCCGCGGAGGCCGCCTGCTACACCCAAGTTTCGGGCTGTACTTGTGCCTCGAGCCCCGGGGGGGCCTCCGGAGCAGCCTCAAGCCCCAGGGGAGCCTCCGCAGCCGCCTCGAGTCCCGGGGGGGCCTCCGGAGCCGTCCAGAGCTCTGGAGAGGCCTCCAGAGCCGTCCAGAGCCCCGGAGAGGACAACGGTCCCATCTGTTGTCCCGCAGGGGCCGCCGCAGACTGCTCTGGCCGCCCCGCAGGCTAAGCCACCTGCCTTGCCCCCTAGCGTTCGAGCTCCCCCTGGCGTTCGTGCTCCCCCTGGCGTTTGTGCTTCCCCTGGCGTTCGTTCTCCCCCTAGCGTTCGTGCTCCCCCTAGTGTTCTCGCGCCCCCCAGTGTCCGTTCTTCCCCTAGTGTTCTTGCTCTCCCTAGTGCCCACACCTTGCCCCCTGGCGTTCGTGCTCCCCCTAGTGTTCTCGCGCCCCCCAGTGTCCGTTCTTTCCCTAGTGTTCTCGCTCCCCCTAGTGTCCACACCTTGCCCCCTGGCGTTCGTGCTTCCCCTGGCGTTCGTGCTTCCCCTGGCGTTCGTGCTTCCCCTGGCGTTCGTGCTTCCCCTGGCGTTCGTGCTTCCCCTGGCGTTCGTGCTCCCCCTGGCGTTTGTGCTTCCCCTAGTGTTCTCACGCCCCCCAGTGTCCGTTCTTTCCCTAGTGTTCTCGCTCCCCCTAGTGTCCACACCTTGCCCCCTGGCGTTCGTGCTTCCCCTGGCGTTCGTGCTTCCCCTAGTGTTATCGCTCCCCCTAGTGTTCGCCCTTCTCCCAGTGATCGTCTCTCCCCCGGTGTCGTCGCTTCCCCCAGTGGTCGCCCCTCCCCCGGTGTCGTCGCTTCCCCCAGTGGTCGCCTCTTCCCCGGAGTCTGTCCTCCCCCCAGTGGTCGTCCCTCCCCCGGTCTCGTCGCTCCCCCCAGTGGTCGTCTCTCCCCCGGTGTCGGTCCTTCCCCCAGTGATCGTCTCTTCCCCGGAGTCCGTCCTCCCCCCGGTGGTCGTCCCTCCCCCGGTCTCGTCGCTCCCCCTGGTGTCCATTCTCCCTTTGGTGTTTGTCCTCCCAACCGTGTGTCCGTGTGTTCCCCGGCCCCCCTGTCTAATTGTCTGCCCGCCTGTTTGTCTGTTGGTCTACCTGTATGTGTGTCAGCCAGTTTGTTGGCCTGTTTGTCTGCCCCCCAAGCCGTCAGCCCATCGGCCAACGTGTTTGCCCGCCTGTCTGCCTGTCTGTCAGTGTGCCAGTCCGCGTGTGTTTTGTCTTGTTTGCCTGTGTGTCAGTCCCTATGTCAGTTGTTGGGCTCCCCCCTCGCCTTCCCTGTCTGCCTGTCCCTTTGTGTGTCTGTCGGTGTCGCCGTGTGCCTCCCCGCCTGCTTGTCCCTGTGTCTGTCCTTGTAGGTCTCCCGATTGTGCCAGTATCTGGCAGTCTGTTTCCCCGTCAGTCTTGTCCAACCCAGTCCAGTGTTGTCGTGCCCCGTCTCAGTCCTGTCCTGTATGTCTGCCTTGCCCCTGTCCAAGTCCCCCCTGGTTTCCTGAGTCCCCCCTGGTTTTCCTGAGTCCCCGTGTCGCCTGAGTGCGGGCCCTGAATTTCCCCATGTCGCCCAGAGTGCGGGCCCTGAATTTCCCCGTGTCGCCCGATGTGCGGGCCCTGAGTCTCCCCCGTGTCGCCCGATGTGCGGGCCCTGAGTTTCCCCCGTGTCGCCCGATGTGCGGGCCCTGAATTTCCCTGTGTCGCCCGATGTGCGGGCCCTGAGTTTCCCCGAGTCCTGCCCAGCCCTGAGTCTCCCCGTGTTGCCCGAGTCCTGCCCAGCCCTGAGTCTCCCCGTGTCGCCCGGGTCCTGCCCAGCCCTGAGTCTCCCCGTGTTGCCCGGGTCCTGCCCAGTCCCGAGTCCTGTTTCCCCCGTCCGAGTCCAGTCCCGAGTTCTGTTTCCCCCGTGTCACCCGATGTGCGGGCCCTGAGTTTCCCCCGTGTCGCCCGATGTGCGGGCCCTGAATTTCCCCGTGTCGCCCGATGTGCGGGCCCTGAGTTTCCCCGAGTCCTGCCCAGCCCTGAGTCTCCCCGTGTCGCCCGAGTCCTGCCCAGCCCTGAGTCTCCCCGTGTCGCCCGGGTCCTGCCCAGCCCTGAGTCTCCCCGTGTTGCCCGGGTCCTGCCCAGTCCCGAGTCCTGTTCCCCCGTCTGAGTCCAGTCCCGAGTCCTGCGTCCCGTTCCAGTCCTGAGTCCCGTCCTGTTCCTGTCCAGTCCTGTTTCTGCCCTGAGTCCTGTTTCCAGCCCCGAGTTCCCCTCCAGCCCCGAGTCTTGTTCTTGTCTTGTTCCTGTCCTGTCCAGTCCAGCCCTGAGTCTTGTCCTGTCCAGTCCAGTCCTGTTCCTGCCCCAGTTCTGTGTCCAGTCCCTGTTCCTGTCTGAGTCCTGTCTCTAGCCCCCACCCTCTGTTGACTCCCTCCCCGGGTCGGCCTCCTGGGACGTCAGGAGCCGTCCCTTGGGGGGGGGGTACTGTCATGGTCCTGTTTTCCTGTCTGTGTTTCCCCTGTTGGGCCGCCAGATGGCGGCACCTCTGTTTTGTGTCCTGCTCCCCTCCTGTTAATTGTATGATTGTTTCATTGTCTCGTTATCCCATCATTGTTCCCACCTGTGTCTTATCCCCTCCTTTTGGTTTGATTGCTTTTTGAGTTCACCTGTGTCTTGTTACCCCTGTCTATTTAAGTTCTCTGTTCCCTTGACTCGGGTGCTGGTTCCTTGTGTTTGTTGCCTATTAATGTTCAGACCATTTATACCTGCCTGCGTTTTTTTTTACCTGTTTGTGTTTGTTCCCGAGTTGTGTTTGTTCCCGACTAGCGTTTGTTGAGACCCACTGTACCTGCCTGCGTTTTTTACCCGTTTGTGTTTTGTTCCGACGTGCTTGTTCCTGACCCGTATGTATTTTCTGGTGTTTCTTTTATGTGTTTGCCTGTGTGTTCCACCTGCCTGTACCCTGCCTGCCTGCCTGTGTTCTGTTCTGTGTTTTGTTCTTAAGAATGTTTTGAGTTTGTTGTTTTGCCCTTTGTGGCCTTGCCTGTTCCCTGTTTGTGTTTGCCTTTTTTTGTGAGTAAAATCTTTGTTAATTTTCCCTTTTTGAGTTTCGTGTTTTTTTCCCCCCACTCTGCGCCTGGGTCCCAGCACCCGTACTGTCACATGAATCTTGCGTAAATAGTTTCGCTTGTAATATGTGATGTCTTCGGTCGTCGTCAGTTGTTCCAGGGGTTTGTTCTTGGTCTCTTGTGGTGTTGTTCGCCGCCCCGACTCATCTGTAGCGAGTGGTAAACGTCATGCGAGTGACTGACGATGCCTGGCTTTGTGGTACGCGTGCAGAGGACTCTGGCGTGACGTCAGGGAATCAGCCGAGGCGCGAAACAGCTCCGCTAAAGTTCCAAGAATAAATCAGCTGTGTGTGAGTGTGTGTGTGTGTGTGTGTGTGTGTGAGCGCGTGCGCGTGTGTGTGTGTGTGTGTGTGTGTGTGTGTGTGTGTGTGTGTGTGTGTGAGCGCGTGCGCGTGCGTGTCACACAGAGCTGCACCGTAAACCTGGGAACCCTCGCGAAACACACGCGCCGCTGCTGGGAATAAAATAAAATAAAATAAAATCCTGTTTCTGGAGATCTACCTTCCTGTAGGGTTTTCATTTCAACCCTAATTTGACACACCTGGTTCTACTAATTAAGGAGGCCTCTCACTGTTGAGTGAGGTGTGCTTCGTTAGGGTGGGACGCCCTGTCCAAGGGGAAACGCTGTATGTAGGAATGTATCGGAAAACATAATGGGAGTTCATAATTCTACACATACAAATGTAGGGTGCAATGCATTGCAGTATTTTATTCAGTAAAGGGGAATATATGCCTTGTGTAAGGATTGCTCAACCATCAGCAAGTGACATTTAACTGAGCTAACCAATTACAGAGCTGGGGGGGCGGGGGGGGGGGGGGGGTGAGGGTCTGTGTGAAGTAAAGATAGCGGGGAAATTACTAGTAGGCCTTCAGTAATTAATGCCATCTGTTCTGTGATGTGAACTGTTCTTCTGCACAAGCATGCAAGTAATGAGTAATCAAACCAAGATGACGAAAGGATTCATGAATTCATTACAGAGATTTTTTAAATTGCTTAGATGGAGTCTAATGTAATGTTGCCAGAAGAAGCTCTTTAAAAAACTTCTTTTTTAAACCACAAGTGTGCCCAGTCTGAGACACCTAAACTCACAAACAGTTTCCAATTGGTTGAACTGCTGAATAGGCAGGAATCAAAGCGTGAAGTAGCTGGTGAAGATCAGCCACTATTCATGACAATAACTGACTGATCATCGATCAGTCAGTTATTGTCATGATTCTATGGATCAAAGAATGATCACACTGATAGTGTGAATACATGCTATGCTTTTCATGTATTTTTCATTATTTTAAAACAGCGTACTGTACCAATGTTAACTATTCTTTTTCAATGCTGTTTAAATCACGTGATGTTCTTGCACTCAAGCAGCAAGTGAACATGGACTTCTATTTCAGCATTCCCTGTCAAAAAAATTTGGGAAATTTGTCGACCTAGTTTGTGAATCAGGACAGTAAACATTAAGTTGAGTCATTTTACTGTAAAGGACCAATGAGCAGCCCTCTGTGATTGAAAAATTGATTGCTAAAAAAATTTAACTAGATACATTTGAAATAGATATAATATGAGTTGAAATACCATCACAAGGTTATTACAGTTTCTCGATCGCTTACACACTATAACTGGGCCTATTAACTAAACATTCCAAACCATGACGCCATCTACCAAAAGACAGACCCATTTCCCAAAACTATGAACACTATTCCCCTGTTTTCACACATGATTCAGATTGGTTGAACTTTTTGTGAAAAACTCTACACACAAATCCCTTCATATATCACTGGCTGTACCATGTGCTCATTTAGAAAGCACTGGCATTCAATATCATTAACTCAAGTCATCACAGCTCAAACCCAATTAACACACAATTCCCCAGGTGGAAACGCTAAGAGTCAAAATTATTCACACACCAATCAGAAGATAGATAGATAAAAGGGCCATGGGTCAGTTCACTTGTTTTGGAACAATGGATCCACAAAGACCTGAAGGTAGAGGACCCGGACAAAGGAGAGGAGGAGGAGGAGGAAGAGGAGAAAGAGGAAGAGGAAGAAGAAGGGCAAGGGCAAGGAGATAAATAGTTTCTGATGAGATTCGTGCAACTCTAGTTGACCATGTCCTTCTCCATGGGATGTCAATGAGGGAAGCAGGGCAAAGAGTGCAGCCGAATCTGCGCCGCTTCACAGTAGCCTCTATAATCCGGACCCTCAGAGAGGAAAATATGTAGGTAATTTTCATACTGCTCTCTACTGTAACTTTGGAGTGCTGTACTCTGCACTGTTACAGCACATACATGTACTGTAGCTGTTTGCTCTATTGTACTGTATGCTGTCTGAAATGCATTGCATTACTGTACCATATCACATACAGTTAATTTGGAGTTACTGTATGCTCCTATTTTGTAAAATGGATGGTTTACTGTAATCCCATCAGTACTTCTATTTTTGCAGAACTGAGAGACGACCACCTAATGGGGGCAGAAGACAGCTATTTTCAGAAGAGCAACAGGTGGCAAACATCAATATGGTCATAGCCAACAATGTAATTCGCTTGCGTAAGATAAAAAGGAGAGTTATTGAGGATCAGGGAATATTCCAAGGCATTGATGCAGTCAGCATCTCAACAATTGACCGCATTCTTTGACGGAACAGGTTGAGGATGAAACAGGCCTATCGTGTTCCTTTTGAAAGGAACTCCGAAAGAGTCAAAGACCAGCGCTTGGAATATGTGCAAGTATGGTTTTTCATACTGTATCAAGTATTTGAGTAGTTATGTATTACAGCAGTATATCCTGTAGTACAGGCTATATGATGGCTTACTTTTGTGTACTATAGCAGTATGTTTCAGAGAAGTCATTACTGTACTGAGTTTCATCTCTTTTGTAGAGAATCTTTGATATTGATGCCAGAGACACTCCTCATGAACTCATCTTTGTTGATGAAGCAGGATTTAATATTACCAAAAGGAGGAGAAGGGGGAGGAACATAACTGGCCAGCTATGCTTCCTCTCGTTCTAGGCCTGGGTCTGGGCTAACCCGTTCTATTTGTATTTAGCTTGGCAGCAAAAAAAATAAATAAAAATATAGCCTCGGCAAACACTTCAATTCTGCCACCCGGGAGCATGCCATGTACCCACTAGATCACTATTAACACCGCTCCTGCTGAACAGGCCCACCTCATGATTACCTTCTTTGTTAAATTGAGCTCATTAGTTGCTACCGGCGCCTATTTTGTCCTCCATTATTTCAGTGCTTTTTATGTCGGCTAATTTCGCCCCCCAGCCGCATGAAAGAGCAAATGTGTCCGTTTATGGAGACGCATGCGGGGAGGCTGCCTGGGAAATCGTCAGCGGTAAGCTCTCCTCGTCAATCCATCGCGGTATCCGGCCACCGCAGCACCGCGGGATCCAGGAGCCGCTTGTCGACGGCAGAACTTCGACCTGCTCGGGGGAAAAGGAAACACGTTCGACCCTAAGAACACCCTCGGAGACGGCAATACAGCGACGCCAAAAATCTGAGAGTTACAGTCGATCAGGATGCGGGCCAGAACACCGCCGTGGTAACGTGCGTGATGACGGTTCACGTCCCCAGGCATGGACGAGACGCTTGGCTGAAGCAGTATGGTTTCATCGCGGGCCTCCGTGTTTGGAAAGAGCTATTCTCATGTCTGTGGCACGTCGCTTTTCCACTCACATGCCCTCATCTAGAGGAACTGAAAACTTAACGTAAACAAATATATTGTATTTTTGTGTTTGTGATTGACATTCCAGGTTTTCGAAATGGCTGAGTTGATGTGAAGAAACGTGTTTAAGGTTGTACATTCAGGGATTCACATTATAAAGCTTAAGGCACCAGAGCACGAGAACACTGACACCTACAGGCCAAGCAGACCTCGCCAAGCAAGAAAAACAATGCAGGGTAACGGAATGGAGACAGTGTAGATGGTGCCATGTTAGGAGACACCACTAATAACTGTTCACGTTTCTGATCATGACCAAACTGAAATGGAACAGAGGCAGGGAGACAGATTTATTTTCCTCAACTGGTCGCCCAAGTACAGGATTTAATCAAAATGTAATCAAAGTCTGACACCTTTCACGTTTCATCACAGTTTGGCAAGTTCAATGGCCAAAATAAATTTACTTGCCAGGCTATGTCGGGAAATAGTCACATTTGATTGAAAAAAGATGGCAAACACTGACTAAGCAGAGATCTGACTCTGATTTTACAGGACCCAAATTACCTTTTTATTTTTACATTCCAGGAAGCAGAGAGAGATTATTAGATTCATTGTCTGGGCAGGCCCATAACTTTGTTCCTTTTTTATCTCAGAGGTTCTACTGTGCACAAATATATTTATTTAACAAACTCGTATCTTGGACAGAGACATGCAGAGACATGTTTCCCTCTTTCTCAACATCCATCAAACAGCATTGTGTGACTGTTTGTTTTCCCTGTGTGTTCAATGTTCATGTGCACAAGTGCCAAAATGGAACAATAGGCCAATGTGAAAAGGTGGTCTGGGTGGGTTAAAATGAAAACATTATTAGACAGCAGGCTTTCACAGCATCCATGTGTTTTTATTGACAAACCCCCATCATGCCAGCCAACCCATGTAGATGCGAATGGATTTATTGCTGACCACAAAACTACTACTACAGGCTGAGGGAAAAATCAATCAATCAATCAATCAATCAATCAATCAATCAATCAAATCAAACTTCATTTATATAGCACCTTTCACAGTGAATGCAGGTCAAAGTGCTTTCCATACAAATGCAAATGTGATGGACAAGAAACAATGTAAAGCAAGAATAAATGGTAGAACAATAAAACACACCAAAATTTGATAAAAATTTTGATAAAAAAATTCTGAAATGAATTTAAAAAATAAAATAAAACGAAATAAAATAAATAGAACTTCCCAGACAATAATTGAACAGCAGATAAAGCCCAACTAAAAAGGTAAGTTTTCAGCTTACGTTTAAAATTATGAATACTTTCATTTTCAAAATATCAAATGTTCCATATGTGCAGCCCAAAATGAGTACTTCCATTAGCTGTGCATTTGTGCTACTATTGTCACCAAAACAGCGGCCATGGAATCACTGCCCAAAGGAACTGAGGCGTCAAAATTTAACTGTGCTTCCACTTACCCAGAATACTGTCTATCCATCCAGATAGTTTTGCTGAGAGATGACAAGTGTTCTATATATCCACTGCATTTCACCCTGATACAATGAACCTCAACTTTTGTGGCACCATAGAAAGCACATCAAATCTCAGTGAAAATATCTGGATGTATAGACAGTAATCTGGGCAAGTGGAATCATACCTTCATTTCATTTTTGGGTGAACTGCCCCTTTAATATGCTCCCCGGACTCCCCAGTCCTGATGCTCGTGCACTGGACCTGAATCGCTGGATGAGGAGTTTCAATGTCCACCTTCCCTCCGTACTGTTTTTCCCCCAAAAATGCATTCAACCTCCAGCACACAATCAACCTGTTGATGAATATGTATTTAATCTATGGACCACAAAGTGCTTGCACCTGGCTCAAGATGTGTTTGCTTTGATATCTACAGTACTTTGTTTAATTTCTTAAATTAAATGTTACATGTATAGCACTTAGTGTGTAAAACAACTATGGCTGTACTGAAAAATTTAAAGCTTCGATCATTGAATTGGCATTCGACTGTGAAATTAAGCATTTGATTATTAGGATGAGTGCTCAGTTGCAGTTTTAAGATTATTGGTACTGTCATAAAAGAAATTTAGAGGTTAAAGCGGCCTACGATTTATTATCATTTAACATAAACAATTTTGCCAATAAACACATTAGCACTTTTTGAATTTCAGTAACGGAAGCCTCGTGTTGCTCTCCATCAAGGCGTCATAAATTTGCGCATAAACTATGAATAACGTTCGTTCGTGATTCTCAGTCCTGGACAAAAAAAAAAGTCCAAAAAATCCCTGGTTTGGAAGCATTTTAAGCTTACTGATGATGATAAAAAGCGAAGTGGCAGATATACAAGATAAAACTCATGTACCATATCACTCAACAACAAATTTGGGAAACCATCTGAAGTTAGGCCTAATTTCTGAATTCGTAAAATGGCTATCTTAGTAAATTAATATACAATATTGTTAGTTATTGTAAGTTCAGTTTAGCCTAGCCTACTGCGCAGATAAATGTAAACTATCTGTGGCAGCGAGATGCCTTCTTTGTATCCCAGCAACATCAACACCGAGCGGATTTGTTCTAAAGCGGGATTCATTGTCAGCAAAGCGAGAATTAAGCTCACTTACGCCAGAAAATGTCAAACAAACTTGTGTTCTTGGCCCACAACATTAAACGAGTGAAGGAATAAACAAAAGTAGGCATAACCTCCTTCCCAGAAGGAGTCTTCGTTCTTATTTTTTTGTCCACAGACTGTTATTTTTTTTAGTCTATATATTCTTAATGCGTGACTTACGCATTCGTGGACTGTATTTGACAGCTACAGATGAGTGTGGCAACGTTACTTTATTATCAGGCTTTAAGGACTTTTCATTTTGGTAAGATAGCCGATGGCCTTTCTGACTAAACAATCTCTGCTATTAGGCATAAAGAAGTTTATTTATTTTTCTAAACAATTTAAGCATAGTTTGCAACTTTGTTTAGTATAGACCATAGGTTTATAAGACGTTGGTTTTCATTAGGCCATTTATTGCATGTCAGACACTGGATTCTTTATGTTGATGCTCTTATGTTTAATAAATAATGTCTATTAAAGAGTGTTAAACTTACAAAAGTGTGACTTGCAGTTTCTCATATTCATCATCTCTTTATTCATATTACTGAGTAGAAAGTAGAGTATCCCGAAACAACAGGCCAAAACGATGACGTCACATCACAGACATTCGAAGCTTCGTTCGAAAGAGGTTGGCTAAAATTCGACTGGCAAAAAACGGCATTCGATACAGCCCTAAAAATAACATGTTAATCATCACTGAATGACCACGTCATTTGCTTCATTACCTCAGTAAACTTTCCAGTGCAACGTGCTCTGCAGTAATTTTACTGTAAATGGTTTTATATCATATAAAGGCGTAATGATACGAGGAGTTCAGAGAAGAAAAGGAGCAATTACAGAAATAGGCACCCGGCAAGCAGGAAATCAAAATGAGCAGCTCCACTTTAAAACGCTGGTCAGATTGCACACATTTAATTTCTGTGTATCTGGAGGACAGACTCATTTTGCTTTCCTGTAACACTCCAGTGCATATAGAAACCCCGGGCCATTTTCCCGTAAATGGCAAAACTCAACAATAACATTTATTACCCATTTCAGTGTGATATATGTTACTCGGTATGTCGATAGAATGTATAGATTTTTCCGAGCCAGGAGAGGAATGTATTTGAATTCAGTGGCTATTAATCTGAGACAGAGAGAGAGAGAGAGAGAAGCGGGGAGGAGAGAGTGAGTGAATACGATGAGGTGAATGGCATTAAACTGAAAAATCTGAACAAGCTGAACTGGCCAGAGACTCATTACATCTTTATAGAAGCTGTTGAAATGCATAGTCTGATACTGGTTACCCTCCCCACTCAGGCACTCGGATATGTGGTCTACTGCCCCTGGTGGACAATCATTACAAGTACAGTCTCATACAACAGTCCTCCAGAGGTGAGCAACACTTGTCTAATGTAATGATTGTCTAATGTCTAGTGTTTTCCTCACAATAGAACATACCTGTGCATTATCTTCTGCAAAGACACAATAAAACATATCTGTGCGTTATCTTCTTCAAAGACCCAATAGAACATATCTGTGCCTTATCTTCTGCAAAGGCACAATAGAACATATCTGTGCATTATCTTCTGCAAAGGCACAATAGAACATAGCTGTGCCTTATGTTCTGCAAAGGCACAATTGAACATATCTGTGCCTTATCTTCTGCAAAGACACAATAAAACATATCTGTGCCTTATCTTCTGCAAAGACACAATAAAACATATCTGTGCCTTATCTTCTGCAAAGGC
The DNA here is from genome assembly GCF_013347855.1 of Anguilla anguilla. Classification (NCBI taxonomy): domain Eukaryota; kingdom Metazoa; phylum Chordata; class Actinopteri; order Anguilliformes; family Anguillidae; genus Anguilla; species Anguilla anguilla. The sequence continues at coordinate 40,810,309 of NC_049211.1, read as the reverse complement.
ACAATAGAACATTTCTGTGCCTTATCTTCTGCAAAGGCACAATAGAACATATCTGTGCCTTATCTTCTGCAAAGGCACAATATAATATATCTGTGCCTTATCTTCTGCAAAGGCACAATAGAACATATCTGTGCCTTATCTTCTGCAAAGACACAATAGAACATATCTGTGCCTCATGTTCTGCAAAGGCACAATAGAACATATCTGTGCCTTATCTTCTGCAAAGGCACAATAGAACATATCTGTGCTTTATGTTCTGCAAAGGCACAATAGAACATATCTGTGCCTTATCTTCTGCAAAGGCACAATAGAACATATCTGTGCCTTATGTTCTGCAAAGGCACAATAGAACATATCTGTGCCTTATCTTCTGCAAAGGCACAATAGAACATATCTGTGCCTTATCTTCTGCAAAGGCACAATAAAACATATCTGTGCCTTATCTTCTGCAAAGGCACAATAGAACATATCTGTGCCTTATCTTCTGCAAAGGCACAACAGAACATATCTGTGCCTTATGTTCTACAAAGGCACAATAGAACATATCTGTGCCTTATCTTCTGCAAAGGCACAATAGAACATTTCTGTGCCTTATCTTCTGCAAAGGCACAATAGAACATATCTGTGCCTTATGTTCTGCAAAGGCACAATAGAACATATCTGTGCCTTATCTTCTGCAAAGGCACAATAGAACATATCTGTGCCTTATGTTCTGCAAAGGCACAATAGAACATATCTGTGCCTTATCTTCTGCAAAGGCACAATAGAACATATCTGTGCCTTATGTTCTGCAAAGGCACAATAGAACATATCTGTGCCTTATGTTCTGCAAAGGCACAATAGAACATATCTGTGCCTTATCTTCTGCAAAGGCACAATAGAACATATCTGTGCCTTATCTTCTGCAAAGGCACAATAGAACATATCTGTGCCTTATGTTCTGCAAAGGCACAATAGAACATATCTGTGCCTTATGTTCTGCAAAGGCACAATAGAACATATCTGTGCCTTATGTTCTGCAAAGGCACAATAGAACATATCTGTGCCTTATCTTCTGCAAAGGCACAATAGAACATATCTGTGCCTTATCCTCTGCAAAGACACAATAGAACATATCTGTGCATTATCTTCTGCAAAGACCCAATAGAACATATCTGTGCCTTATCTTCTGCAAAGGCACAATAGAACATATCTGTGCATTATCTTCTGCAAAGGCACAATAGAACATATCTGTGCCTTATCTTCTGCAAAGGCACAATAGAACATATCTGTGCCTTATCTTCTGCAAAGGCACAATAGAACATATCTGTGCCTTATCTTCTGCAAAGGCACAATAGAACATATCTGTGCCTTATCTTCTGCAAAGACACAATAGAACATATCTGTGCCTTATCTTCTGCAAAGGCACAATAGAACATATCTGTGCCTTATCTTCTGCAAAGGTGCAGTAGCGGCTCTAGTTTCCCTTTTCACATTGGGAGCATTTCTGTGTCTCGGGGCTCTTCCTCATTTATGCTTTATTATGCAGACCCAGTAAACACGTCGCTAAGCATATATTGTGAACTGGCAAGGAAGCCATTTATCAGCTCATAGCCTACATGTGCATGTGCCATGTACTACAAAACAGTGAGATCGTCAGTCGTGAAACATATTGCAATAAGTTGTGAGTGAAAGACTAACCTTCAACCTGCTGCAGTAAAGGTTAGTCTTTCATGAAAAAGTCACCAACACCGGCTTTGCTCCTGCCTGCCAAAGAACCACCGGAAATACACCTCAGGATGAAATCCGGCACTGAGAATGGAAGGTCTTCCTCCCAAACCTACATCAACATTAAAAGCCTCCTGTAAATTATTCACGGTGGAATCCTGCACAGATGCAGCTGGTTAATCTTTTATCGGTAAAATAAATGCTACAATCCTGCCTGTTCTGCTGTGCCCCCTTCCCCGTTCACATTCCCTTACCCCCGGTCGCAGTTCACCTCTTAATCACTCCCCCACTGTTTCGGGTTGCGCTTAATTATAAGTGCCACTTACGTAAGGGCCACTCACAAGCGAGGTGCAGGCATCGAAGTGATAAAAAGCAGCACGTGGGTGGGACGCGCTTTCGGTCTGTTCCAACGATTCCGAATTTACAGATCGGAATTTACAAAGAATGAATTATTATCAATACTAAATCGTCACCACTTAAAAGAATATCACTTAACAGTTGTGGAGACAGTGAACGACATTTAACCGCCACATTTGCAATACAAATAATGATTACCACAGTTTGGATAGGTGTTATCAGTAGGCTTTAGTCAACAAAATTTGTATCATTTCATACAGCACTTATGTGCTGATAAGGCAACATAGCGATGACCGCGATAAGTCTTTAGAAAGGCATGAGATGGCAGTCAAATGGCACTTAAATGTGGTTAGCTCTGTCTTGCTTTAACGACTCTGGTAACGGCATTAAGCAATGCAATGCATGCTGGGTCAGCGCTCGCTTTTAAGCCAGCACTTTAATGTCCTCATCATTGAGGGATTATCGGAGGGTCGAACGGTCACTACCCCTCGCTGAAATTTGGCTCGCTCAGTTTTGGGACAACCCGTGTACAAGATGGCGACTCTCGTGAACGAGCAAGATGAGCGTTAGCGTGTAGGCGGAGTGATTAGGAGGTGAATTTGGACGGGTCTTTAGGGTCACTTCCAGTTATGGTCGGGTATGGACGACCGATTCTGAATTGGAACCGGTTCCGAATTTCCAAGACCTGGGATTTCCTTAAGAATTGTGAGTCTCAAATTCACTTATGGAATCCTGAAAGCATATTTTCAGTCACGTTCGCAAAACAAGTGGAATTCTTTAAATTTGAGCATTGAAAAAAGTCTATAAAGAGGTTTGAAGGAATAGTATAGCCTTTTGGGAAATTTGCTTTTTGGCTATCCTACCCATAGTTAGATGATAAGATTGGTAGCAATTTCATCCATTTGTCTCCAGTACAAAAATATTAAACGATATCTATGGGCTGCATGCTAACTGTGCTACCGCTATGAACTGCTGCTGATGGAAGCAACGTTAGCTCTGTGAAGTGAAGCTCTTCGCACTCACACCTTACATATGTATAACGAGTAAAATAACAACAAAACACAAGAGTTCATTTAGAGGAAGATAAATTCAGAACTGGGGGTTGCCAGGTATGCTGCCTCTGCCACTCTCACTATCACCAACATTAGTAAACACCTCTAAAACAACTAAGATCTCGTTTTTCTATTTTTATTCTTACACGCAAGATACAGAGTAATGAATGCAGTTTTGGAGACACTGAAAGGGCTATATCCATCACTTCACTTCAAAGCCCTAATGTTGCTCTGGCTGCAGCCATTCATAGAGAATAACATTTTTTTAGCTTTAGATATTTTTGTACTGGTTGCACAAGAATGAAATTGGCATCCATCTTATCGTCTAACTGTGGGTAACATAGCCAACAAAGTTAGATTGTTCCTTTAAATCATGGTTACACCATGCATCACCACACCAGCATGACCACTAGCTGACCAGAACACACAGTCTAAAGCGTGGCTAAGCTGTGGGAAACTCCATTATCTTTCTTTATTTTGCTCTATTTTTTATTTATTTATTTTTTTAGAAAATGAAGGAAAAGACACCTTGTCATTATTGACAATTTAGGATTTGTCAATGTAAATTAGACAGCCTAAATCTGCAAAACATAAAGGTACTTTTTTTGCTTTTGAAAAGTTTTGACTTCTTTTCTTCCTTAAAAAATAAGGTAAGAATCTGAACCGGGGTTCGATAAGAACTGGATTCAATAAGAATCAGATTTGGATTTAATAAAATCCAAAAAATACCTAACCAGTTTACCAGTAACCAGTGCCCATCGCCAGTACCTATTTCTTTTTTTTTTATTATTAAAAAACTTGTCATTCCAACTTTTCAGGATACAATAACCTGTGTAGGTGGTTATAATTATGGAGAAAGCTTCTGAGACTATTATGTATTTGAAACCATTTTTCCCCATCTTTTATGGACTCGATTTTACCACTCCACATCCTAAATGATCTACACCCATTTCCGATACAGAGAACAGGTGGAAAAATAGTTTTATTTGTATTGGGTTTATTGCTGGGTAGCAGAACATTTGGCTTTTATTCCACTTCTGGCATTTCTGTACGTGATTTAATAATGGCATACTAATTTACAAAACATTAGAGGCAGGCTCGTTCATGCTGTGCAGCTGAAATTATTATGTGTTTATGTTTATGTGTCTGAGTGCCAGCAGTAGGGGGAAGCTGGGTCCATTGCATACTCAGTGGCCTGGTTCAGATAAAACACAGAAACGCAGTATATGCAAGCGTACCATGCAAGGAGCATGTCTGCTTCAGGACATAGTGGGCAGCCGGTATAGCAGTGGATAGCACCGTCGCCTCACAGGAAATGTGTGCATGTTCTCTCCTTTGGATGCTGTAAAGGAATAATATGCAGCCCTGACTCACTACCCCTACTTTCAAGGAGGAGGAGAGCTGGTTATCTAGGGTGACCCCTAGGCTTTCTGCAGTAGAAGAGCTCCTAGTGAGCTCACCTAGACTATACTGGAGGTTTTGCAGTGAGGAGAAATGTACAGCACCTTAACCTGTCTTAGCCAGGTTAAGCTTCAAATGATTGAGACATCCAGCCTAACCCTTTGAAAGTAGTTTTTTTTTTTTAGAATATCTCTTCATAAAATTCTAAGTCAGCATTCTAGACCTCCATTGTTTTCACTTTCCAGTAGTGATGTAGTTGTTACACTACTGAAAAGCAGGGTTTTTCCTGACTCAAAATCAAAAATCTTGATATTCGTATGAATTATACTTTTTAAAAGCCCATAATGATCGGATGATGACTGTACTGTCTTTTGACTCGCTCCGCCTCGCAAACTCTTTATTTAAAAAAAAAAGAATTGGTTATTCTACAGGCCATATCTGCAAAGCTGAAAACATTAAACTGATAGGACGTAATTTAGGAAGCTTTTCTGAATATACTGTATGTTATTGGGTGTGAATGAAAACAGGATTTAGGCTGCCTGACCAAACACACCGAACTCAGTGAAGGCTGATCCTGCTCCCTGTGCATACGGTGCTTTCCTGGTGCACTGCGCTGATTAGGATACGGAGTCACATCAGAGCAATGCAGGTACGAATGATCGAAATCCGCTGAGCGCAACGCTTGTATTTATGATGTTCATTTGTGCCGACGCCAATCAGATTTTTGTGGAGGCGGCACAGAGTTTGATGGAGGCGGCCTCCTCAGGATTCTCTATGCAGGTAAACCCCAGATCAGAACGGGTAGGAGAGTGGGTGTGCAGAACGAGATGACAGGAGATGGGGGGGGGGGGGGGGGGGTGAGGAGTACGGGGACATCCAGGTGGACATGTCAAATGTTTATTCTGAAGCGGCCCACAAACTCATCTGCATAGAGAGAGGGAGGAATCAGGAGGTTAAAACTGTTAGATATTGAGCAATAGGCCTAAATTCTGTATTGGTGGAGGAGATTTTAGAGGATGTAAAGCTAGAAGGTAGAGAAAAGTTTGGTAGTTGGGCAGGTCAGCTGGAGCTTTGGTTAATCTATGCTTCCTCCGCTGAAGAAGTCCAATTCGGAGTACAACACCTAGTTAAACTATCCTTAGCAACACAAAATTAAATGTGTTACTTTGCACATGCAGCACATTAATGGAATTATATTGAACTCAATACCTGATGTTTTTGATACGAAGGGCATTTTAGGAGTGCTATATCATACAGATGATTATCGACTCCGCTCCTGCAACCCCCCCAATAGGGGTCACTTATAAACATTTATTAGTTACCCAGATTTTTGTTGTGTGAACCTGACTGAGGAATGCTATAGCCCTCTTTTATTAAAGAGAGGTAATACAATTTCAAGCCTGTGGGCAAAATCCATAGATCAATTAAACAAAACAAAATAAGTTTAATATTTATGAAAATATGATTTGGGGAACCATCAAATATTTAAAAGACAGCTAAAATGAGAAAATGTATTTCATAATTGTGAATATATAATCTGAGAAGCCACCAAATAGATTTTACTGACTTTTAAAATAGCATGTATTTTTCATGTTAAACCGATCAGCTGGTTCCCATTTTAAAATGTATTCATCTACAGCATCACACTTAAAAAGGTATTTACTGGATTATTACAGTACAGTAGCCTATATGATGAATATTTTAGACTGAACATTTATGGAAATATCAAGTAAATATTAAAACTATGGCTATTTACAAAATATGAATCGATAAATAAAACAGTTTGGAATTTATTAATTCCAATGCTGGTTTCAATTTTGCTTACTGAATCAGATTCTTATCAAATCCTGGTTCCGAATCGCATCATTTTTTTGAGGAAGAAACCAAAATGTTTCAAAGGCAAGAACTACCTTTATTCTAAGCAGATTTAGGCTGCTACAAAAACGTTGATGGGGACTGGGGACATCGAAAACGGTACAACACTGAAGGTTTACATCAGGCTACAGTAAACGTTGCAGTAAAGGGGGCTTCCTCCTTTGCACAAAATATAGCCTATTTACCGCAGCGATTACATTTTGCTGTATCTGTACGGCTACTTTTTCTTGTGAAGCTTACCCACACACAAATGCTCAGTGCATTGCACTCATTTTACAAACGTGACTGAAACTATGCTTTCAAGATTAGATAAGTAAATTTGGATCACATGTTTTCTAAATTAATTCCCAGTTCTTAGAAATTTGGAACAAGTTCCAATTCAAAACCGGTTCTTCACACCCAAGCATAATTCGTATTAAGGAACCTAACGTGTGCAAAGACAACATTCCCCATGCAATCACACCACCACCACTACCAGCAGCCTGCACCCTTGACACAAGGCAGGATGGATCCATGGATTCATGCTGTTTATGTCAAATTCTGACCCTGCCATCAGCACAGCACAGCAGAAATCGAGATTCGTTGGACAAGAAAAAAAGACAAGAAAACATTTTTCCAATGTTCAATTGTCTAGATTTGGTGAGCCCATGCCCAACGGAGCCTCATATTCCAGTACTTAGCTATCAGGAGTGGAACCCAGCATGTTCTTCTGCTGCTGTAGCCCATCCGCTTCAAAGCTCAACGCGTTGTACATTCAGAAATGTCCTTCTGCATGCCACTGTTGTAAACAGATTTTTTTATTTCTTTTATTTGTGGCCTTTCTGCTAACTTGAAGGAGTCTGCCCGTTCTTCTCTAACCTCTGTAATGTGTGTTTTCACCCACAGCACTGCCACTCACTGAATGTTTTTTGTTAATCACACCCTTCTCATTAAAATCTGCAGACTGTAGTGTGTGAAAGTCCGAGGAGTACAACTGTTTCTAAGATGCTGGAACAACCACGTCTGGCACCAACAATCATACCACAGTCAAAATCACTTAAATCACGTGCCTTTCTAATGACTTACCAAACAACTACTATATGTCTTCACCATGTCTGTTTGCTTTATAATGAGTTGCAGCCACATAATTCAGTAGAGTAGGCTATTTGCATGAAAGATCAGGTATACCTAATAATGTGGCCACTGACTGTGTATATATGCATGTATGTGTGTGTATGTATGTATGTATGTGTGTATGTATATATGTACAGTATGTATGTATGCATGTATAAATACATGCACAATTCTGTGAGGTCACAAAGCACCCCAGGAAACTCTCAAACCACATCTAAGCAAATTCATCATTTTGAAAACAAACCAATCCAATCGGAGCTCGCTGAGCACCTAGGATTTACCAATCAATGACAGATCCAGTCCGATTCCTCGGGTTAAGGTCTGAGTAATGCAGACGGGGTTAGGAAATGCTTACATTCAGGAACGTGCCGTTACGACAGCTGCAGTAAGCACTGCCTCCCTGGTAAAAAAAAATAAATAGAACAAAAATTTAATGATTGTGTGGCTGCTCATTAATCTCTACTTTCATCAGATATTTCTGCGTAGTGATACTGTAGTTCTGTGCACTAAAATGAGAGAAGCCAGGTAACACACTGAAGACAGAGACTCCCTGTTCCTGCATCGCCTACCCACTGGTCCCTGGAGACAGGTTCATATAACTGCCTGCTTTAGAAAACGGCACAATAAACTGACATCGCCCTGAACAAATGGACTGGATCTATGATCCACTGGTGCTGGCTAAACATGCACTTCCCCTATAATTTCTTTTCAGGCTTAGTGGTAGGGTTGCCAGATTTAGAATTTTTGAAACCTGGCGGAGTATATTAAATCAAATTAAATTCCATGATAATAGCCTACATTTAAAGTGCCAGGGAGTTGTTGACAGCCATTTATTTCTTACGCACTACTAATGGATTAAAAAAAAACAGGAACACCTGGCATTACTGTGCAGCTTTAACAAGGTTTATGCACCTTCTGCATTAATGTTAAACATTGTCTTTGTGAAACATTAGCACATCCACAAGCTATCTATGTGAGACAGTATCTGTGTAATGCTAGCTCATAAGTTAATTATGTAAAGTTGATGCAATAATTTTACGGCTAATAAAGGTAACGTTATGTTCAACCATATCGGTGCAACATTCATGAACATATGGTAATGTTAGGTTTTCAGTACTGACAGTGCAAACATTACATTACAGGCATTTGGCAGACAAGACACAAATACACTGACAGCTCACGCTCTTGCTCTGCAGTAAAAAAAGGGACTCTTCATTCTCTCAAGTTTCCCAGGCAACGACAGAGATGGACTCATGTTTCAGAACAGCGCCACGCACAGGGTCCCAAGCACAAATGATTATTCATTTCTAAATGAATGGGTATGTGGTGTTATTTGGGGCACTGATTTTCCTTAAAGGGACAGTTCGCTTTTTAGTTTTTTTTTTTTTTTAATGTAAAAAAAATTTCAGTGAAAGAGCATTTTTGACAGTGTTTGTGTGCCGTAAAGGATATTTTTGACTCTTGCAGAAGTTTCTGACAACCTGCCGACTGCAGAGTGGTACAGTAGAGGGCCATCGGTGGGTTTGTGGTTTAAAGCAAGAAAATCCACTTCATGTAGCCTAACTCCAAAGCAGTAAGTAGGTCGAATCACCACTTTTTTTTGTGGTTTCTGCTGTAAACCAGAAACCCATTCATTCCCCCAATACCAGCCATTGAAAAGCCAGCAGGTCATAAGAAATAAAGACCAATGGAAACTCTGCAGTCATCGTTAGAAAAAAAAAAAAAAAAAAAAAACCTAAATACATTTAATTGTGAATGTTTTCATTAATCTTACATTACCATTCTAACTCTCTGACTAATTTCTTATTTATTATATTATTTTTGTGTTTTGTAAATAGCTTGTGTTTTTTTGTGTTTTGTCAGTAATCTCGACACTCTCAAAAAAGAGGGCACTGATCCTTCAGTGTGTCTTTCAGTACTAAATAAAGGTTGATTATCTAGGAACTCTGGCCTAACTACCACCTGGAAACAAGTCAGCTGCTGACTGCTGACCAGGAAGTGAGAGACTACACAGCCTCTGAGCAGCAGCATGCAAACATGATGCCTTGCTGCTACTGCTACTGATATTATTCCCACTGCTACTGCTACTACCCATACTACTGCTGCTGCTACTGATATTACTGCTTCTACTGCTACTGTTCCTGCTAGTGATATTACTGCTAATGCTGCTGCAGCTACTGATATTATTCCTACTGCTACTGTTACTACCCATACTACTGCTGCTGCTACTGATATTACTGCTACTGTTCCTCCTAGTGATATTACTGCTACTGCTGCTGAAACTACTGCTGCTGTTACTGATATTATTCCTACTGCTACTGTTCCTGCTAGTGATATTACTGCTACTGCTACTGAAACTACTGCTGCTGTTACTGATATTATTCCTACTGCTACTGCTACTACCTACACTACTGCTGCTGCTACTGATATTACTGCTACTGTTCCTCCTAGTGATATTACTGCTTCTGCTGCTGCTTCTTCTACTGCTGCTGATGCTTCTACTACCGATATTACTGCTGTTGCTACTGATATTACTGCTACTGTTCCTGCTACTGATATTACTGCTACTGCTGCTGCTACTACTACCGATATTACTATGGCTGCTAATAATGTTACTGCTACTGTTCCTGATAGTGATATTACTGCTACTGCTACTGATATTACTGCTACTACTGCAACTGATATTACTGCTGCTGCTGCTACAGCACACTCCCAGCCTCATGATCCTGCAGAAACCATGAATCGGGCATCTCAGACTTTAATAGGTTAATTCCCTTCAGAGTGAGGACAGCCAGAGGCTGGTGGGACTGCTGTCAACAGCTCTACTGAAGCCTCCTGGTGTTCATAAGGTCCTCAGGACCAGCCTTGTAATTTCACCAGGGTTATGAGCCTGATGTGAGTGCTATTAGTGTCACATTAAATTTGTATCTCCTGATTAGCACCTTCTAAAGCACTAACGGGCGCATGTATGCATGCTACACTTCAGGAAGAAATGGGATACAGCACCGAGGGAATCACAGCATATTAATATTCAAAACGTAATGGAAATGGGTGTTCTGCTTGCACAGTTTACTGGCTGGCACTGAAATTATAATAATTTCTAACTCTTACGAGGCAATCCGTCTGAACACCAGATGAGACGGAACAGGCGATCATGCGAACGTGTACGACAAAGTTCTTGCGAACCTAGTGTTGTAGTCTGACAGACTGCATTGTCCAGTCAGGCACACTGTCGTTTACACAGCAAACGACGTGGGGTGAACATACGCAGTTGCGTTTCATGGGCATAGCTTAGAGATGGCGAAAGATCATGAACTATAAAGCACGCACAATGTAGTTGGCAAAAGCGAGCGCGGTCAAGCGAGAACAAATCCACGGAAGCAGGACTTCGTTAAGTGGTTTGAGCGAAGAGGAGCAGTTTAATGGACCCAAATACACAGACCGTCTTTTTCCTCTTAGTCGCCTTGATTTGATTTTGCCTTTAACGCCCTTCTGCGTAAGTTCCGTTTATTACTGCTGAATGCCGGTAAAAGAATAAAAAAACGCAGTTCTGAGCAGAACGGAGGGATTCAGTGAACGGAGGAGTATTTTGAGCGAGGCAATTAGGCCACAAATCAAACAGGCGTGCAGCCCTCATAATAACAGGCCGTTCATACCAAACTGCGCAGAGGAGATGCCACCCTGTGAAAATTAATTGAACTAGCCATTTTTCCCTTCGGATTTATTATTCATGAAGGCTGCCGTGGAAAGAAAAAAAATAATAAAAAAATCAAGGCGGCATCAATGTTTCAGCATCCTTTTATTCTCATAAGACAACCCCCTTCATTTCCCCCGCCGTTTTTTTCTTACACTGTTAGTGACGATGGGGTTTTAAAGTTTCAGTGAGATGCAATTAATTTGCTTCCAGCGCATGGCGCCGTGATTACGGCCAGAATGTTCTGAAGATAAAAAGCGCTTGCCTTTAATAATGAAGCGCAGGACAACCGAACCCTGCTCCAACTGAATGTCTTTCTGCTACACGTGCACACGTTTTCCAGCTTCGTGAATGAGTGATGCGTGCAGTGCCCCATCCGCAGTCCTCTCGGATGACCCTACAGCCAGAAAATCCGATGTTTGCATGGTGACAGGGTGTGGCGGTACTCACAGATGCGCTCGCGGTGATGTAAACGCTAAATGTATGCCAGCGGTATGACAGCGTGAAACGCTGCTACCAGCTGGTGCAAGATCGTCCTACCTATTATTAACCAGTGGGCCAATGAAACTGAAATCTTACTTTTGATTATAGCAGTATTACAGCCAGTGTTCTGTGCCGGTTAAACACCCCATTAGCAATGCAAATGGAAATTCATTGAGGCAGAAAAAATGTCGATGGGGGCCAGTATGCTACGACAACCAGGAAAATACTAAAATTGTGATTTAATATTACAGTCCAATCTAAGGCAGTTCTTTCCAGAGGATGGTTCTTCAGAATGGTAAAGTTTGGATAATCTGATACAATAATACATTAAAGTGAGCTGCTGTAGCCTACCTCATACTGTGGGAGAGGTTTATACAGATGGAGTTTCTGACAGCCTTTCCTAGCTGCTTAATAAGGTGCACCGATGAAATAAATGTTTTTGGAAACAAAATACTAGAGGCAACAGATGCTCCAGAAAATGGCCGATGATAAGCTCTGTGCAGGTGAGGCTTTCCGCAAATTAGCATCTCCATTTCAGTAAGCACTCAGAACAAACATTTCACATTTAGAAATGCTTCGAAAAAAATGCTCATTACCATCTGTCAATTTTCACGAAACCAGGAATCAACACTCTTTAGTTGCATAATAGAATGAATAGCCTACTAATGGAAACGGAAATTCAGAACTAATCCTTGAAACTTTCAAATCTTGGGGGTTTTTTTTGTTTGTTTTTGGGTTCACAGAGACGAGCCTTCAAAGCACATACATTTCACTAATATTTTATCCAAATCTTTGGAATTCCCGATTTTGAATGCATTTGTACAGTTTAGGAGTGCCGACAGGCAAGTGCCCCTCTCCAGGAAAGTGGCGTAGGGGGAACTGCGCCAGAGGGTAAGCAGGGACGTGAAGTGGCGAGCCATGGTATTCTGGCATAGCCTACGCCGGGCTTGGTGAAAACATCCATCCGTCCATCCGCCCATCCCCTACCTATGCCCGCTAATTCCTGCTCAGAGGTGCTGGAGCCTATCCCAGCATGCATTGGGCGAGAGGCAAGAATACACCCTGGACAGTTTTCCAGTCCATCGCAGGGCACACGTACCATTCACTCACACACTCATACATTGGGGTATGAACCAACCTACATGTCTTCGGACTGTGGGAGGAAACCGGAGTACCCGGAAGAAACCCACGCGGACATGGGGAGAACACGCAAACTCCACGCAGAGAGGATCCGGTCGAAATTCAAACTAAGGACCTTCTTGCTATTAGGCAATAACGCTACCCACTGCAACACCATCTCTGTCTCTGGCGGACAAGCATGACTACACAACTAATTTTGTTAAATAGCACTAGCACGCCTTTTTTCCACTTTGATGGAGATGTGTCTGCGGATTTACTGACTTTTCTCTGATGTTTTAACGGAGGTGCTCATGAGTCCAGTGGCGGTGCAGAACATCCGTTATCAATGCCTGGGGGAACCCAGAGTTGCTTATTTTCACTCTGCAGTCCATCAGTTCAAGTCAGAAGAGACTTCATGTCCAGACAGACTGTGGCTATCCGACTGAACAGAGGGGTTTACTGGTGCATGATGGGACATAAAATGGTTTCCCTCCCTCCCTGGGTGATCCTGTAGCCAATCATGTGACTTCCTGCAAGCCTTAGCCATCGGTGGCATGGCCCATGGGGTCAGTACCCCAAGCTAGAACAAGTGCCTTAACAGGACAACACACCTATCACAGCACATCGAAAGCTCTGATGGAACTGCTGTCTCACTCATGGGCAGTGTGCATGTCCTGCATCCACTCCAATGGATGCTTGCAGGTGATACAGTTTTCCCTTTAGTCACACAGCCCGCACAACATGCAAACTAAAACTGGGACTGCATTTAAAAGCACTGTTAATAGTCATTAAAATAATCTTATTTCTGGATTTTTTTTCTGGCCTGTGGTAAAACAATGAAACTCATACCCTCTCACCCCAAATTACAGTAAAGAGTAATGCGATTTCTGATATCCCGCAAACAAACCAGGAAAAAATGAATTTATTAAAATAAATAATTGGTAAATAATTTGATTTTTTGGAAAGAAAAAGCAGGCTCCTAATCTTCTGCAAGGCACTCCACATGAAAGCACCATAGTAATAAGAACCTACCGAGTTTTAAAACTGAAAACAGCTCATTATGGTAATCTCAATCCCAGGAAGGGAAAAGCTAATTACACACAGAAAAAGGCTGGAGAGGATAAAGTTGCTTTTTCTTGGCAGGACAAAGAAGTCTCTGTCTTGTTAACAATGCTGTGAACCCGTGTGTTACACTTGAAAAGTGAATTAAAATGTTGTGAATAAAGGCTGAATCTATTCAGTAATGCAACACATGGTCATTTATATGAAATCTACATGCACATGTAGTATGCACTATATCTGCAACATACCCAAACTACAGTATGAAGCATCAACAGCTTCTTTCTTCAGAGCATGCTGAGGGGGTCAGAACTATTTCAACAGAAGGTTCTCAAAAAGGGGTAGCCTTCTGTGAAACACGCACGATAAGTGTCATGGGATCTTTAATGACCACAGTGAGTCGGGACCTCGGTTTAACGTCTCATCCGATAGACGGCATCTCCTACAGCACAATGTCCCCGTCACTGCACTGGGGCATTGGGCTTTATTTGACCAGAGGGAAGATTGCTCCCTGCTGGCCCACCTACACCACTTCCAGCAGCAACTCTGTATTCCCTGGTGGTCTCCCATCCAAGTACTAACCAAGGCCACACTTGCTTAGCTTCAGCCAGTCGGCAGGAGCAGAGTGTGTGGTGGTATGGCTGCTGGCTTGATAATAAAACATGAGATAAGCATGAATAAAATACAACATAGAATAAAACAACAGAAAGCAAGTCCAAGCAGTCTGCAGTGAGGAGTGATTCAACGAAGAGACTATAGCACAGACTAACAATGTGCAATAATCAGAAGAAATATGCAATAATAATAATCAGAAGAAATAATCAGGGTAGACTAAAATAAAAATGAAACCAAATTCCAAAAACCAAATGAAGCCTTTCTAGAAAGGCATGTTTTAAGTTTATGTTTAAAAGCATTTACAATCTCCTCTACCTACAATTCTTCTGGAAGGCTGGTCCAATGGCTAGGTCCATAATTGCTGAATAGCGTGTCACAATGAGGTTTTGTCATAGTTTTAACTTAAGAACCACTAAAAGGCCCCTCCCTGAAGAACAGAGGAACCTAGTAGATGCATATTTTAAAAGCAGATCAGAGATAGCTGGGTGCAAGGCCATACGAACATATGTATAAACCATTAAAATAATGTTAAAATCAGTTCTAAAACTGACTGGCAACCAGTGCAGGGACTACAACTGATGAAATGCATCTTGCCCTTCTCATCTTGTTTAAATCAACATGTACAGCAACACGGCAACCACAAATAATAGAGTTTTGTGTTTTACAAGGTTAGCCCTCTTTGGAAACACAATATTGTTAAGTCACCAAGGGACTTGCATCAATGTGGACCCAGCCCGTAAAACCACTACATCTGGTGGGTAACTTAAACAACTACAACTCAATGAAGGAGGAACACTGAGTGTTTTTGCTGCCAGACCAACTTAATGTAGCTCGTTATATTAGCTATATAATGTAGCTCATTTTTGGTTAGGCAGGGTAACGTTTCTTTTTTTTCTGACAGGATAAGGGCTCTAAATGGATTAGTGTTGCCAGGTTAGGCTTTTCCCCTCAAATGTTCTTCTTGATCGCACCCTGAGCAGGGCTTTATCCTAAATCCAGCTTGCATTTTGAGAATCAAAAGGGAAGCCTGCGTTTATTTAAGTTACCATGTTGTGGGGCACCTAAAAATATTCAGAAAAAAAAAAAAAAAACACTAGATATTTTAAGAAAATTTTGCGAAATGTCACGCACATGATAATAATAAAAGCAGAATTTGGTATGAAATCCTTAAAGATACAGCCCTCTTTTCTCACCCAGATCTAACAGATTGTGAAACTGAAATGCTTAATTTATATCCATTCCCATACTCATGTATTAAAATCTCAGCTATATAAGGTGTGGACCATCAATCTCTGTCTGCGGTTTCTAGCACCCCCCTCTGCCCCCCCCTCCCCCCCCACCCCCCTTTATTCCTAAAATTTATTGGGGGGGGGGGTGTTGGGGCACCCGTCATCCTCTCAGAGTTATGACCGGGGGCAGTCACTAGTGCCCAATTTCAAATGCACAAAATACAGTATTAATTTTCTGTCAACAAGACACCTTTAAAGCCCTTTTGTTTTTCCGGAAGTTTCTTTACTTTGCCACCCTGCACAAGGGTGTCTGCTCGCAAATGTGCGGGAAAATTTTTAAACTTTCCAAAGGAAAGCGAAGCGTGACAGAGGGTTTTAAAGAACCGCGGCACTGCGAGGTCATTATAAGAGACCTGCTGTAGGGGCATCGAATCTCTGACGCTGCTACGGTCCGAACGAGACAGCCACAGGGCTAGCTGTGAAAGTGACAGCAGCACACCTAGACTTGACCTGCAGGCAAAGTCAATGCCACCGTGACCTTCCCAAAGTTCCTCCGAGCTTCGAAGTTCCTCCCATGTCTGTCGGGGTAAAACTTTCTGCACTGGCCTTCGATTTCCTATTTACTTCACACTTCATTAGTGGCACGTCACGTCGCTAATCAGAAACACCACACGACCTTATGTATTGAGCGCACGTACGGTCTAGATTACAGCCAGAATCGGAGAGTAAAAATCTCCTATTGAGGACAACGCTGGATGGTGTAATAATAGCTAATGCACAGGGAAAAAAAATGTCAGTACTCAGAGGAGACTAAATTTAGGTGCTTTGTTTGAGGAAGTGCAAATAGCTTCAGGTTATGTAGTCTATATGACAGTCTGAGGACCAAACACAGTATTTTGCTTGAAACAGACCAATGTGTATATAGGCCTAGTACGTGACTGGTCTTGTAAAAAAAATACTACATTTCTACAAGGTCAGGTTTAATGCACTTGCCTAATGACATATTCGTTTGTGAACAGACCACATGTGCAATATTCCTGTTATCTGCTAAATGCAGCCCATTACGTTAGTCGGCTGGAGAAACAAAGGGCTTTGGGGACTTTAATAAATGCAGTGACACATTTTGACGCGATTACGCCACAGTAGAATAAAATCATAGTTCACACCCAGCTGAGCATGTTCACATGGATGAAGAGTCCACAAACAGGATGACACACAAAGATCAGGAGGCGATGGAGGAGGAATACATTCCTGAGGGATTCATTAATGTTCAACATGGTCAGGTGAAACAAGCTTATTAAAAACCTGTGGACTGGAGACCGGGCCGTGCAGAGACTTTTTGAGGGTCAGATGCCCAAACTGAAAAAATGGCACACCAACATCCAGATATTGTGGCAAATACATTTTATCAAAATGAATTAGTGAAAATGAATGGCAGCAACAATGATAATGACAAATGCCGTTTAAGTAATCAAATCAATACGCGCGTTTTGTGACGCACGTAGTCTGCGGAGGCTTCGTTCCAAAGGTTAAGGTCTCGTGCCATCATCAGCTCAATTTCATCAGGAGAGGACGAGCCGTTGAGACGCTCAGCTGCGGCAGTAGAGCCTCACAGCCAATTACGCACAGATTTACTCATGCCCAGAGAAGATCCTCTTTCACTCTTGGATGGATTTGATTAATTAAACATCTCTCCAGATACATTACAGTGATTCAATTAAAGTGCATTGTAAAGTGACGTCAGGTTCCAGACTGGTTAACTCTGACACCTGATATTGCCGATGCAATGCAGTCACAACGTGTAAAACACATTACACGACATTCTCCAAGCTAAGTCCGAAGATGTGGCTGGCTGTCAAAAGGTGGGTATAGTGTAGCAAGGGGCCTGTGTGTGTGTGCGTGAGTATGAAAAGAAGCCGAAATGCGAGGCAGCATCATTAACCCAAACAGAGAAACCGGTGGACTCACCCCAGCCACAGGAAGCTGGCCGCTCCACGCCAGTCCTGTCCACACGTCACTCAAGAGGCGCTGGTTTAGCTCCCAAGACGACACAAAATGGATGCGGTCATATAGGCACAAGCAGAGTTTTTTTAAAAAAAAGAAGAAATAACGGGGGGAAGGCGGAGGGACCGCAAAAACAGTCGTTTATAGTTTCTGTTGTTCAACGTGAGTGGAGCCTATTGATAGGCTACAACTGGCCTCTCTCAGTTTGCAGTTTTCTCATAAATAATGTCATCTCCAGACAGAAACTGACCAGAAACAGGGCTTTGTTGTGGCGGAAGCACTAAGTGGATAACAATGATTCCCATACCGTAAAAAAATAAAAGCACATTCTAAACTAAACGCAGGCTAAAGCAAAATCTCAGTTCCACAGAGAACTATGGCCAATTTAGCCCTAACGAAATCATCGTTTGTATAAATGCATCATTACACGTCATCCAAGTTGCAGGTTCGTTCTCAATCCAACTCGTCCCACAACTCCTCCATTTCCTCGTTGTGAGGTCAAACCTTTTTCTGACCGCAAAAAAAACTGCATTTCCCTGACACTCGTTAGTTTCAGTAGGATAACTGAAGACAACACTTTTGCGACAGATATATCATAAGAAATGTTTTCTGACGACGTCTCAAAGGCACGGTTCAGTTAACAACAGTGCCCGCAGAAAGGAATGCTGTAATTTCCAAGTTTACATCATTAGGCTACGCGATAGGTGCATCAGGTCGACAATGGCACGAATGGTGTTATTATCCTACCAGAAATGGATTGCTCACCGCCATTATGCATGTTACAAAAACTTACTTTAGAAAAATTTGCATGGAGCCTCAATTAATTTTTAGATATTTTTAACTTCAGTCTTTATGATGAATTGTATTTTTTTTAAATAGTGTGATTTATTTTCACCTGAATAGAAAGATAGATATGATTCCACTTTTTAAATAGGGCTGTAAAAAGTGTAATTGATCACCCACAGCCTCATCCTTAGGCAATGCCCAGCAATCCACCGAGAGTCTAGTGGTAGCGCGCAGTCTTTCAGGGTTGCGTGGTTGACAACAGCACCACCTAGAGGCCTGCCAAGTATCTACTGGTCACTGGATCCAACTTGCGATACTGCAGTCCACTAGTCACTTGATTAGATTTAAGTTTCGTGAAATTTTGTAAGGCTGTCAAGCTTTCAGTGCGGGAAATGGTTACAGGGCTCACATGTCTTCAGCTGCAGGGCTCATGCCAGACTAGGGTCAATTGCCTTATCTGAAATACTTTAAGCCTTTAGACACCAGTAAAATGCCTGCAGATTATCCATTTTAAATAAAGCATCCATTTATTTTCACTAATATTCAAGTCTATATTCAATTCACAGTTCAGGTGCAGACAACTGATGATCCAAAGAAGGAGAAGAAGAGATGAAAGGGTAATTCTTTATTTGCTGCTTTCTTTATCAGCATTCATAGTTTAAGTAGCATTGTGAAAAAGGTTGCCCAACATTTTATAAGCAAACTTTATCATCAAACTTCTTTTATTACCTGTCTACAGATCATTCCAGACAACTGTCCCTTGTATTTAATTTTATGTACTGTTGCAGTAAAATAATTGTTCCATGGCTAGGAATATTTTACTTGTGGCTGATTTACAGTGCTAAACAGCAGCCAGTCACATTTGACTCTGATCTTTATGGAGCTTTGTGCTTCACATGCATAATTCTTAGTAAAGCTTGGGGGTAAAATGACCTTCAGCCTTAAAATGAAAGGGTAAAATCAACAGTGACAATATCACCTGTAAAATCCTAATTAGACTCACAATATTTATTACCAGTTGTTGTTGTTGTTGTTTTAATCTAATTATCTGGTGTGTTGTGCTACAAATAACTACCTGTGGCAACAAGGTATTATTTCTCATGAAACATAGTCTTTAAGAGGGGAGGAAATTTCTCTATCCTGAAGATATTGAGCAGTATCACAAATATTATACTGCCCTCTACAGTAGAAATTCTATGTACGGTTGTCATGGGCTGACTGACATAGAGCTTTATATAGGCCCTGGCAGCCACATGTGCTGCTTTCATCTAAAAGCAAATGAATCAGAAAATGTTTTGGACAACTTCCACCATCCACCACATCCCTTTACAAGGGGTTTGAAAGCATCGTACACAAAATTGTAGCCTTCCCATGCTATCATTAAGGAGCTCAGTGAAAGCGATTAATTGCATTAAATTAAACTGATGTCTGTGTTGAGTAAGGCTATATTTAAGATGTTTCTAATTTAGTAATGGGCCTTGTAGCCCAGACCCAATGAATTAAAGACTGTAATTGAAATCCTTTCTAATTTATTTGTCAAGTGACAAGCAAGCACTCGGCAGTGTCACGCATCAGGCTGGGCTGTCGAGGTCAACCTCTTGATTATAAAAACTTGCGGAGTTCTTGTATATGCCATGCTGCGTGCAAGACAGCAAGGAGCCTCAGGAACTGAAAGCTGAATGGTAAAATGTGATCTCAACCACAGTTCACTCTGAGGACCTAAAACCTCAAAACTTGGTTTCCTTGCAATATACACTGGATTCACGTTTCACAGCCAAAATAGTGTTTCTATTACTGAAATCATCAAAATAGTATTATTAAACTATTGTTAAAATGTTTAATATAAACATTAATAGTGTTTTAATGTTTATATTGCAGAAATTATTAAAATATTTTGAAACTATTATTAAAATAGTGTTACGGTGTTTATATTACAGAAATTATATTAAATTATAAAAAAAAGACAGCATATTTAATGGCCGTTTATAAACGCTTAACTTGGTGCCACAACTATTTGCTTTATGTACTGTAATTATTAATATATTGTTTTTATTGTAAATTCCATCTATCAGCAAAAACAATTAATATTTGTACAAATGTGAGGTAGATTATCATTGATTATTGAAATCAGGTCTCGGATTGTCATGTAAAACCAGACAACTCCAGATGAAAGATAAAAAAAATATTACAATATATTTCCCATCAATGGCGTCACTAGGGACCAACCCTAGTGATGCCACCAGGGTTTCCGCCAGTGTATTGCAAGCCCGGCGGCCCGCCGGGCCTAAGTTGACCACCCGCCGGGCCTAAGCATTGGGGAATTAAGAAAATTTTTTTAATGTATTTTTAATATGTTTTCTAAACTACAGTTACAGTGGGGCGGCTTGGTTGGAAAGCTCCCCAGCGACACCTGTTGGTTTAAACATGAACGCACTATTCGAAAACTGCAGGTCTGAGATCAGTGTTCTTTACTGTCAATGTGCGTAGTGACGTTCAACGCTTGACGCTTCCAACTATCACAAGCTAACGTTACCTAGCAAGCCACCATTTCTTATTTAGAAGGCTAACTAACCTCGTTACGATCTGCGTTATCACTTCATCTCGTCAGTAAGTACATTCTTTTTATATTAACTTAAGCAGTGTGTAGGTAACGTTAAACTAATAGCATTAGTGTAATATTCGATACATTGTAACATTACATGACTTATTAATCGCCATCGAAATAACGACTTCACTTGTTTATTAATAACGTTAGCTTGATGACATTGATGTGCATGACACCGTGGTCATTTAGCTAACTTAGCTAGCTAGCCAAACAGTCAGTAACATAGATATTTTGTTGTTGTTGAAATGTGCCCAGCATTCCAAGGCTGTACGTTGTTGTAAGATTCAGTAGTCAATCAGTAGGCTGTGTTGTGCATATCCTGCTCTTACAGCTCATTTCCAGCTCAAACCACTGCAAAGAGAGCAAACTTTTTTTTGTCAGTGACATTTCCTTCTGACATCTACGACAGCAATCGCAGCCACGACATTTATTTTGCCTTTTTGTATAGCTATTTCCATGGATAAAATCGCATTTATTATTATTATTTATTGATAAAAACATTTACTTCATATCCAGGGAGACAGCCAACTACTTGCACGTTTCATGACATGTGTAGCCATCTAGTAATTCGTTCGCATTTCAGGCTAAAAAATAACCCGCTAATCCAGAGAAATTGCTGAGCTGTCTTAGAATCTTTATGGCAACAGAACGTATCAAGGCTGGCAGCCTGGATCAAATTTGTTGTGACAGCTGCCGTCCAAAACAAACACCTGAGAGAGGCTGTCTGCGTGCGTGCCTCCTCCAAGACGTTACGTCATTGTTTTGCAATGCGCAGCTGTTGTAAAAACGTGGGCTTCGATAACCGGAATCAACAAGCTCTGAGGCGTACGATTCCAATGAATAGGATAAATTGGAACCGGCTCTCTTCCCATAAATGTGCCCAGCATTCCAAGGCTTGTTGTAAGATTCAGTAGCCAATCAGGACTTGACTACAAGTGTTTTGTAGAGTGCAAAAACTTTGATTTCTTTTGTTGTTGAAAACACAGCATTCCAAGACTGTGTATTGTTGTCAGATTCTTTGTAAGACTCTGCTATGCTGTAAATAGTTGTTGATTTTTTTAAATGTGTGTTGAATAGATTACTTATTTATAACAACATTCACATTACATAGTCATATTTTTAAATCTCCAGTCAGCTTTTAGCACTGACTTAATGTAGGGCCCTATGGAATCTGTGTTATAGCTTTTTTAAATTTTCAATTCCGCGATTCCGTCCGTGATTCTGTTATCACATAAACTATAGGGCCCTACCTTAATCCTGCCATCAGTCTGTCGCTGGCCCGCGCCGGGCCCCCGTCAAAAGATACCGGGCCTAACAACATTTCTGGGGGAAACCCTGGCCACTGATGGGAAATATATTGTAATAATTACGATTACAGGTAAGAAGGATATATAAATGTTTCGACACCCCCGACCTGTTGTTTTTAGCTCTTTTGGGGGGGGGTCCAAGTCTTAATTATGGGGGTCAGACCCCCCCCCAATCCCGCCCGTAATTTGAACCCTGCGTACGCACATTTAAAGGCTTTTGAAGTTGCTGCTGAAGCATTTGCTGAAGCGTGTTTCTGACGCTCCGGGCTTTTCCTCTCTGACTTTCCGCTGCTGACTCGCTCTGCGGGATGTGGTTAACGGCTCGAGCCTCGCCGCCGCCGAGTTCGTCGCAGGGCAGGAAAACAGCCGGGCGCGGCTAAAAACAAGCCACGGATTCAAAGAATACCACTTCTCATCCCTGGAAACCCCTAGCTTCTGAATGCTCATCCTGCAGTGATTTGTAACAGAAAACAACCATCTTGCGGCACAAATGTAAACAGGAACTTGCCGGGCAAACAAACAGGGCTGGCGTTTCCAGTACACCTGTGCTTAGCTCCAGACCACAAATGGGCCTGTGTCCACATTCCCATGTGTGTCACGACCAGAGGTCCCAACTCATCCCGCTGCATCCTGTAAGTCCTGTAAGGCTTTGGCGGGAAGCGGGCCGCTTGGATTTCCAGATTTCTGCAACATCTCCAAGATGTTTCACCCAGGAATAGACGCTCTGAAATGGAAGTGGGGGACAGAAGAACACACCCACCGTAAGTGTGTTAGCGGGCCACCAGCATGACTCATAAGCAAAATTTTGTGGCAAAAACAAGTAGAATGTATAATGCCATAGAGTGCCACTTAAAGACCAGGGTAAATTCAAGTATTGATTTATTCCATGCTTGTTTATTGTTTCTTTTTAATATTTTTTATTGTTATTCTTTTAAAAAAATCTAAACTGCTTGCGTAAAGCACAGTGAATTGCTTTCTGTATGAAATGTGTTGTATAAATAAAATTTGATTAGATTTTATATTGATTTGCTTTGATTTCTTTCTGGCTGTGAGTGCAATCATAAGCTCATGAAACCCTGCCAGGTATTTAGAATCTGTATCCCTTATTCTAGTATTATACACCATTAATGCACAAATGATTACCGTTTTTGTTTTCATAATGTGTCGCGTTTATGTTTTACTAGTGTCGTGAATGTAATAGGGTTGAACCTCTATTTTAACAATTCTAATGGTAAATCACTGATACCTCAGTGACTATACATAACTGTAACCTTTTAACTAAATATATTATAATTATGTCCATAACAAAGAACAGCAAAACTGGCATCACCCACGACTAATTAAATTGTTGATGTGTTTTGTTGCAATACAGCACACCTACCACAAGAGGGCCAAAGTTTCATAGTTCAAAACACATGTTTGGCATCAGACCTTTAACAGTGAAATGCTGACAGTGTTGAAATAATTTCTCCTCTGGACTTTCCGGACTTCTTTGGGGGGGGGGGGGCGAGGCGACATCGACTCACTGGCCAGTGTTATCCACTCAAATGCTGGGGGGGGGGGGGGGGGGGGTGAGGGTGACGAGGTGGCATCAAATCACTGGGCAGCGTTAATCACTCTGAGGGTGCTGCTGGAACCACATGTTGATGCCAGAACTGGCAGTAAAGCCCGTTTCACAAACTCTGAGGTTTGTGGCGTCCACGTTCGTCTGATAAGTTTGTCTCGTGTAAACAGTTTTCATGTAAACATTATGCCTCCTCTCTCGCGTGGGAGGAACGCAGCTGTCTGTGGTCGTCTGCCCTACAGACTACGAGGTACAGCCTATTTCCACAGTAGCCACACTCTGAAAACATTTTACAGAATAATTCAGCTTGTTTTCATTTTGCCTTGAAAGCATGAAAAGGCTTTTTTTACTTTGTTTTTTGACTGCTTTTCATTTACAAATGTCTTCTGGTACTCTCCTTGCAGTCATTCTTGCTGCCTGTCACAAAACCCACTTCAGCTAATCCTAACTATGGGTCCCTTTGAGGTCCCTGGTTGTCAATAAAAAAAAAAAATTTAAGTTTTAAAATGGAAAGATGTGATCATTTTTGTGATTTTGTGATATGTGATTTTTGCATTCTTTAAATGAAAAACAATAAAACGCATGTTTTTTGACAAATCTGTCATTTTTTGACTCATTATATTTCATATTTCATCACTTTCGCACTAGACGCCTGCATTTACTGCAGTTACACTGATTACGTAACGCTAGCGAGCCAAAAGGAACATTAACAAAAACCGTCAAATTTGTAGTCAATAGTAGTTCTGGGAGTGAGGCAAATGCTGGCAAAAGACCAGCAGAACGTGACAGTACAAATAAAACAAAAGGTAATAAATGAATTTATGACCTGAATTTCCTCGCCTACAGTTTTACGCGGACTGGGCATGAAGAGGGCCCAAAACCTCAATGCGTCAGACGAGCTAATGAGGCCCAAAGCCGCAAGGCCTGAACTGCAACGGCACTTGCCAACCGAACAAGCGCTACAAGCGAAACCGCTTGATTTCTTTCAGAGAGAACAAAACGCTTTGCAAGGACAGAAAGCTGCGTAAAACTGCAACGACAGCAAACAAACAGGGCCGAGTGGCGTCAGTTGTCATCACTCGTTGGATCATGAAGACTAGTGAACCTCACACAGTTGGGGAAAACTTTTTCCTACCCTGTGCCAAGGACGTAGTTTCTGTTGTATTGAGAGAAAGCCCTGCAGATCGGCTCAGTCCAATACCCCTCTCAAACGACACAGTTTTGAGAAGAATTAATAACATGGTTGTGGATGCTATGCGCCAGGTAATTGCTAAAGATAAGGAAAGCTAATTTTTTGCTAATTTAACTTAACAAGATGACTGACTGCATGGTGGACAGTTTCAGGAGGACTTTTGTTTTGTCAAACTTGAACTGATTGTGCTACTGCGGAGCAACTATTTTCAACACTTGATTCCTGAAAATGGCCTACCACATATAGAAAAATGACGTATGGAAATATATAGGAACTACTTGTTTTGTGCTTATATTTTATTTTTTATTCATTGCACATATATTTTAACATCATATATTTAAATACATTTCAAATATACTGTGAAAATATGTTTAAATATTCAAAATAGGAATATTCACATCATATATTTACATATATTCAAATATAATAATAGCCGATAGTAATATTTTGAAATGCGTACACACAGAGTGTTAATAGTTTTATACATACATTAAAAAATATATTGAAATACATGTACATGTTAATGTATGCATTTTTTCATATATTACACAATATATTTAAATAGATTTTTTTCCCCACCATACGTTTAAATATATTACTTTTCGGTATTGCCTGGACTGTCAGCGCCGTATGGGGATTTCGTGTAATGACAGAAAACACAGTGGGTTGGTTACAGTGGTTCAGGCTGTTGCCCCGAACGCAGTTTTTACTCTCTGTGTTATTCGCTGACAAGAGCTTATTGTGTGGAAAAAAACGCCACAGCGTCTAACACAGGTGCTTGATGATGCAGTGAAGACTTGCGCGACTAGCTCACGCACATTCGGAATACGGTGAGACGAAACGGGCCCCGAGCATAATCAGCTGCTTCATGACACACGAGGTAAGGTGGCTATCGCAGGGCAGGGCGTTGAGTCGCCTTCTTCGAGAGGAAGTCTGGATATTATTTGCAGACCAAACAACTCATTGGCAGAGAAATTTACTTGTTTAAATGCAGAATCACAAGGTCGGGAAGTCAACCTGTTTGGTCTCACGGATACAATCGAGAGCTGGGTTAAGAAACTTTGTGCCACACCGGGATAAACAGCAAAGAGTTTGGGGCTTGATGACCTTTTGGCTGAGAATGAAGATGAATCCTATCATCTGCAGTCACATAGACAGGCTCATGATTTTGGAACTATTACCCCAAAGTGAGAGCAGGCAATTGGATCCCAAATCCATGTTACGGACATCAGTACGACAGGTTTTTTCCCTTACCAGGGAGGAGGCACACGTTTGCCCCCTTCCCGCTGTGCGCTAAACCTAGCACTTGAATTTAGTTCCAGGGCTCCTGGGCCCTTTTCACAGTGCAGGGCTGGGCTTATACAGGGCTTATCCAGACACTGAAGCCTCGCTACAAGGCCTCTCCAACGGTCAGGGGGGCGGCTGTGCAAACCTTAGTGCTTACACTAGTCATTACGCACAACCCATCAGCTGTCTGTCTACCCATCCACAAACTCTAGCTATCACTAACTAATCAGCAAGCTAGCTAGCTGATCAAAACTGGAAACATAACTAGCTACCTAGATTGGTCGCCATGGTTACAGCTGGGCTGCCGCAGCCTGGCTGAATCCCAGTGGAAATGCTAGGAGAACTACAGCCCTAGCGCTTTGGTTCCAGGCTTGAGTTCCTAAGGCTTTGGGCCACACTGGAAAGGGGGCTATCATACCTCCATACGATAAATCATTAAAGGCGAATTTTGCAGGGCACCCCCTTCAATGAATCACGTACCTTTGCCCCAGGCAGGTGCAGACCGGATATAACTAATGCGTCTGCATTTGCATTTATTAATCAGAGTGCAAAGAACATACGATGAAGAAAGATTTGGGCAAGCAGCTGAGGGGGCAGGGCAGGTGTGTGAGTGTGTGTGTGCGTGTGGAGTGGGGTATTTCCCGAGTGAGTTTTGTAAAGACAAAGGCAATTGGAGTCCAGAGGTGGGCGAGGGGTGTCTGCCTTCACCCATCACGAACGTTAAGGCCGTCATTAAAGGAAGCCCGGGGCCTGTTTCGCCATCCCGGCACATTCCAGAATGGATTTGTTTGCGTAGCCGCTGTGCTCCAGAGGCTATCAGAGGACAGACCGCAAACAGCGTGGGCGCCCCTACACACGCAGATAAGCGCTGGGCCCTACTATCGCCAACTTTAACGAGTCTGAACAAGATCCGTACAGCAGAGCATGCCCTGACTCACTCCCCCCCCCCCCCTCCTTCCCCGCCCCCCTCCCCCAGTGCTGTCAGCTGCCTGATATTTCAAGAGTTTGGGAATTTCCCTCTTTCCCATTTCTCCTTTTCCAAGCTTTGGCTTTTCGGGCCCTGCGTTGTCAACACATTGAGCCCTTTTTTTAAAATCAGCGAATGTAGACTGCAGCAGATTATTTTTGGCCCACTGGAGGGAAAACCTGATTGAAGGCGTAGGGTGACAGAAATCAAGTGTGTTTCGCAGCTCCTGTTCAGTATGGAAAGCCTATGGAAATGCTGTATATTTTCACTCAAGATTACTCATTAAATCTCATAAAATCTCCAGCAACAAGCAGCTGATGTACCAGTGCTCTATTCATCCAACACGGCATAGATTTAGAGATTGTTGATTTTATTTTCTCTGAATGAAAACATGTAGATTTTGTTGCCTCAAAATGAAAATATGATGATAACCCTGAAAACCAAGGAGCCTATTCAAACTTGAAATATACACACACAAAGTCAGCTTCCAAAATTGTGCACCTAAGCATTCTTAAGGAATTTAAAGTTTTGTCCTGGAATGACGTACAAGTCAAGCTATACTCGCACATGGAGAGTTTGTGTGTCTAATTTTAGACTAAATTCAGTAGATTTAGACGTTGGTGAAGCTGCCATGCAGAGCCCTTGGAATTTTTCAATGAAACAAGTTTCTAAAAATGTATAATCGTGAAAAATGAAACTTTGAGCTTATGAACCTTGTTCTGCATTTTGGTGAAAATAGATGTTTCTTTAGCAATTGTTTTTAGGGTTGAAAGGGTTGAAATATTTCAAATAATTATTTGCTTCAGGCCTGTTATGATGTGTGCCAGGGCGTTAACCGATAGCAGTTAGCATGCTTGGTCGTGTACAGGACTGTTGTCTGTGCCATGTGCCGTGTTATAAACAAAAACAGACATTCCCCACGAGGCCGTAAGACCCATGCTGGGAACAGCCCGCTAGCTACTAATATTGAGCAACACAGCGCTACCCTGCACTCCATGATTCATTGACTGTTAGGTAACCACTTTGTCAGCACGATCTTTACATGGCACGTAACTACCCTAACAATGGAGTGCTGGAATCCGTGCAATAGCCATAAATTAATTCTGTGGCGAAACGCTTTGGATGCTTTTATAATGTAGCTTCTCCCTCTGGGCTGCTCTGCACCATCTCACCGCGGTCTGTTCACAACAACAACATAGACTTTAGCGGTTTACTGCTCATATAACTTGTGTTTGTCTCTGTTAGATGTCCAGTCTTAAAAACAGCTGTATACTCCACTTATTGCATTGAACAAAGTTCTTTGAAATGAGAAATGTGAAATTATATCATTTTTAACGTAATAAGGTGTACTCTGCATCTACTGTTTTCATACATGTACACTTCAATGCAAGCGTATCTTAGCAATAGAATGGATATATGAAGGCACATAAATGTACAGCCTTGGCAGACAATTGTGTCAGCTAATAGCCTGACTCCAGAGGCGCATTGGACATTTTCAAGAAAAGTTATAACATATTAACCAATCAGAGCAGAAAGGCAGCAGGGTGGCACGGTGGTGCAGTGGGTAGCACTGTCACCTCACAGCAAGGAGGTGTAGGGTTCGACACCGGCCTGGGCCGTGTACCATCCCACTGTGGTCTGTTCTGAACAGCAGCGTGGTTTTTAACGGTTCTCCCTGTGCCCACATCAGTTTCCTGCGGGTACTCCGGTTTCCTCCCACAGTCCAAAGACATGCAGGTTGGCTGATTGGAGACTCCAAATTACCAACAGGTATGAGTGTGTGAGTGAATGGTGAGTGTAAGGTGTGGTGGCCTGTCCAGGGTGTATTCCTGCCTCTCACCCAATGCACACTGGGATGGGTATCAGACACTGTTGGCAGTTGCCAAAACTGAACTTCTTCAGGGCAAAAACAAACTAAGAAACATCTCTTTAAAAAATGTTATGAAGGCATTGTCCCAGCAAACTTGTTAATGTACCAATAATAATATCTGGGCAATCAAGAGCTCCGTCATTTTCCTCCGGTCTCCTCCCATCTCAATGAAGTAGAGAAGCCCTGGACAGCACATCCTGGTCCAGAACCACAGATCTTATGCCAAATACTCTTACTGCCCCTCCGAGTTGACACTGCTGGGCACTGTGCTCCCTAGATGCACATGAGATGATCCATCATCACGTCAAGGCAGCCCAGTTCCATGTCTTCCAAGTCTCAGAAGACTAGTCTTTCACAAGCTCCTGCTGAGAGTCAGTCCTGCCTAGACCAGCCTCTATGTCTCTCGATGCTGAGAATCAGGCCTGCCTAGACTAGCCTCTATGTCTCTCGGTGCTGAGAGTCTAGCCTGCCTAGACCAGCCTCTATGTCTCTCGGTGCTGAGAGTCTAGCCTGCCTAGACCAGCCTCTATGTCTCTCGGTGCTGAGACTCTAGCCTGCCTAGACCAGCCTCTATGTCTCTCAGTGCTGAGAGTCTAGCCTGCCTAGACCAGGTGGCTCTCGGTGGATAGCCATGTTTACACGTGAGGGAGGCTTTGTTTCATTTGCCTTTACTACTCTGTGTCCTTTCTCTTTTTACACAAGGAAAGACTGAGAGCGTTTAAAATGCGCTCATTTCGTTCTCCCTGTTTATGCATGCGAGCTGTTGTTATTGTGTGGTCAGCTGCTAAGATCTTTGCAGATTCACTTCCTGCTGGCAACCATGAGCAAATGAGGAGGGGGGTCGGGGGGCGGTCTGTGGTTCCTGCTAGTGGCCATGTGGGACTAGGGGGGGGGGGAGGGGGGAGGAGGGTGTGGGGGGTGGCTGTGGTTCCTGCTAGTGGCCATGTAGGACTGGGGGAGGAGGGAGGGGGCTGTGGCTCTTGCTCATGCAGTGTATCGCTTTTTCTCCCTGTTTGCACACCGCTCTATTGACGTCGGGGTTGGCCAGTGTGAAGCTGCAGCAAACAGGGCAGAGTCAGGGCTCCCCTAATGTGGGCATTGTGGTATCCCAGCATGCTCGGGGCTCAGGTAGGTCACTCAGCCAGTCATGTCCAGGGTGCTCACCCCCTCAGTATTGTGGGTAATTGTGGGTAATGCCAGGAAAAGAGATCCTTATGTCACTTTCCAGTCAAATGGCCCAGAAAAAATGTCAATAAAGTTTTATAATAACAATACAGCTATTACTGTACTTCATTTTACATTTCTGATACCTTTTGATATAAAAGTCATTTCTACTTTGACCTCTGCTTTTGTGTCATGATGTTTATATATTTACAAGATAAATTGGCATAATTAGTGCATTATCACTACATTATTGCCTCTTTACCCAGTTCAGTGCAATCATTTTTTAAGTTAAAATAATAATTTAGTGTCCCCAATAAAGGTGTCTTTAGAAAATGAACATGAGATACAGGGGGGAGAATATGAAATGTACTTATGTTTTCAATTAAAGTTATAATATCACAATATAATCTATATCTAATAGTTACAGTATATTGCAGTATATTGGATTTATGGGAAGGAGTATAGTGTATTTTGGAGTCACTAACTAGAATACTTTGGGACAACGGGTAATTAAACTTATTGAATATTAAATGTTAAATAACATATTTTTTATTTTGTTTGGCAGCAATTTTGGCGGTACTATGCTTACATTTGCGTTACAATGCAGACACATTTGGGTTGTAACGCAGGCAGCTTTTGGGCACAGATGAATTCCTCACATCTGTTAGATAAAGCAGAACAACGGATAAGAGTAGTTGCTACTATGCCGGATGTCGGTTCCGGCTGTGAAGGTCAAATGTCCAAATAAATAATCTGTCTAGTTTGTATTTATGTGTGACAGGAAATTAGGTTTTTCACAGTATGTCAGAAGCTGGATGTGTGGGAGAGATGGAGAGGAACCGAAACTAGACTCTAATAAATAAATAGGCTACACCTTCTGTGTATGGATAGCTTTTAAACCAGAATCCGTTGACTCACCATTTCCATTGAATGCAGCACAATCTCACACTCTGTTTACACTCATATTCTTACAGTTTACCTTCACTGAACACATTGCAGAACATATAAAAAATGCTGTTATTCATTGACTTGGCAAATACAAAATATGGGATGACACATATACCGTATAAAGGCATTAAGTCAGTCAACATGTCTAGACAAATAAATGATAATGTCTTTTCTTTCTTCGCAAACACCGTAGATAAGTTAATTGTGGTAATTGCATAATTTGGCTATGACAACAAAACCCAATAAAATTATTGTTTTGGTTATTACACTGATATACAATGGTACATTTTCGTGAAAACATGTAAAATCTGTGAATAATTATATGTGGGGGGGAAACGATTTGATGATTAATACTTTATATAAATCTCTCCTCAGACTTCCTGTATGCTGGTTTTGCCAACTGGACACAATGCTTGGCTTTACTCTACAGCTGCTTCTTGTGAAACAGTCCTGGGCTTTACATTGAAGGCCTGAGTTGGGCTAAAACAGATTGGCTGCATCCGAATCAGCACACTTGCCTACTATTGAGAACACAAGTCGCATACAAATAGTATACAAGTTTTATACTCAATAGTAGGAAAGTGTGCTGATTTTTTCACATGGACATGGAGCACACTGACTCTCATGGAGTGTTGGGGCGAAAGGGTCCCTGGATAACTTGCTCACTTCACTGGCAACCAGGAACCCTGGGAAACAGACCTGGAATCAGGTGGTTCTAATGGAACAAACGTTCTGATTTGGAACACTTGTATGTTTAATGTAGAATGCTAGTGCAGAGATGGGAATCCCTGAATCACCTCTTTTTGATAAGGCTTGAATGAATGTGGAGATATAACTCTTAATGGTGGGGGGGTGGGGGGGGGGGGGCTCAATCCTGCCACCGACCGTTGAGGAGACGGCCAATCATGTGTGACATCATTACTGAATAACAGTCTTGGGAGGAATTACTGAACAAACTTGGGGATAATGAAGTAGGGATAGGCTGTGACATCATTGAATGTTTTCACTTTTCACATATAAACCAGAGCAGAGCTTCACCAATCACAAAGTAACTTGCTCACAACAAATAGAACAACGCTGATGGTGATTGGTGGCTACTTGCTTGAGAAATCCTTGCAGGGTGAGCTGGCGTCATGATCCCTATTTTATTATCCCAGAAAACACTGTAAGACATTTTGGGTCTAAACCAAGGATTACTTGTGATGTCATCATAAATTCCATGGACATGTCAAAGTCTTTGAAAGGATTTGCTTGATCCAAAGGATGATATTTGTTCAAGCCACTTCCTATACCCATTTTCCTCCGTACCCGGCAGTCTAACCATGAGTGGCTGGGTTGCACGAGTGCCCTTCTACTGCTGATGCTCCTCAGTTCATTTGGGGCCATTTCTTTAATAATGAGGAAAACTGTCTGGCATTCATTAATGAAACTAATGAAGACTACAGGACAATGCTACGAAAACCTGTCAGTCAACACACACGTAAATTCAAAATAGAAATCACGTCATTGCTGAAGAGCTTAAGGATTAATGTAGTACAAATTTGTGCAAAATGCCACACATATGACACAAGAATCTAAAAAAAAAACAGATTGCTTTCTCTGAGGTTTTTAGGGATAAATTAAGAGTTATAGAGCTAACAAAATGTTTTAATAATGTCATACAATCTAACACAGACAAAGGAATGTTGGGAAACTCTGGGGGAGGCTAATATGGCTAATTGTATTTTCAGCAGTGATCAAAAACACCCTCGAATCATGATCGTTAGAAAAAAAAATCTTGA
Source organism: Anguilla anguilla (assembly GCF_013347855.1). Lineage (NCBI taxonomy): Eukaryota > Metazoa > Chordata > Actinopteri > Anguilliformes > Anguillidae > Anguilla > Anguilla anguilla. The sequence goes on along the minus strand of NC_049211.1, from coordinate 40,777,130 downwards.
AAATACTTTTTTTTTCCTTTTGGGTGGGAAATACATTCAAGAAGAATATTCATTTAAAAAATGAGTACATTTTCAAATGCTTTGTGACTACCATGTGTCTCCTGGTGCATGTAATTGTTATACACACACACTAGCCAATAAAGGAAAACTGGGCCTGTATTCATAAAGAATGTCAGGGTAGGTGTGATGATATACTGTAGGATCAGTTTGGCCTTTTAGCTCATAATGGATGAGGTCAGGATACTGAAAGGGGAAAACTGACCGTGGATCAGCTCTCCTGCTGTGATGTGCTTTGTGAATACAGGCCCAGGGCTGCCTCCTAAGACCCGTCAATTCATGTTTGTCCCCAGTAGGGGACATGAGTCTCTAGTCATAATCTCAAGAAGCATATATGCTACTATGATGAAATCTACAGTATGTTAAAATGACCAATCAATAAAAAAGATATATATTTGAGAGTATTTTCAGACACTCGCATTATGCCAAATATACTGTATATATATATATATATATATATATTATTATTATTATTATTCTGCTTGGTCTCTGGAGGATGTAGGCTGATCTAGCCTCAGTTTTGTTGCATGGATTACTCTGAGATTTATGAATAAATGCCCAGACCACAGGTTCTGTGGAGGCAGTTCACTTGTGCCAGTGCCTGGCCCATAATCTTCTCCCAGGGGTCACATTTGCCAGTTCTTGCGGTTTGCCACTATGAACAAGAGCCTGGTCCTCCTTTCCAAGTTCTGTTTTAGGCTTCCTGGCGTTCTGGCGCAGTTTCTCGCTCTTGCTGTCTTTCAGACACAGGAAACGAGCAAGGTGGGACCCAAACTGCGGCGGATGTTCTTGTGACATTGTGCAGCTCTGCAGCACAGAACAATGCTAAAATATTTCCTTGTGTTTGACCAAAACAAAACATGCAATGGAACTGCGGTAGCACTGGACAAATGTGTTCAGTGCAAAACAAATGAGGGGTGGTATCATTTATGGGAATGTTTACCAGGACACCACGTTGTTTCAAAACACTTTTTGCTCGGACAGAAATTAGGGTCACATGGTGCTCATCCCATTGCCTGTTTATTGGCAAAAGGTTGTGAAAAAGGATGTGTGTTCATCGAGTATGTATAAAATATTAACAGCACATCTGAAACAAATATGCAAGTCTACTGATGCTAGTAAGACCTGAAAACACAGTTTTTCAACTGCTCATGTTATTATCAAAAATGTACAATCGTGAAAAATTGTTTATTTCTGAATATTGGTGAAAATTGATATATTCTCTGTAATCTACAACAATGTTCCTGTGTAAAGTATTATGTAGTTAAAATACAGTATTTTCCCCATGGTCTGGTATTAATTAGTGTTTGTTTTTAACAACCATTTATCTAAAACATACAAACATGTGGAAAAAAGAATCCTTGGATGAGGCTAATGACCTATTCTACTGTATTTTGTTCTATTCTGCTCTATTCTTTTAGACCCAGGTCTGATGAACAGTATTGTATAAGGAGTGCTGTGTGTAGTGTATATGACCAAGGCCTGGTGAGTATGTGCATGCATCAGTAGTGTATGTGTAATAGAGTATGTGTAGTGTATATGACATACACATCAGTAGTGTATGTGTAGTGTTTTTGGCATAAACATCAGTAGTGTATGTGTAATAGAGTATGTGTAGTGTATATGACATACACATCAGTAGTGTATGTGTAGTGTTTTTGGCATAAACATCAGTAGTGTATGTGTAATAGAGTATGTAGTGTATATTAAATACACATCAGTAGTGTATGTGTAGTGTTTTTGGCATAAACATCAGTAGTGTATGTGTAATAGAGTGCGTGTAGCGTATATGACATACACATCAGTAGTGTATGTGTAATAGTGTATGTGTGGTGTATTTGATTACACAGTATTGTATGTGTCATAGTGTATATGTAGTGTATTTGACCTAAACATCAGTAGTGTATGTGTAGTATTGTATGTAGTGTATATTACATACACATCAGTAGTGTATGTGTAGTAGTGTATGTGTGGTGTATTTGATTACACAATAGTATATGTGTCATAATGTATATGTAGTGTACTTGACCTAAACATCAGTAGTGTATGTGTAGTAGTGTATGTGTAGTATATTTGATCTAAACATCAGTAGTGTATGTGTAGTATTGTGTGTAGTGTATATGACCTAAACATCAGTAGTGTATGTGTAATAGTGTAAGTGTAGTGTATATGGCATGCACATCAGTAGTGTATGTGTGATAGTGTATATGTAGTGTATTTGATCTAAGCATCAGTAGTGTATGTGTGGTGTGTGGTGTATTTGACATACACATTAGTAGTGTATGTGTAATTGAGGATGTGTAGTGTATATTACATACACATCAGTAGTGTATGATAGTGTATATTACATGCACATCTGTAGTGTATGTGTAGTGTATTTGACCTGCCATCAAGCTTACAGTCATTTACAGGGGGGTAGGGAGGGATGGGGAGAGGTGCAGCCTGAAGAGGTGAGTCTTCAGTCGTCGTTTGAAATGGGTCAGTGTCTCAGCTGTTCTGACCTCCACGGGGAGGTCATTCCACCATCGTGGGGCCAGAACAGACAGGAGACGTGTTCTGGAAGTGCAAGTGCGAAGAGGGGGAGGTGCTAGGCGTCCTGAGGTAGCAGAACGGAGGGATCTGGCTGGCATGTTGGGTTTGAGTCATGTATGTGTAATAGTGTAAGTGTAGTGTATTTGGCCTAAACACCAGTAGTGTATGTGTAGTACTGTGTGTAGTGTATATGACATACACATCAGTGGTATGTGTAATAGGGCATATGTAGTGTATTTGACGTAAACATCAGTAGTGTATGTGTAGTATTGTATGTAGTGTATATTACATACACATCAGTAGTGTATGTGTAGTAGTGTATGTGTGGTGTATTTGACTACACAGTAGTATATGCGTCATAGTGTATCTGTAGTGTATTTGACCTAAACATCAGTAGTGTATGTGTAGTGTATATGACCTGAACATCAGTAGTGTATGTGTAGTGTATATGACCTGAACATCAGTAGTGTATGTGTAGTATTGTATGTGTAGTGTATATGACATGCACATCAATAGTGTATGTGTAGTAGTGTATGTGTGGTGTATTTGACATACACATTAGTAGTGTATGTGTAATTGAGGATGTGTAGTGTATATTACATACACATCAGTAGTGTATGATAGTGTATATTACATGCACATCTGTAGTGTATGTGTAGTGTATTTGACCTGCACATCAGTAGTGTATGTGTAGTGTATATGACATACACATCAATAATGTATATGTAGTATTGTGTGTAGTGTATATGACACGCACATCAGTGGTGTATGTGTTGTAGTGTATGTGTAGTGTATTTGACCTAAACATCAGTAGTGTATGTGTAGTATTGTATGTAGTGTATATTACATACACATCAGTAGTGTATGTAGTAGTGTATGTGTGGTGTATTTGACTACACAGTAGTATATGCGTCATAGTGTATATGTAGTGTATTTGACCTAAACATCAGTAGTGTATGTGTAGTGTATATGACCTGAACATCAGTAGTGTATGTGTAGTGTATATGACCTGAACATCAGTAGTGTATGTGTAGTATTGTATGTGTAGTGTATATGACATGCACATCAATAGTGTATGTGTAGGAGTGTATGTGTGGTGTATTTGACATACACATTAGTAGTGTATGTGTAATTGAGGATGTGTAGTTTATATTACATACACATCAGTAGTGTATGCATAGTGTATATTACATGCATATCTGTAGTGTATGTGTAGTGTATTGACCTGCACATCAGTAGTGTATGTGCAGTAGTGTATGTGTAGTGTATATGACTACACATCAGTAGTGTATGTGTAGTATTGTGTGTAGTGTATATGACATGCACATCAGTGGTGTATGTGTTGTGTATGTTTCGTGTATATTACGTACACATCAGTAGTGTATGTGTAATAGAGTATGTGTAGTGCATGTATAGTAGCGTATATGTAGTGTATTTGGCCTAAACATCAGTAGTGTATGTGTAGTACTGTATATGTAGTGTATTTGGCCTAAACATCAGTAGTGTATGTGTAGTAGTGTATGTGTGGTGTATTGACATACACATTAGTAGTGTATGTGTAATTGAGGATGTGTAGTGTATATTACATACACATCAGTAGTGTATGATAGTGTATATTACATGCACATCTGTAGTGTATGTGTAGTGTATTTGACCTGCACATCAGTAGTGTATGTGTAGTAGTGTATGTGTAGTGTATATGACTACACATCAGTAGTGTATGTGTAGTATTGTGTGTAGTGTATATGACATGCACATCAGTGGTGTATGTGTTGTAGTGTATGTTTCGTGTATATTACGTACACATCAGTAGTGTATGTGTAATAGAGTATGTGTAGTGCATGTATAGTAGCGTATATGTAGTGTATGTGTAGTGTATATGACATACACATCAATAATGTATATGTAGTAGTGTATAAGTAGTGTATTTGGCCTAAACATCAGTAGTGTATGTGAGGTGTATTAGACTCAGACCTGGTGATCAGTCGTGGACGGATTGGAAATGCTCCTGGAAAGCAGACCTCTCCGGACCGCAACGTTAGCGTGCCACTCCGGGCGCTAGCTCTGCCTCCGGGAGCCTGTTTTACAGACGCCCTACTCTGCCCTTTAACGGTGATGCTATTTTCAGGCACACAGCCGTGGTTTCTCACACCTCTGTCCCAGGCGGTCGCCCATCAGCAGATAGAATATGAGACTAGAGTCTGACATCATCATGTAGAGCCGGCCGCCAACCCGAGGAGAAGCGCGTCCAAACCTCCCAAACCTCGCTGCGCTCCACTGCGTGCTCGCCACAGGCAGGGGCTGTGGCATCAGCCCTGCACTTTGGGTCCGGCGTGACGTGGGTCGTGACCTCACCGAGCGGGGTGTGACAGACAGGAGCAAAAACAAACAGGCGGGATGCGATTCGCTCCGTTCCTCCACAGGCTGCCGTAGAGAGTGTATCCAGCCTGGAAACGGCCCCCTAAAATAGGCCTGGGCTCCAAAAACATCCACGGAGCCGCGATCGTTTAGCGCTTGACGTCACGTCTTAATTAAGGGCAGATGTTTTCCGACAGAAGCTGGAGGGTGTAAAAATGGCATTGGGCGTACGAGTGTTTCTGTGCAACCAGGAAAGCCGTGCGAAATTAGTGATTTAAATAACTGGGAGGTCATCTGGAAATTAGCGCTGCCAGTTAGCTAGCGCCATTATCTACTGTGCATGACAAAATGTTATACATTATTACTTTGGCAAGTGATCGTCTTTAGCACTACGTTAGTGCCTCGTGTACATGCTAACTGATGTGTCTCATACCACAGTGTGATTCCTATGGAAGGCATTGTAGAACTTGGTCAGTCTGGTCTTGGTCATGAAATGTGCCGAATAACTCAATGGTTCAGTGCTCCTGTTCTCCTCAACCAGCACTGCATGAAAACCGGAGTTTCTGGAAGATATGCAGCCTGTTAAATTTCTGCGAAGTATTTGGTGTGTCGGTCATGAGCGGTAGTTTCCCCATGTCAACACATATATTTCCAGAAACTTCTGCACACACCCGGGCCATGCTTGTGATCGGGGATTTCTGGGTTTCTGGATATTCTCGATTAATTAACGCAATCTGCCGCACTGAAATTTCGCGGCATGACCAGAGCGGTGGACAGCCATTCTGGCCATTTAGGACAGAACTCCTCTGCTCAAATTTATTTCCGTTTCCCACACAGAGCTGTGGTTTCCAGTACTGACACACACCGCACATGGCAGGAAATGCATCTGTGGCCTGGCGTCCGCCCCGGAGATGCACCATGTCATGCAGTGTATTCTGAAAAGACAGAAAGGAACTCCGTAAGCCCTCCTTCCATCTAAACGCAATTCATATTTTTAACAACACGTTTCACCCTTAAAGTAGAAGGATTATCTGGACCTTTTTGCTGGGTACTCTTATTATGGTATTTGTTTGCTGGGTACTGTTATTATGGTATTTGTTTATGGACCTATGTAGAATGTGCACACTGGATAACATTCAGCATTACAAAAGCTCTGATTCAGAATACATTACTCTGAACGAGTGTGTACTCTGAGCGCTATTGGACCCATATAAACTCTGATAGAGTCAAACTAACATGAACATTTTACTACATATGGTTCATTTCTGTGCATTATGCTGTGGTTCTTATAGCTGTGTATTATTAATACAATGTTTGTGTTATGGATTAAAAGGACAAGTTACATGCCTTTAACATAACTAATGGAGAAATTTGAATTCATTGGCTAAGCCAGTGGTAACCAACCCTGTTTCTACTGTCCTGTTGGTTTTCAATCCACCCCTAACACAGTACACCTCATTCAACAGCTATAGATCTCATTGAGCTGCTAATTAGTAGAGTCGGGTGTGCCAAATTAGAGGAACAGGTTCCCACCAGGAACAGGGTTGGTTACCACTGGGCTAAGCATTCATTTGAATTTGGCTGGCTAAGGATATGTTCTTTGTACCATTGTCAGTGTGCGTCCATGCAGCTGAACAGAAGTCCTTCGGAAGAGTTGTTATTGCGTGTGCACCGTTCAGGCTCATTGTAACCAATAGCGCGGTGCCACATCAGTCCCTAAACACGGTCAGAACAGGAACCCCTGTGATTCCGCAGCCCGGTTCCCCGGAACCTTGCGTGGGGTCGACTGCAGCAAGCTTTCAGCTGCGCGTTTGTTATTGTGTCTCACAATGGTGCTCCTCTCCAAAAGGTTACCATGGCCTGCTTACTCAACGAGGGACTTTTTGAGGATTATTGAGGCCAAAGGCTGACGTCTCCCTGTCCAAAACCCGAAATTGGCAGCGCAGGCCCCACATTCGCTGGAAAAAATTAGCGTGGGATGGAGCCCACACAAACAAACACAGAACGAGTGTCGTGGTGACACACTGGCTGACACACGCACAGACGTCCGCTTTTGGCACCAGGTACCAACCATGCCCTCGAGAAATTCACGATTCGCGTTTCATTCATATCAACCGTTCTCAGTGAACGACCAACGGCATCGCTTAATGATGACTAGAGTGTCTCATGGTGTCAAATTTAATTCACAAAATCATTGATTGAATTGTGGTGCTTGTCTGTTGGTTAAAAGTCAAGCGACGAGCCCCTAGGACCCAGAAAGGGAGCAGGTTTTACTTAGAGAACAGAAAAGGCGAGCAATGTACCGCAAGGCCTTACTCAAGCTGTTTTCAACAAAAAGCGTAATAGAGTAATTGAGCGTTGAATGTTTACAGAATTCATACTTGTGGTGTAGTTGTGGGAAAAGGGCCAGATATCACAATATACAGAATAAACAGAAGATAAAATCTGTCTGGAACATGGCAATACATGTTTGAAAAATCTGGATTAAGTCAGAGGTCTGGAACCAATAATACTACTATTGTCAGGGGAAGGCCCTGATAACTTTAGGACATTAAAAGGAGTGTGACAACTGTCACATAATGTTCAGTATTAATACAAGACTTTGACTGTTTCACATCCTACAGGCCACACAATGCTACATACACAAGAGCCTGTGACTGTTTCACACCCTATAGCCATACAATGCTACATACACAAGAGCCTGTGACTGCTTCACACCCTATAGCCACACAATGCTACATACACAAGAGCCTGTAACTATTTCACACCCTATAGGCCACACAATGCTACATACACAAGAGCCTATGACTGTTTCACACCCAATAGGCCAAACAATACTACACACACAAGAGCCTGTGACTATTGCACACCCTATAGGCCACATAATGCTGCATGCACAAGAGCCTATGACTGTTTCACATCCTACAGGCCACACAATGCTACATACACAAGAGCCTGTGACTGTTTCATACCCTATAGCCACACAATGCTACATACACAACAGCCTGTGACTATTTCATACCCTATAGCCACACAATGCTACATACACAAGAGCCTGTGACTGTTTCACACCCTATAGGCCACACAATGCTACATACACAAGAGCCTGTGACTACTTTACACACTACAGGCCACACAGTACTACATGATATCCAGGGACTAGTTTATACCCCATAGAGAATACTCCATGAGACAGAGAATACTCCATGAGAGCCTGTGACTATTTTATAAATTATAGGCCACACAGTACTACAGAACAGCCTGTGACTATTTCACGCACTATAGACCACACAGTGCTACAGGAGAGCTATTGCCAATCAGCACCTGAGGGCATGTGGATGCCTACTCTGACTATTTTTGTAAGCACACAAACACTCACTCTCATGCTTACTGTCGTCTATTGTGGACTTCGTTTTTATGACTTAGACCCACATGATTTCACCAAGAAGCAAAGTACTTCCCTGTTTTACTTGGAAAGGTTTATTTATATTAACCTTTAGCACAGAGCTTTAACCTGACATGATCTTGAGATGCAAAAAAAAAAAAAAAAATTGCCTGATTCACTTCGGATATAACCAAATGCTGCAATTATAAGATCAGTGTTTTAGCATAGCTTTTTGATTGCATACAAAATATTATGATAAATGCATATAAAACAGAACAACAGAGTCACATAAATACATCCTGGATATTGCAGAATTTCTGTGCGTTGATGTTTTTCAACATTTCCGATTGCGGAATAATACAGGAACCACACAGCCATGGTAGAAACCTATTGGGTACTGTATCTTTGACACGATATCTGCGGCATTCTGAAGAACTTCTTCTTCTGCGGTATTGTTGTCTATTAACGAGACCATGTGAATCCACTGAAATGACGAAACAGCTTCTGTGAATGGTCTGATTGCAAAAACATTCTGCATTCCCTCTCTGTTTCTCTAAATATGGGTTGCCACAATATTCATGTGTTTGTTGTTGTGTTCACACACCATTCTTTCAGTTCAGCCATTGCTAGAACTGAGCGCACCAAAGGAAAAAGCAAACAATGATCAAAGTGGGTCTAATGTAATCTATCTAACATCATACCAATATAACAGCAGTTTTATAAACTCAGAATTAAATTAGTACTACTTTTTTATATATAAGCTTAAGATACACATCGAGTGGATCCAGGCTCAAGTATATTGCATTAACAGAGCAAACACAAGTAATTTTTTCTTTGTTTCGGTGGTTGTTTGAAATGTACCTGTGAAGAAAAACAAATGTTAACAGTCACATGGGGCGACATAGCTCAGGAGGTAAGAGTGGTTGTCTGGCGGTCGGAGGGTTGCCAGTTCGATCCCCCACCCTGGGTGTGTCGAAGTGTCCCTGAGCAAGACACCTAACCCATAATTGCTCCCAATGAGCTGATTGGTACCTTGCATGGCAGCCTTTCACCGTTTGTGTGTGTGTGAATGGGTGAATGAGAGGCATGAATTGTAAAGCGCTTTGGATAAAAGCGCTATATAAATACAGTCCATTTACCATTTACATGGGACTGGGAAGTGTAGTGGGTGGCTGCTTTTGTGGTAACAGACCCAGTCATTTTGGGGATTTCTAGCATAGCCTCATCACCGGGCCCTCTCACCCCTCCCCCACTCCACCAATAGCATCAGTGAGCTGTTCTCTACTGGTCAGTCATCTTCCCTTGATCTGTTACTCTGCTGACTCACTTCCCGTGGGACTTTTCCTATCAATTACCCAGCCTGATCCACAGTGGCACTTTCTCACATGCGGAATGTCACAACTTTAAATCTGCTCTGTACCGAAATGGGGATACCCCATATCTTGGTGTAGGGGTGAGGGGGGGTGAGGGGTGGAGGGGGGGGGGGGGGGGAAGGATATGGGTGTAAGTGCCCCAGTGCCCCCAACATATTTTGTCCAGGGCCTCAGAATTCATAGCTGCGGCCTGCCTACATGTATCCACGATTTAAGTAACGTCGATAAAATGCGCACAAATTTCATTACTCGCCTAATAGCCTAATTGAGGAGAATATATCTGATGGCATTGGGTATTTAGTGAATCAGGCGCTGCACTGGTAATCAAGGACAACAATTTAAAATAGGTTGTGACTAATCATCAGCTTAAGGGGAAATGCTCCACCCTGTCAAGTATCAGCTCAGCAGCCGCCACTGGACTGTAATAAAACAGCAGAATTAACGGTGCATGTGAGGTGTGCGTAACATTGGAGACAAACCGGGAAAGGAAATGTGCACAATGGATACGTCACATATCATGTCATACTAAAAGATGAAAGAAAGCGTGTGATTGGTTGGTGGCTGGGCCTGGTATACCATCCAAGGATTTGCATGCCAGAATGAAGCCCTATATGTGTACCCAAACTGTTGAAAGGTTTGGTAATAACACTTGTCTGCTAGTCCAGTGCAAATTAATCCAGGGGCCTGGAACAGATCTTTTTACTTCAGTCCATGTTCCAAGTGTAGTGTAATCGGTAAGGAACTGGGTCACTAAAGGTCACAGGTTCGATTCCCAGGCAGGACACTGCCGTTGTACCCTTGAGCAAGGTACTTAACCTGCGTTGCTTCATTATATATATCCAGCTGTATAAATGGATGCAATGTAAACGCTGTGTAAAAAGTTGAGTAAGTCACTCTGGATAAGAGTGTCTGCTAAATGTCTGTAAAGATGTGGGAGGGTTCCAGGTTTTACTCAGTGCCGCTATCCAGCTAGCTCAGTAATCCAGCTAGCTCAGTTATCCAGCTAACTCAGTAATCCAGCTAGCTCAGTTGTCCAGCTAACTCAGTAATCCAGCTAGCTCAGTAATCCAGCTAGCTCAGTTATCCAGCTAACTCAGTAATCCAGCTATTTTAGTTATCCAGCTAACTCAGTAATCCAGCTAGCTCAGTAATCCAGCTACCTCAGTTATCCAGCTAACTCAGTAATCCAGCTAGCTCAGTAATCCAGCTAGCTCAGTTATCCAGCTAACTCAGTAATCCAGCTAGCTCAGTTATCCAGCTAGCTCAGTTATCCAGCTAATGCAGTAATCCAGCTAACTCAGTAATCCAGCTAACTCAGTAATCCAGCTAGTTCAGTAATCCAGCTAACTCAGTAATCCAGCTAGCTCAGTGATCCAGCTAACTCAGTGATCCAGCTAACTCAGTAATCCAGCTAACTCAGTGATCCAGCTAACTCAGTAATCCAGCTAGCTCAGTTATCCAGCTAGCTCAGTTATCCAGCTAACTCAATAATCCAGCTAAGTCAGTGATCCAGCTAACTCAGTAATCCAGCTAGCTCAGTTATCCAGCTAACTCAGTAATCCAGCTAACTCAGTAATCATACTGCTTCATGATACAGACCTCAGGTGTCCAGCAAGTAAAATACATGTCACGCTTCAGGGATAAATCACAATTTAGTTCATACAAATCTCTATCACCACAGAAGCTGTGTTGTTTAACATTTATTTATTAATAACATTAGGGATTTTGGGGACACAGAAAGTACCACAAAAAAGCAAAAGCATAACAGAAGCATAACATAGACAATGGAATGTGGCAAGGGCCAACCTCTTAGTGAGGGCCTTTGGGGTCTTCAGGTCTGGGCTAGGCATGCAGGATGTGAAACTGTGGATTTTAAAAAAATGTCTGTTTAATTTTTAAAAAACCATTCTTGGTGCTAAGTTTAAACTCAGCTGACATCTGTTTAGGTTCAGTCCCTGACAGCCCAGGCAGTTGAGTGGGCCAAGTTTTGATTGGACTGGTGATAAAGTACTGAACTGTTGTTTTGCACTTTTTCACATATAGGGGAGTGCAGAGGAGAGAGGGATGAGAAAACAGCTGAGGGGGAGGAGTGGTAGTGAAAACAGAGGACCTCCAGGCTGTGTTCAGAAGCGCCCTCAGTGCAGAGAGAGGAGAAAAAAATCTGCCCTCTTCTGCAGATTTCCGTCTTTAATGTGGGGGGCGATCGCTCCAGTCACCTTCCCCCTCCGCAGCTGCCGCAGCCGTACCCCGCCGATGTACCCGGGGTCACTCGGTGCGGGCGGGATGGTGTTCGGGCTCTTTCATGTGGGCTGCCTTGATTCCTGGAAGCCCTGCGTGAGCTCTGTGGTGACCAGATCACACACACACAACTCAGCAAAGCTCGGTGCAAAGCCTGGGCAAAAAAACAGGCTTTGGGTAAACCAGGGGAAACCCAAAAGCGCTCCAGCAAGGAAGAGTTCTGGGTCCGGGTGCGCTCATGCAGCGTGGATGTCAAACGGTGGTGATGGGAGGGTGGGGTTTTATTATGAGCTACAACGAGCTGTCAGGCATTTATTAGGCTGAACTGATTGAAAGCTCTTGCTCTCTCACAGCAGAATGCGCCGATTGGTTTCAGTCAGTGACTCGCTGAGAGCAATCCTGCCCTGCCCCATTTTGGGTTTCAGGGAACCTCATTCACCCAGTACTACACTGTGGTGCAGCGTGATCGACTTCATCTCATGAGTATTTCTTTCTTTTCTAGATGACAATTCCTCCCTGCACCAATTATGTGACCGTATTCATTGGCATAAACTTCTCAGTCAATGGACTTGAACCAAATCAAACATTTAAGGGTGGACTCTGGAATGATGCCTGGGGAAGCATTTTTTGCTTCCATCTACTAATCAACTCTAGTCGCTCTTATAAAGAAAGGTGTCATATTCCAACTGCAGATTTCCAGATACTAATGGACGATACACATGATAGACATGGTGCATACGGGATGTATTGGCCCAATATGGTGGCCCAACACCCTACATGTGATTTTAGAAATAATGTTTCTGTTCAACACGAATTGCGTCAGCCACACAAAACAAGGGAAGTGTGGTCATCGCAAACATCTTGCATCACCAGCCATAGCTGGACGGTGAAATAGGCCTCTATGTTGAAATACCTGGTCTAGGATGTGTGAAGTACACTGGACCCCTGGGAGAATTTTGTGTGTGTGTTTGCTTGATATTACATTCTAAGAATGACCCATCAATCTGCAGAGTCAAGGAGAATGTGCTTTTCCATGTGATGAACTGACCAATCGGCATCCTGAATATTAATTGAATATTACTTACGTTTTGTGAAAATGTGACGTAATTTATAATGAACCACTGTGTAAAATTAATACTTCCGTTTGCCTCATCGAGTGCCAGCCAACAGGAAGTATGAGTTGAGGGGGTGATGTCAGGAAATGTCATTGCTCTACTGTTGCACAGCTAACAGAATGTTTTCATTTAGCTCCCTGTATATAGCATCCTGCTATTTTCTGTGTGTGTGTGTGTGTGTGTGTATGAAAATGGAAGAGAGAGAGAGAGAGAGAGAGAGAGATAGAGAGAGCTTGTATTAGTAAATTATGAGAAACACACACTTGCAAGGACAGAGCATCAGTGTTGGCCAAGATTATAGTGATGATGATGATGATGATGATAGTGCTGGATTGGGCATGATGAAACCTGTGTGTAAATAATTCCATAAATACTTAAAATTCTTAGCATAGCAACACAACAAAGTGACACAGGTATAAAAACTGACTGGTGGAAGTACAAGATGAATACCCGATAAAACAGCTGTACAATCAAAATATGTTGACTGTGTGTTGCAAAAGAGCTATACTTCATTATACGATTGGAAGATTAAAAGACATACTTATAATAAAAATTCCTTAAATTTATATAGCACTTTTCTCAGGACTCAAAGTGCTTTTTAAAGTGATAAGGGGGGAATTCCAATGTGAAGCGGCCACCTGGGTGATTCACGGCAACCATTTTGCGCCCAAACGCTCACCACACCTCAGCTGAGGCGGAGAGGAAGAGAATGATATACCCCTATTTTTGGGAATCCATATGATTCATTCACACCTGTTGCATCATTCCACATCAAATGATAGAGTGTCTAACACTAGGGGGTTATTTTTATTTCAACGCTTGCAGATCACAATAAGATAATGTATATTTAGTGACAGAATATGAGAAGCATAGTTTCACGTCATCTTCCTCTTCAACTGTGGGATCGTAGGGGTGACTCACCATGAAATGACACGGTTAACAACTGAGAATGTCAAACACAACTAAATTACCATTGCAGTGTTAATGGAGCCATTTTGATCATCATTGCTATCTCTGGTTGATATCATTCAGTATTATCATGTATATTAGACAGAAGCACAAATATTGTACTAGGGGTCGGTCTGAACGGCCATATCATTTTTAAAAATGTCATGCCATCGCCTGCTCTGAATTATTTAATTAGTTAAATAATTTCTGTTATATTACATTTTATTTATATTTCTTGATGAGGTCATGGATGACTGCAGAAGACTTTTCTTCCATCCATCCATCATCTATACCTGCTTATCCTGGGGAGGGTCACGCTGGAGCCTATCCCAGCCTACCCTGGACAGGCCGCCAATCTATCGCAGGGCGCACACACACTCACACATGCATGCCTAGGAGCCATTTAGAGTCTCCAATTAGCCTACCTGCATGTCTTTGGACTGTGGGAGGAAACCCGAGTTCCCGGGGACATCGGGAGAACATGCAAACTCCACACAGAAAGGCCCAGGCTAGATTTAAAACCAGAACCTTCTTGCTGTGAGGCGACATTGTTACCCACTGCACCACCGGGCTTCCGTCCTATACTGAGATGGTTTACCAGCGTGCAGACACAGGCCTCATCAATGTTTTCTGTGACACTGCATTTCTTTACGTGAGAGCTATCCAAATGTATTCAATTGTGTATCAGCTTGTACATTGTCATTTCCACCTTAAACAGTCAATTGTTTTTGTGATGTCATTTTTGTCTCACAGACAAAAATTGATTATAGCCAATTACACAGCTCATTTCAATTTATTGGCCAAGGGTTAAAAACTAGGCTCCTTCTATTTCACAAAACTGCTAACTTATGAGGCACAATTTTAAGGCAGGAAGTAGAACTTGCTGTCACGGAAACGGGGGTTAGGACCCAAATGCAGAGTGAGGGAAAAAACTCAAAACTCCAAACGGTAAATTGAAACAGGCTTTACTTTTCAAATCAGGAACAAAAGCAGGGAACAAAAGGCCTCGCAGGGCAAAAAACACAAAAAAACTCTCAAAAAACACAAAGTAAAACTTCAAAAAACAGAAAACAGAAGAGAATCCTAAAATCCCAAAAAACACAGAACAGAAACTTGGGCAGGGCAGAACACAGGACAGAGCGCGGGTGGAACACGGAGTCAGAAACACATGCAGAAACACAGTGGTGGAAACACATGCAGAAACACACGCGAAAACACATGCAGCAACACACGCGAAAACGAATGCTGAAACACAAGGAACCAGCACCCGAGTCAGGGAAGAAAAGAACTTAAATAGACAAGACACTAACGAGACACAGGAGGGCACAATGCACAATCAGACCACAGATATGGAAGGGAAAACGAGAACCAAAAAACAACAATAGAATAATTGAAAACAATAATACAATTAAACAAGGAAAAGGAACAGAACTACAAACTGAAGTGCCGCCATCTGGCAGCCCAAAAAAGGAAATGCAGACTAACACAGAACCATGACACTTGCATGTATAAGTGCTATTCTGACCTGTAGGCATTACAGACAGCTGGCTACTAAGATACATTAATTTTGGAATTTTAGGCAACATCAGATGTATTCATATTTTTGAAGGCAATCACACTAATCTGGGCAACAACAACAATCTCATATATGTTCTAAAAAATAATAATTATATGTTGTTAGTCAGGTAAACTGAGGAACTTGTCAAATATAAGCTACCCTCAGATACCTTGCCTTCACAGACTGTCCATCTTTGAAAGATTAACTTAATTCCGACAAAATGGCCTTTCAAACCAGAGGGCAGCCCTGGTGTGCAGGGTGGGTTGGCCCTCCATTTTGAAGGAAACAGGGCAGAGGCATTTTTTGGTGCAGCCTTATGGACCGGCATTGTGTAGAGTTTGCTTTTTGTCTAACTTGCCAAATGTCCTTTAAAAAAAAAAAAACTTTAATTCTTAAAAGCAAAGACCAGCTCTGTTACAATCACATTTGATTGCATTTTCCCCTGAACATGGCTCAGGTACCTTGCTCAAGATGCATCTCGATGTTGTTTATGAATAATTGGTGTGTACACAACGTGTTGCTAAACCTGTGACCGGTTTATTTATTGCACATTCAGTGGAGGGGATGTGGGGAAAATATAATCAGCTGTTTTATCATACGCATTACACAAAGCAAAATGCTAATGACACTTCTTTTGAATTCTACTTTGATACCTCTCCTTTTTAGGTAAGATTGGAAACCATACAGCGATATACCACAGACCACATCTTAAGCAGTTTAGCATCAGCAGACTCCCACATTCCTGCCAACCACATCAGTTAACACCTGACCACATTTAGGTGAAACCAAGCTTGGCTGCTTCCCTCCCTCATACTGTTGGAATTTACTGAAATATCCGCGTGCCTGAGGGTGAAGGAAACTGGCAAGAGTGAAGCTATGTAAATCTCACAATGTCCGCTGTTTTTAAATAAATGAATATTCCACGCAAGACAAAACATGAAACCTGCTTTTTACACTAACACCTTCATATAGAGACATACATATACACACGCACACATACACGCACATATTGGCATCAACATTGATTTTAATGAAGCTAACATTAATGGTTTTGAAGGCTTTAATGTGTATCTTTAGTTGCTTACATTTAATAATGTTACTTTTAAGGATGCTACACACACCCTCAGTGGTGTGTGGATTGCATTGCAGCTGTTGATGAGCATTTGCTAGCAGAATGTACATGGTCTAATGAGCTTAAGTCACTTAGTGCAAAGTTAGCCACATTTCAATAAACTATCATTAGCGACTTCTAGCTTGCTAGCTCTCCTTATAACGTGCGTGGTGCAGACGAAACATTCTCTAACTACATCGTCAATGCATAGGCTTTTGAATGCACATCTGTGTCAAAGTGCATATCCAACATTTTGGGCTAGTCTGGTGGTGGTGTAACCGAATGCAATGCCAATGATGTACGTATTGTATTTGATAGTGATTGTTCGCTAGCTATCATACCATTTAGTCTTCAAAACACAATTCCCATCCAGAATTAGAGTCGCTGTTGTTATAAATGTCTAACAACTGGATAGACACCTAGTTAGGTAGCTTCCTTTAACCTTACAAAACGACGCTATGTTGACAAACATTGGGAGCTACAATCGGACGCTTTCAAAAATGCACTTGGCAGTATTTTATTCATGCGCTCAGTAAACTGACTATCCGCTCCGTTTACGGTGGCTTCCTCTTAATCCAGTGGTTAGCGGTGCCACCTCTGCGTTTGCGTGTGTGTCTGATGGACGAAAGAACCGTTTAAACTGACTGCCCTTACCACGATACAATGTTAAATTAATATCTCACTGAGCATTGTTCTGAATATTGCGGGAATAGCACGGACCCCGATGTAATTACTGAATAAAGGGTCCACAGCTTTCTCCCCTCACTCAGCACCAGGGCAATTGTGCATACACAAAACGCATGGATATGTGCGCGCGCACAAATACGCGCACAGATTACGCGTTGCCACAGTTTCCTGGCACACTTTTGAACACAGTGAAAAGAAAAAAGTGCTCCTCTGAAGCACAACACCGTGTGGTGAAACCCAGAAGTGCTGCAATCTGATAAATTACAATAATCCAGGAATGAGTCAACAGGCATGCCAGTCCATCGCTGTGTCATCATCTGTGCCCAAATGCCAGATGATACCAGTCTGAGTGAGTTTTGAAATCCACACAACAGGGAATGTATTTACCTTTTATGTGAAAAAAAGAAGAAGAAAAACATACACTTGATTTAAACGCTTAACCTGGAGAAAAAGTACTGTTCTTATACACAGCAAGTTTATAGAGTAGAACTATGTTATTGAATTGTTTGAAGCAGAAATTTGATATCTGTTTATGATGTGTTGCAACTTCATATTGAAGTATTTCAGTACTGCCTTCCAAAACAGATCCAGGAACCATACCAAATAAGGCAGACATTTAGAAAATCCCCCTTCCCTTAACTTAAACAAAACTGAAAAGGGGGGTTGTGTATGTAAGCATATATGATTTCCACCCCCAGAGGACACAAGTAGGAGTGGAGATGTGAGACACACAGACGGGGGCGTGTCAAAGTGACTAACACATTTCACAGCGCATAAATACAGACTTCACAGCTGCAGGGAGAGAGCAGAGAAGGACCAGGGCAGAAACACACCAAAACAGAAGTAAAGGAGAGAAACAGAACCTTAACATCAAAAAAAAAAAAAAATCTTTATTAAGTTCCAGATAACTTGAGATATCTGGGTGAGGAGTTCTGTATCTGCTGTATAGTGTCGCTGTGAAAGCCTTTTCAGAGTGTTTCTGCTCTCCCGAGTAGAGCTTTGCATTATCCCACCAAAGAAGACCGGGGGCAAAGAAGTCAGGATGAGATCCACAGTCCTCGCTCTCCTTGTTTTGGGGACCTGCGCCCTGGGAGGGTGGTGTCTCCCCCTCAAATCCATCTTTGTTACCTTCCCTGGAGACATACTCAAGAACAGGACCGACACCGAGCTGGCGGACGTGAGTTCCTCCCATATAATGTTCTGTTGGGGTTTGCATGTGGTTGCTATGGTGTCGTTTAGTGTCTTATTTTTGATTAATTTGTTTGGTGACTGTTAATCTGCGGGCAAAAAAAAAAAGTACATTAATTTATTTAGGCTGTTGAGATTTCTGTGCAGGTGTGAAACTGTTTGGGAGTTAATTTGGTTTTCAGTTATAAAAAATAAAAGCCAGTGTTTAATCAGATATTGATTTTAATCATTTAGTGACATGAACTTGATGCAGGTTCTTTTCGGAAAACCTTGGTAAAATTCATCTTTGAAATACGTAAACTATTGAGGCATTGACAAAATTTGTAGAAACTGTCATTGATCCTTGAGTTTCTTCTATAATGTTTAATCTAAAATTGCCAATAATGTGCAGGAATTGTAATGAGTGCCTAAAGGGTTAAGATATTTCAAATAAAGTATTTATCCCAGGTTTGATTTATGATTTGCCTAGATAAAGGCTATTATTAAATTAGACCAGATTAAATTTGATTACAGTCAATTTGACTCAATCAGACAGAAATATTTATCTCACTGTATAATGATAAGAGTTTATTAGATTTCAGTGAATTTGGCTGTATGCGATTAAAGTTATGTATATCACATGTGAGAGGACCAGATTATATTAGATTACAGTAGAAATGACTGTATGATTTTTTTGATGTAAGGTCACAAATATGTGATTCGAATGTTCTTAACTGAACATTCTAATACTGATGTAACAATCACTACTGGGGATTGAAAGCAATGTTCTAGAACACTGACTTATTATTTGAAGAAAAAGAAAAAAAAAAACATTCCAAAATACCTACTCTTTAAAGTGTCAAAGCGATTTGTCTGACCAGGGAAATGACTGTGTCCTTCTCAGGACTACCTACGGCGGTTTGGCTACATGAATGTTCAGCACCGCAGTGGCTTGGAGCCATCCATGTCCAAGTCCAAGGCTCTGAAGATGCTGCAGCAGCAGTTAGGCCTGGAAGAGACCGGAGAGCTGGACCAGCCCACAGTCACCGCCATGAAACAGCCCCGCTGTGGAGTCCCCGACATCCGCAACTATCAGACGTTCGCGGGTGACCTCAAATGGGACCACAACGACATCACTTACAGGTACTGGGGGTATGGGACGGCAGAGGAAGGGCTGTCCAATCACATACAGGATCTGTTCCCTGGTCCATCAGTGACTCTACTGATGTTGTGCTACTGGGCAAATTGACGTTCCATTCTCCCATTAATCCCTTTGATAGATCCTGTATCATCGTACAGATCCTATTTTGCAGTGGTTCCCATGCTATAGTTCAGGAGGGGTTGAGGGAGTCTGTTAGAAGGTAGATGCACTGTGACACAAGTTTAGGACTTACTTATTCGATCTCTCCCAGAATAACTGGACACTGTGTGCTTGTTCAGAAATGGTCCATTCCAGGTTAACTGAACGTTGTCTATGGTTGCGCCCCGCAGGATCTTGAACTATTCTCCAGACATGGAAGGCTCCGTGATCGATGATGCTTTTGCGCGAGCGTTCAAGGTGTGGAGTGAGGTCACCCCACTGACGTTCACCCGCCTCTATGACGGGACCGCTGACATCATGGTGTCCTTCGGGAGAGCAGGTGAGCCCAAGACCTGGTGCTTAAGGGGCTGCCCAAATGGACCTGATTAACAGCTGCCTCTACCTGCTGTTCCAGGGGCAGCTTTTAAGTTTGAGGTTCAATTACGACTTTGCCAAATCATTCTGGACACCAGGGTTGAGTTTCAAAACCATTTCAGTGCAGTCAGCTGAGTTAAGCAAAATTCTAGTTCAATGCCCAAACAAGCTGAGTGCACATAGTTTATACTGAGGCTACATCACAGTCCTGAATGCGCCCAACCAATCAGCAGCCCACCTTAGACAATATTCCGTGAGTTTCAGTTCACAAACTGAATTTCAGTTAATTTCCTGAATTGACTGTATAGAACTGAAATGGAACTGAAACTCCAACCCTGCTGAATACTGACCGTAGATCAGCCCCCTGTCTGAGAAAGAGACAGAAACAGTTTTAATGTTGAACCTCAGGGGAGATTGCGATAAAAAACTCAGTGCCTGTTCAGTGCATGATGGGAAGTTACACAGCAGGCAAAAGGATGGGAGCGACGTGCGATTTCGGTTTTTGTTCCAGATCACGGAGATCCCTACCCATTTGACGGCAAAGACGGCCTGCTGGCCCACGCCTACCCCCCAGGGGAGGGGGTTCAGGGCGACGCCCACTTTGACGACGATGAGTTCTGGACCCTTGGGAAAGGACCGGGTGAGGAAGCATCATGAATACTGCTCCTGATACACTCATCGCACTGTCCTTAACAAGCAATGTGCATCTTTATTTACGCTCTCTTATATTTAATTATGACATGCCAGTTAGTGAGTTCACATGCAACCATGTGAACTAACTGGTTACCAGTCTCATATGTGGATATAGCTGAATTAGAATATTGAGAACATACAAAGCCGGACTCATCACAAATCATCATCACGTGACTCTGGTGGATCCACAAGCATGGCCCTCATGATTGAGCAACTTTGCAAATGTTTCTTGGTGATGACCCAATATTAGAATCCATTCCAATGTAAATGTTTTGCACTTTTGGGGCAATTTCAAAAACATTTTAGAACATTTATTTTTTCTGAAATATAAAAAAAAAAAACATCTTTCACAGGACATAAATGTAAACCTGCTGAAACTTATTTATGAAAAAATTGACTCCTGTTTACAGTGGTGAAGACGTACTATGGCAACGCTGAGGGTGCGTTGTGTCAGTTCCCGTTCGTGTTCGAGGGGAAGTCATACTCCACCTGCACCACCGAGGGGCGCTCTGACGGCCTGCCCTGGTGTGCCACCACAGCAGACTACGGCAGAGACAAGAAGTACGGCTTCTGCCCCAGCGAACGTGAGTCTGCAGCTGAATTTTGGGGAAACAGAGCTTAAAGCAGAAGAGAACCCTCCCTTGATGAATTTGCTTTAAGAGATCCAGCACTCTCAAAACAAATGTGTTAAAAACAACACCTAATGTGTACTTTTCTTTAACACACCTCCTAGTCAAGGGCAACACATTTTGTGTTACTTTCCATACAGTCAGTGTTAAAAGTCTCCATTTCTAAGACATAAATTGTATATTTGTAACACAAAAGTGACACAAAATGCACTGAAAGTAACAGAAAAGTAGCAATGCAAAAAGTGTGTTGGATATTAACACATCCTCTTGCATGTGAAATTTTACTGTTAATCGAACAGAACTTGAACAAATTTTCTTAAATAACGTGTAATGCAATCACTCAATGCTCATTTTAAGTTTTTAATGTTCTCAGTTTAAAGGATTCTCTCCCTCTCCGTTGCTGTTGTTTTAGTCTTGGGCCTTCTGAATTATGCCTGTGCAGCTGGGAAATCTGTACTTGTACACACTCTAGATGAGTCTGTGGTGGGTTTGCGTCCACACATGCACTTCCCTGCTCTCCTTTCCCTCAGTGCTGTACACGTTTGATGGTAACAGTGACGGGGCTGCGTGCGTGTTCCCCTTCGTGTTCCTGGGCGAGACCTACAACAGCTGCACCACGGAGGGCCGCAGCGATGGCTACCGCTGGTGTGCCACCACCAAGAACTTCGACCAGGACAAGAAATACGGCTTCTGCCCAAACCGCGGTGAGGGGGCGCTGCGGGGCAGACGGGGTGGGGTTTAGGGTTCGAGTTTAGAGTTCGAGTTTAGGGTTCAGGTTTAGTGTTCCGGTTTAGGGTTCGGGTTTAGTGTTTAGGGTTCGAGTTTAGGGTTCGGGTTTAGGGTTCAGGTTTAGTGTTTGGGTTTAGGGTTCGGGTTTAGTGTTTAGGGTTCGGGTTTAGGGTTTGGGTTTTGGGTTTAGGGTTCGGGTTTTGGGTTCTGGTTTAGGGTTGGGGTTTAGTGTTCGGGTTTAGTGTTTGGGTTTAGGGTTCGGGTTTAAAGTTCGGATTTAGTGTTCGGGTTTAGGGTTGGGGTTTAGTGTTCGAGTTTAGGGTTCGGGTTTAGGGTTCGGGTTTAGGGTTTGGGTTTAGGGTTTGGGTTTAGGGTTTGGGTTTAGGGTTCGGGTTTAGGGTTGCGGTTAGGATTAGTGTGAACGTAACCACATGAACACAATAGTAGTTCCGTAATGGTGTGGCGCACATTTTCTTGGCTTGGTTTGGGTGCACTCATATGCTTGGAAGGCAAGGTCAATGTCAGCCCTTTCTTAATGGTAGTGTTGGGAAAATGAACCTTCATGAACCTCACAGTGGGTGGAACTGAAATTAGCTGTCAGTCACCACAGTATTCCGTTGTGTGAACCAATTACGTTGCGGTTTCAGATAACAGTGCCTGAGGCAATCGGCATAAAACAATCAGCATTTAGTGATTCTTGTGACTAAGTGTTCTAAAAATATCCCTAGATGAGGCTGCCAAGACAAATATTGTCAACTGATCTGGGTTTAATAATTATTTAAAAATGTGAGTAAGCCTTTAGACAACAGTAAAAAGAAAATATTTTTACCAACATTTGGAACAAAATATTTTGACACTTTTTTCAATTTTAACTAGCATCTAAACAATTAAAGTATTTCAAATACATATTTAATCCAGATGAATAATAATAATAATGATGTGATGCGCTCCCTATGACAGACACGGCTGTGATTGGTGGAAACTCTGAGGGAGAGCCCTGCCAGTTCCCGTTTAAGTTCCTGGGAGACACGTACGACTCCTGCACCAGCGAGGGCCGCGGAGACGGGAAGCTGTGGTGCGCGACGACGGGCGACTACGACCGCGACCAGAAGTGGGGGTTCTGCCCCGACAAGGGTGAGCGCGCCGGGGGCCGCCCTGTCCTTCTCACAGGGAAACACAAATCACAAAACGCTCTGAGAACGTACGACGTCGGGCCGTTCTGTCCATCTCAGCTACGTCACATACAGACAGTGAGAAGCTTCCTGAAATCCATGTAGCATGTAGCATTAGCGCACTTCCACTTATGCCCGCCTCGGGTTTCTGACAGAACTCAAACTGAAATACCCTCTCCAGTTCACTTTGTTTTTTACTTTTTTAAATCAATTTCATTGTCTAAATCAGGCACCCCTTTGTCTCCATTTGCTGAGTCTTTCTGAAGTCTTTCCTTATAACTTTTACAAGTCACCCCTCACACCAATTGTTTGATTGCGCTCAGATTGCATGGTAATATCTCTCTTCCAAGATTTAACCAGATTCTCTCAAGACTAAAGGTGTATTAAAGATACGTGACTCATGCGTGACGGTGTGTTTCCTCGAATGTTCCTCAGGCTACAGCTTGTTCCTGGTAGCAGCTCATGAGTTTGGACACGCTTTGGGTCTGGACCACTCCACCGTCCAGGAGGCCCTCATGTTCCCCATGTACAGCTATGTGGAGAGGTTTTCCCTGCATCAAGATGACATTGAAGGCATCCAGTATCTCTATGGTCAGTTATGAACAGCGAAATAAAGCTAAATTCACATTTGTAATCGCTTTGCATTGGAGCCGGAGATTGCATGTATTTTTGCATTTTCCCTCATTACATAACAAAGAAATATGAATGTTTCATTTGCAATTTCAAAATTGCTGCGATTTTAACTTTGCAGAGTAGGTTTTTCAAATGTTTTTTTTTTCAAGAACTCCATTGCTTTCAATTACCAGTAATGATTGTTACATCAACACTAGAATGTTCAGTTATGAACATTCTAATCACATATATGTGATCTTACACCTTATAGGGTTAAAGCACATGCAGCGATGGTCCAAACTGTATCTGAAATACCCCCACTCTCACTTACAGGACCAAAACCTGGCCCTGACCCAGTTCCTCCTACTCGTGCTGCAACTGACCCCACCCCCACCGAGAAGACCACTCCCCGGACCACAACCACTACTACACCTGCTCCCGTGGACCCCTCTCTGGATGCTTGTCGTGTGGACAAATTTGACACCATCACTCTGATCCAGCAGGAGCTGCACTTGTTCAAGGACGGGTAAGCTAGCAGCGGGAAAGGAGAACTGAAAGGGCTCTGCATCGTACCAACACACTTGAGTGATCTGTACCCCACGAATTGGAGTCTGCCATTTCACAATTTGGCATGGGAAGGTCTTCAAAAGGCCATTGGTATAACTAAAGAAGACCATTGCAGGTGGAATTATTGTATAATAAGTTTGTCATAAGTCACAGTTAGTGAGCATTTGCCACCATGTACACAGATATCCATCTTAACCAGTCTAGTTCATAGACCCTGAGCCTCTGAAATTGCTTTAAAATGTCAAAGCTTGACAACCTGCAGCAGAGATTTTAGAATTAGAACTTCTGGGCCAATGTTTCCTAAATTGGCCCAAAAGCTCTAATAGCAGAAACTGTTTTTAGCCTCTTGTTCAACACCTATAATGTCCCCTATGATCCAAACCTAAAATACAGTCTGAAATCTGTAGTGGTCTGGAGTCCAGGGGTGAAGCACTGTGTGTGAATTAAGGTGTTAAATGGCTCTTGGAAAAACTCTTGATTGAGAGGTTGATTGATTGAATTATTAGAGAAGGATGATGGGTGTTTCCCAGCACTGGTGATGGTAATCTTCTCTAACATTGGGCTGTCGCCTCGTCCTGTGCAGCCAGTACTGGAAGGTGACGCAGAAGAACGAGATCAAGGGTCCTTACCGCACCTCCGAGACTTGGCCTGCCCTCCCCTCCACCATCGACTCCGCCTTCGAGGATCTGCTCACTAAGAAACTCTACTTCTTCTCAGGTACGAATGTCTCCACGGCAACAGCGCCGCATCCTGCCCTTTGACCTCTGCTGTGTTTCAGAACATTTAATTCTGACTGAAGTTGTCATTAGCTGAGGGGATTATTTTCTTCTTGTACATCACATAAGCAAGAAGTAATAGTCAAAACATAATACCAACCAGACCTGGTTCAATTACTTTATTTGAAATACTTTAATAACCCTTTAGACACCAGTAAAACTCCAGCAGATTGTGGACAGTTTATACAGAACATCTATTTTCACCAACATTCAGAAACAAAATCTTTTCATATTGCTTAATGTTTTAATTAATTGCACATTTCACTGAGAATTCTCATGGATCTGCAGGAGTGTTTTCAAATTTTACCAGCATGTAAAGAGTTATAAAAAATAATCTAAAAAATCATATTGGACACAGGTCTGCTAAGGACACAGTGCAACAGCACACCCTTCACACAGACATGGGGTGATTGTGTTGGGTAACTCTTTACAATATGGTCTCATGAATTGGCATTAACTAACGTAGCTGTTAACATGAATTCACGATGTACAAATACATTAACGAAGCAGTGCAGAATACATTTTCAGTAGTTTGTACTTTACAACTGCATTAGTTAATGCCAGTGTGACCTTACTGTAACATGTTACCGAGCACTATCCTGGGGAGAGTGCCTGCTTGTGTGCGGTTTAGGCTGACTCTGCTGCCCCCTGCAGGCCGTCGGGTGTGGGTGTACACCGGGAGCAGCGTGCTGGGGCCCCGCAGCCTGGAGAAGCTGGGCCTGCCTGGCAGCCTGGAGCGTGTGGAGGGAGCCCTGGAGAGGGGCAAGGGCAAGGCCCTGCTCTTCGGCGGGGAGAAATACTGGAGGTGAGGAGCCACAGAGCGGCAGCGCTGCTAAGGCTTACTACTGACCAGACCTGGGTCAAATAGGTTTTTGTTTTGGATTCAAATACTTTTCTACACTTTACTTATCTTGTCTGGTGCATTGGAACCAATGAAATACTCTCAAAAAGTGCTAACCCCACCTTCTGGTCACATTGGCAGACTCAATTACCCAGGCATGATCAATAGAGCACAGAAATGTATTCGAATCCAAAACAAATACGTATTTGACCCAGGTCTGCTACTGACACAGTCTGAGTGCAGCATTCTCTGGGTACTGCTAAGGTTTACAACTGACACAGTCTGAGTGCAACATTCTCTGGGTACTGCTAAGGTTTACAACTGACACAGTCTGAGTGCAGCATTATCTGGGCACTGCTAAGGTTTACAACTGACACAGTCTGAGTGCTGCATTCTCTGTGCACTGTGCTGCTAAGGTTTACTGACACAGTCTGAGTGCAGCATTCTCTGGGCACTGTGGTGCTAAGGTTTACTACTGACACAGTCGGAGTGCAGCATTCTCTGGACACTGCTAAGATTTACAACTGACACAGTCTGAGTGCTGCGTTCTCTGGCCACTGCTAAAGTTTACTACTGACACAGTCTGAGTGCACCGTTCTGTGGATGCTGTGCTGCTAAGGTTTACAACCGACACAGTCTGAGTGCTGCGTTCTCTGTGCACTGTGGTGCTAAGGTTTACTACTGACACAGTCTGAGGACAGCGTTCTGTGGATGCTGTGCTGCTAAGGTTTACTACTGACACAGTCTGAGTGCAGCGTCTGGGACTGCATACAGTTGGATGGATTGAATGAAAGTCAAATTTTAGACAAACTAAATCAATGAACCAAAAAAAAAAGATATCTTTAATTAACTAACCAAAATAATGATGAGAGCTGGAACAGACAGAGCTTTTGTGTAATACTGCATGACCTGTATGTGTCTTATCTCTGCAACCTGTTCTCAATCGTTGTCACGCACTGCCATCTACAGGCTGGACGTAAAAACCCAGACCATCGACAAGGGCTACCCGCGCGAAGTAGACGAGGTCTTTGTAGGTGTACCCATCGATGCTCACGATGTCTTCCTGTACAAAGGTGAGTATTCAAGTCCACAATCGAATGCTAGGAGCAGAAAACTATTCACCATCACCTACGCTGTGGTAAAATTCCAGCAGATTACTGATGATAATCATAAACATCTGTTTTCACCAATATTCAGAAACAAAAATCTTCTATTGCATATGGCTCAGTTAGTAACATTTTATGTTTAAAATTCTGAGGGATCTGCAGAAATATTTACCCATTTAATGCCTTTTGCAGAGTTAAGTTTCAAGTGACTTCTCTGACACCTGGCAGATATGGTGCACATAATGTGTACACAGAAAAGGTCATAGATTATAGAGGGAGAGTATGGGTAAGTAGTGTATGATTAACCATTTAATGGTCTGCTGTGTGTCTCTGCAGGACACACCTACTTCTGCCGCGAACATTTCTATTGGAGGATGAACGCCCGAAGGCAGGTGGACCGGGTTGGCTACATCAAGTATGACGTTCTGAAGTGTCCTGACCCCTCCCTCCGCCATTAGTGAGGACGACTCCCCCCTTTGCAGATCTCTTCAGAATAATTAACTGGCGTTGAGCATTTTGTTACCCCTGTGGGACTTAACTGTGTCGTATCAGCTGAAAAGCCTGACGAGACAGTTTGAGAATGACACGTTGCACCTGCAATTCCTGAGGTTTGAATCATCGTCTTCGATGATATGAAATGGGAATATTTGGCCTCATGCTCAAGGCTATTTCAGAACAGTGGTAACCAACCCTACGTCCTGTAGGTTTTCACTCCCACTCTAGCAAAGCACACCTCTTTCAACAGCTAGAGGTCTTGTTCAGCTGCTTATCAGTAGTGTGCCAAATTAGGGTTGGAATGAAAACCTGTTTGATCTCCAGAAACAGGGTTGGTTACCAATGTTTCAGAACATAGCACTTGAAATAAAATAGTTTTTTATCTGTTCTTTTAAAGTCAAGATTTTGTTGTGTGTCACTTTGAAAGGTACAGTGACACATTACCACATACGTATGTTTTGCACAATTATATATCACTGTAATTTAACAGTGGACATTGCCTGTCACAACCATCAGGCTCTCTGGTTGGTCACAAAAACAATGCACCATAATATGTGAATGAACTTTTTTCTCACATACTACCACATGTCTGATTCATGGCAATATTAAGTATTTCTTAATTTATACATGTGACCAAATATGTGTTTTTGGATGAAACACAAAGACCAAAGAGCAAAAATAATTCAAATCTGTGAATAACAATTTTGCAATAATGTTGCAAATTATTCATCTGACTATCATTGACATTTTCACCAATGGTGAGAAAGTTAAATCATCAATTCTTACAAATATGTACCTACATGTTGTTTAATAATTCTTATTGTTTGTACTGAAATTAAAGTTTCTAATTCAGCAGACCGAATTCTCGGTCTGTTTCTACTGCTTTTAACCTGTTTGCCTGGAGCAAACTCTAAGTCATTTGTCTCTGCTTTGAAAGCCTTGATTATTTAAATTGTTTATTTTATTTTATTTGAGTCTTATCATAAGCATTTTTTCTTGTTATGCTCATGAAATGAAAACTGCCTCAATGCACTGGAAGGCATATTAGAATCTCAGTCCAATATTAAGTTATTTTATAGCTCAAGGGAAATGTTGTCACTTTGCAGAACTGCAAGTTCAATAAACAAGCCATTTAAATACCTACTGTGTCTGCTGTGATTATATCTACTCTGGCATAGAGTCTATCAGAGTCTGGAATTCTGCAGAATGACATAACTTTTCCACAGGAAAGTCAATCAACTCACACTTAGTTGGTGGAACTGGAGAAAGCTGTATCAGGTGCCCTTGCAAAATATATACTGTAAATATTAAACATGATTCAGATCATGTGACTGAAAAGGCCATATGGGTAATATCAGTGTTCTTCTCCTCAAACCACTGGGGTAACGTTTTGTGAAAACGGGTAGTGTCAAGACACACACACACACAAGCACACTCACACACAAACACACAAGCACACACGCACACACACACACACACGCACACACACGCACACACACACATATACAGATGAACACACACACACACATACACGCAGACATCCCCACCTCACGCTCTTTACATTGCTAAACATTACCTGTCTTCAAAATGCCTCTCGTTTCTATATAACGAATTCCAGGGGTTTAGCTGCTAGCTAGCTATGCCTAGTTTTTAAATGTCGGTGAAGTTTTGCTGGTCACATGCTGTAATTTGCCAGCATATCTTTGAAAATCACACTGAGGGGCACTCGGTCCTGTCCAAGTAAATCCCAAATAGGTTAACTGGCCATCATACTTGGTTTGGTGCCGGTGCTTTGAAGCTGTGGTGCCTCTGCTCTAAAAAACCTCTCCATGTTGCTTAGCTAGCTAGCCTGCAGATGGTTCCTTGGAGACTGCAGACTGGCGTAATAACATCAGAACAAGCCAAGTTATAACATTACAATGGGTTAGCCTACTAGCTGAATACCTCATCAATTTTAATTGTGCCATGGGCATTTTAAACATAGTTTCTCAGCTAAACAAAAAACTGAATACAATTTTGACCTCTATATTTTCCTAACAGTAGGCTAGTCCAAAAGGGACAGACAGTTAAAAATTGAGAGCCTCCCAAAACAACTTGTGATTTCATTTTCACAGTAATGTGTCAGCATATTTCTTCTGTTTTAGCACCTTTTCTGTTTTGCCTGTTCATTAATTAAATCATGTGAGTGAGTCTGCTGTGTGTTTGTGTCTATTCACCCTCCCCTCTCTGTGCCTCCCTTGCAGCTGTCTGGTGCCCCCCTGAGGAGGCCTGCCTCACACTTTGAAATCCTCTGCCCTCATTAAATTCACTTTAAACCAAAGACATGCAAAATGATAACACTCTATTGAACTTCAGTTAAAATTTTTTTTGGATAATTTGCATTTTTTTCCCTATCTCTGTAACAACATTAAGTTTTACATACTGTGATAGAAATCTATAAGCATACCCTTGAACATCTTTGGTTAAATGTGTGTTTTCATCTTTTATTCTCTGTCCACGCTACAGAGAGCTGTATTAATAGCCAGCCCTCCTTGTAGCTTCCACTACCTCCAGTGTAAGTCTCCTGTCCTCTTTGGTATTGGCACATAATACAGCACACCCACTCCCCCCCCCCCCCCCCCCAACCCACCTGTACACCAACATTGTCTGGTTCCCCATTTCCACCTGCCACCGATGTTCTCTAACTCTCCTGTGAGCTCTACCATAGAGATAGAGAGAGAGCGGCCTTACATATTATCACTTTTTCACAACTGTGAGTCGCACACACAAATGCACACACAAACTCACAGACACACGCACACACACACACACACACACACACACATGCATACATCCACAAAAATAGCCACATGATAAATTCCAGCTCAAATGAATCATGCAGAGAACTGACAGTGTGATAATATCTTTGGCTGTTTGAGAAAACAGAGAAAACTGAACAATTATAATTAGGGTCTGTCCATCAATATATGCAGCAAAACAAATGGTGTATGCTGTATTATACATACACAGTGGCTAAATGTTGCATATGAGCAGGTCAAGGCTGTAGTTAAAAGAGTTAACATGGTGAATAAAAGCACCAGACTCCCAGGACTCTTGTGCAAGCTTGAACTTAAACCTGCGCTCACGCCCTTGCCACAGTTGCATTTCCTTCCCTTCACTCGGGTCATGACAGCACAGACCCAGCTAAAAACAGGAAGGACACAGACCATTTCTGTTTCTTTCAGATACACACTCCAAAACAGAAGCATCGCCTTCAGATCCAGCAGCAATGAGGCTACCTTTGGTCCTCTCCTTCCTCTCAGGTAAACACACACATCTCTGTTTTACTCTCATTCTGATTGGCTGATGCAATCCATTATTATAGGATAGGAGCGTGGTGGACTGAATAGTGTTAGTTTCTGCTGTACCAGGGTTTTAATCAACCACTGAGTTTTATCCACGCAATGAATGCTGAGCAGAAATGTGGAAACTTAAAGAAAACGTGGTTAACATAATATGGTTTTTGTTTACGATTGTCTATGGTATAACTATGTACATGGTAAGCTCTTATACATGTGTTTATATAAACAGTAAATGTTCTGTAACAGCTGTGTTAAGCAATGTGAAAGATATAAGCTGAAATATGCAATTACTGGGTTGGGCATAATTCATGGAGAACACATTCATAACATGAAAATTTATGTTGTTATAACATATGTGCATAGTGTCTATGGGGAAGCATTAATCTGAAATGTTTTTCTGTGCCATTGTACCGAGGAGCCTTGCTATAGTGATCAAATGGCTACACTGCACTTAAGCATTAACATATAACATTTCTTCTGTGCTTTTTTAGGAGCCTACTCTGCTGTCGTCTCGGGTCCAGGGGAAGTGAGGGTCTTGGTGGGTGACAGCGTGACTGTCCCCTGTAGATATACAGATTATGATAAGAATGAGAAATACTGGTGCAAAGGAAAAATACGACTGCGTTGTAGCATTTTAGTGAAGACTGATGGCACCACCAAAGACAAAAGAATGTCGATTAGATATAATCAAACAGAGAGAGTGTTCTCTGTAACTATGAAGGATTTGAGAGAGAAGGACGATGGATGGTATCAGTGTGGAATATCAATACCGGGAAGGTTCAGCTATGATGTAAGGAGTCCAGTGCACATCAGTGTCAAAAAAGGTATTTTTCATTAATCCCTGTCATAGTGCTTTTGAGTTGAGACTTTTGAGTTGAGAATATTAAGGCATGTAACATAAAGTTTTTGGTAATTACAGAAAACCTTAATATGAAGCTACAGTATATTGTAAGTGCATGGTTCACAATGTATATGTTGCATATGAATAATATAATAATTAATCAAATATAAAAAAAAATTCTACAAAAATATGGTCTATAAATATGTTGTAAAAATAAAAAAACATGCACCATTTTAATGAAGTTATTAAAAACTGGTGAGGTTCTCTTTCAGAAGGAAAGTAATTTTCTTTTTCTTTTTTGGCAAAAGCATTAAGCTTTATATACTATGATGAAATACTGTAATCAGACCCTTATATGTTTAATTCTGTATGCATTTTTTCATATTTCATTCTCAGTCCAGGCTCCAGAGTGGGTGATGAGCCAAACCAAAAGAAACATAACAGTCCGGTGTAAATATCACAAATCATATGCTGACCATGTCAAATACTGGTGCAAAGAAAACCTTCTACTTCCGTGTTCCACCCTGGTGCAGACCGGGGACTCAGATACTCAGAGCCGGATCTCTATCAGAGATGATAAAGCAGAGGGAGCGTTTTACATCACAATGACGGACCTCACCAAGGATGATCAGGGGTCTTATATGTGCGGGATATCAATAAGTGGCTTTGATGAAAGTGTCTCAGTG
This sequence comes from Anguilla anguilla, assembly GCF_013347855.1. NCBI lineage: Eukaryota > Metazoa > Chordata > Actinopteri > Anguilliformes > Anguillidae > Anguilla > Anguilla anguilla. The sequence goes on along the minus strand of NC_049211.1, from coordinate 40,744,438 downwards.
GATGTTCAAGTGAATGAAGGTATGGAGCAATCAAAACAGTGTTAATTCCTGTAGCATTTATTATCAGTGTAATGAATATTGTCAAGAAATCCAAACCAAAATATCATTAGAAAATAGAGATAAGTGAGAAAATATGTATATTGATATGAATCAGATAGCAACTCCATTACTGAGGAATATGTTTCAGGTCATGGGCACAGCACAGTAAACTGTGTTAAATCAGCTCTGGCAGCGTGCATATGGTCCTTATTGGACTCATTATGTGCTCTATTAGAGTATAATTAACTCTGGACATTTTACTGTATGGGACTGGTTCACAACTTGAGGGAAAAGATAGCCGAAATAAAGAAATAAAGAAGCATTTCAGACTATAGCAAACGGGGCTAATTTATTCACACTATGGTAATCAAGTGTTTTTCTTTTCACACATTTTTTTAAATTCCTCTAGGTACGACCATACCAGATCTCTGGGGCCCGGTGAATGTAATTGGGCAAGCATCCAGCAGTCAAACAATCAGATGTCTGTATTCTGCAGATTACACCGATAGTGTTAAATACTGGTGTAAAAAAGCTGGTGTGGATGGATGTAGCCCTGTGGTGGACATTGAAAATAAAGAGAGAGAAGACAGAACACAGATCAGAGATGACCCTTCCAACACACAGTTCCTGATCACCATCAGTAACCTCACAGCACAGGACACTGGCGTGTACTGTTGTGGAGTGAAGGGACATTCTTCTCTCAGTGACAAATGGGTTCCGGTGAACCTGGATGTTGAAGCAGGTAAGGGTGCTCACACTGCATCATGGGTACCTGGAAGGATGCTTTAAGTGAAATCTGTTGAAATATATCTAATTTTATGTATTAATGATTATGATACTTTAAGAACCACAAATCTTAAAGTTCAATTTTTTGCAAATCTCTTTAAAACTTTTTCATGCATATAATTTTGTTTAAAAAATATATATAGACCATTCTGAAATGTCAACCACATCCAAGACTCCAGTAGAATCAACTCCTGCATCCACAGTAGGAAAACCAGAAAAGGGGAATTGGAGGTCAACAATAAAACAAGAAGGAACAACAATGGTGAATCATATGGCAAAGAGTCATCCGTAAGTAAACCATAATCACAAAACAAAAAATGCAGAAATAAGTTGAGCGTTAAACAATGCAGATTATTTGAAAAGGTTACTACAGGAAAATGATACTGTCATGACCAGGGTGACACAATAAAAATAACATCAGATTATACATCAACGTCAACAACGGACCCTCAAAATAATTCAACAAATGTTTTCTTCAAATCTGTGATAAATTTACACATCAAGGTAACCAGCAGCACAGAATGATGACCCCAAACAAAGCTCTCTCCATTTATGACTGCTGCACATGAACATGCTGACATGACAGAGTGTGTCTCTGTCAGAGAGTCTGTCTCTCCTGAGGAAAAGTGCCTCACTCTTATTGGTTGCCTGGTATTTCCTCCCTGATAGGGATTCTTCATCCCTGCTGCCCACTCTCGCCATTTCCGCCGGAGCTCTTCTGCTGCTCTGCTGTGTGGCCGCTGGCGTCGCATGGAAGATCAAACGTGAGTTAATCCTTAGCGGAAAGCAGCTGTCTATTTTCAACATGGAAAGCACCTGTGACTGCTTCCCCTTTGTGGTGGCAGTGCTATTTTTGACTTCTCTTAGAAGCATGTGTGTGGTGTGTGACGGCCACTCCAATACTTTCACTTTGTTGTTTTCAAGCCATTTTGTTACAAATTTGGAGGTATGCTTAGGATCATTGCTCTGTTGGAAGATCCAGTTGCAACCGAGTTCTAACTTTCTAGCAGATGTCTTGAGTTGTTGCTTCAGTATTTCTAGATTATCCTCATTCCTCATGAAGCCATGCACTTCTGAAGTGCACCAGTCCTTTTTCCAGCCAAACACCCCCGCAACATGATGCTGCCACCCCCACGCTTCATATTTGGGATGGTGTTCTTGGATTAACAGCCTCACCCTTTTTCCTCCATACATAGCGCTGACCATTATGGCCAAACAGTTCAATTTTTGTTTCATCTGACCAGAGAACACTCCTCCAAAATGCTAGTTCTTCATCCTGGTGATCAGCTGCAAACTTCATTCTGGCTTTTTTATTCTGGTCTTGGAGTAGGGGCTTCTTCCTTTCACAACAGCCATGGTGATGTGGGAGTCTCTTAATGGTGGATGTAGATACATTTGTACCTGATGCCTCCAACTCCTTCACCAGTTCCTTTGTTGTTGTCTTGGGGTTCAGTTGAACCAAAGTTTGTTCAGCCCTGGGAGTTCATTTCTGCCTGCTTCCTGAATGATGCAGTGTCTGTGTGGTCCCAAGATTTTTATATTTGTATACAATTGTTTGTACAAAAGCTCGTGGTACCTTCAGTTGTTTGGAAATTGCTCCTAAGGAGGAACTGGACTTGTGGAGGTCCACTTTTTTTTTTTTTTTTTTCTGAGGCCTTGGCTGAGTTGCTTGGATTTTTTTCATGGTATCCAGGGCAAAAAGGCAGTGGCTCTAAAGGTAGGGACTTAAATACAGCCACAGGTACCAATTAACTCCCAATTAACTCTTAATTATGACAATTGACCAACCAGAAGCTTCTAAAAAGTCATTACATCAATTTCTGGAATCTTCCAGACTGTTTAAAGAGACAGTCAACTTGGTGTATGTAAACCTTTGATCCACTATAATTCTGATATAAGGAATTAAAGCTGAAATAAATCAGTCTGTAATCAATTGTTTTAAAATGACCTCTGATGTGAACAAAGTAGATGCCCTAATTGATTTGCCAAAAGAAATGTATGGTAACATGAAATGTGTGGAGTCGTGAAAAACTGAGTCTGAATATCTTTAGCCCAGGTGTATGCAAACTTTTGGTCTCAACTGTAGCTTGTGTGGTAACTTGATTGTCAGGAGGGACACAAATTTACTGGACATCTGATGATGTCCTTTTCGGGGAGGTATATCTAAATGTTTTAAAATTACTACTCATTTAGAATTTCTTCTTTTATATTGGCTACGCATTTGCAGATACTGTCCTGAGCCAAACCTAGTGAACAACAGACTTTTCAAAGAGGAAGTGGTTAACCATAACTTGACTGATTTCTCTTCTTCAGAATAAAAACAGCAACTGGCATGTCGGCCTGTTTCTGTAAAGAACCAAGCTCTGAAAATCTTCACAGGCCCTTATAATGGTACAGAATGAGAGTGGATATACTGTATATGCCACAGACTCACCACATATTCAACTCTGTTCCTCCTCCCTTCAGTTTTCTTAACCAAAGTAAGTTAAGAAACCTCTTTGGTGACATGAGATTCAAGGAATATTTTTCAGCACAGTAAGGCTCTGTTTTCATCAAAAAAACAAAACAAAAAAAAAAAATCAATTTAATCAATTTAAAGAGATTTTCACCGGGATTTTGTTTTCACACATCGAAAAAGTTGCTCCTGTTTGTGTGCGGTTATGTGATTAGTCTCTGCCAAAGTCCAGCTCTCCTTACTTACTGTTGCTAAATAATTCTGTCAAGTTTTCGCTTTAGAAGGCAAGCTTCCATAGAAAACTCACTGAGAGGACCCGTCAGTTATATTCACTTTTATCATGTATGGAGTTTATCCAACTGAACACAGACTACCCCTGTGTTAATCAAGTGGCTCCCAGGTACATTACAGTGCACTGCACTTAATTCATTTCAAAGATAGTCTTGAAAAAACAGCTTTTCCTGAGTAGCCGAACGGAGGCCACAATTACCATATTCAGCCAATGCTTACTGTACTTACCGTGTTTGAACTTGACTCTGCATGCCCATAACTATCTACAGTAAATGCTTCCAGATAATGAAATCAAATAAGTTGTCATGTCATCTTTATTTCTTTCTCTCTGTGCTCCCACCTCCGTAGACGTCAGAGTTGTGTAGGCTACTGTTCTCCCGATGTCACGCTAAGTAGGCTAGTAAGCTCATTTTAATGGTGCTTTGTGGTCAAGGTTGCCAGGTGCCGCTTCCATTCTCCTATCATTGAGTCAAAATCCCGTATCTGAAGCTGTTTCCACAGATATGTATCTGGCAACAATCTGTCGTTCATGTTAACCTTTATATATGTAACGGGGGAAACTTTCGCCAGCATTCTTCCCGCCAAGTCACTGCCAACCATTAATGACCACTTTTGGAGCCAAGGTTCTCTATCTCATACAGATTTTCACCCATTTTCAATTTCAGATTAAAAGCATATATATATATAAATATTCACTGAAAATTATGAACCTGGAGCACACAATATTAATTATAACAGTACATCACATGGTCACTTGGTCACAGTATAATGATATTGTGGTCACTTGGCCACATTAATTAATAATGACAACAAAAACAGAACTTTCAGTGTTCTATATGGAGCTAAGTTTCTGGTGAGACTACAAAATCTGTGGTTATGTTGTTAGAGAGCTTCTTCAAACAGTACAACTTATAGCTATTTGTACAGAAACAGTATTTGTGGAATTAAGGGGTACCACTGCTGCTTAGTGTGTACAAACCTACAGTTACATGACTCTGACTCCCATTTCGTTTCAGGTAAAATAAGACCAGCTGTGGAAGACAAAAATGAAAAGGTACTTTGGTCTTTGAATGAGAGTGGTCTTTGGAATTCACAAGTGATGTTTCATCCCCTTTAAAATGTTCATGAATTGTTCATAGGAAATAAAATGTGTGTTATCTTTTCTACTTGCTTTACATTCATTAGCGAGAGTTGTGGTTATGTAGCTTTTATAAAGTCTATATACATTCATAGCCATGACATAAGGAGCCCATAGCTATGATGGTAAAGTTTATAAAGGCTTTATGAACCTACAGTAAAGTGTTGCATTATTTCCTCCCCATTGTAGCCCCCAGGAGTCGCTGAAGCGACCTATGCTGATGTTCTGACCAATGACAGCACACAGGAGCTGAGTGACGTGGTTTACTCCGATGTGAATCTACACCAGTGCTCAGAGAGCCCTCCCCCACAGGACCAAGTTGTGTACTCTACTATTAACTATTGAAAGGCCCATTTTTAGACATTTTAGACAACACTGCCAGACAGTCACTTGACACTCACCGGAATTGCCTCATGCTGAGACTTTATTTAAAATAAACAAATTAAAAAAATGTAATGTAATTTTGTTTCTTATTCAAACCTGGGTCAAATTTTATATGGCGACCTGCTAACATTCGAAAACAGTTGTTCAGTTGTTCCCTGAGAATTTTTACCAAAATGTGCCCCTCATCAAAATGTGTAATTACATAAGCCTTATAATTATATGAAAATGTCATTATATGGAAATTCGAATTATATGAAAATAAGATTCATTTTCTTCTGAATGTTTTGCAAAAAAAGATGTTGCTTTTTAAATTGTTAATGGTCTGTAGGAGTTTCACTACTGGCTGAACGGTGAAAGTATTTGACCCTGGTGTGCTTGCTGTGAGAGTACTGCATTATAAAAATCTACACTCCTTTCTGTGCAAAAACAGTTTGAGTCATGTAATACCATTTCAGCTTTACATGCAATAAAATGACTGCAACAGAGCAATGAACTTCCAAATTAGTTTTACATGCAAACCAATTGCTGTAACATTGCGGGAATGTAAATGTGACACCTGAGTCCACCCATCCATCATCTATACACACTTATTCCTGGTCAGGGTCGTGGGGGGTGCTGGAGCCTATCCCAGGATGCATTGGGCGAGACACAGGAATACACCCTGGACAGTTTGCAGGTTCACCGCATGGCATAACCTGTGTTGCAATTTAATGGAATTCAGAAATAAGGAATATCCTAGTCATTTGGTAGTTTGCACATTTTTCACTGTTACTTGGTTTTGAATACAGCCATTTAACAGGAGCTCTTCATATTTGGAGAAAGCTGGTTTGGTACATTGACAAAACATGTATAAATTAAAATATAAAACCCCCTCATTGGTTGACTGCTTTTAAATTACAGAACATTGCAGTCGCATGAAGGATTGTAAATAATCATTTCCTCAATGTCCAAATTCATTTTTTAACTAAACACAGAAATCACAGGCTTTGTATTTATGAATGTGAGTTCAACAATACGACAACATTTTTTCAAGTGTATAACTGATGTATGCTACTAGCCTAACTAATGTATCTGTGCTACTAGTACAGACTGATTGTGATTTGAATCTGTGGTGTGTAAACGGAAAAGGGGTCGGACATTTTGTCTTTCAGCATGCGTCCTCAGTGAAGTCACACATGAAATGCACTCAAAATGGAATAAACGCATTTACTGCGCATTTCAGCATAAAGCAGCATGGTGCGCATGAAAGCATTTTCCTCCCTACAAACGCCTTGGGGAACCACTTGGGAAGAAGGCCATTAAACGTCACCATCCACAAAAATAAATAAATAAATAAATAACCTTTTACATTTTACTGAAACATATGCATTGCAAAAATATAGTTAATGTTACATTACAGGCATTTAGCAGACGCTCTTATCCAGAGCGACTTACACAACTTTTACATAGCACTTTACATTGTATCCATTTATACAGCTGGATATCTACTGAAGCAATGCAGGTTAAGTACCTTGCTCAAGGGTACAACGGCAGTGTCCTTACCCGGGAATCGAACCTGCGACCTTTCGGTTACAAGCGCAGTGTCATGGTCCTGTTTTCCTGTCTGTGTTTCCCCTGTTGGGCCGCCAGATGGCGGCACTTCTGTTTTGTGTCCTGCTCCCCCCGTTAATTGTATGATTGTTTCATTGTCTCGTTATCCCATCATTGTTCCCACCTGTGTCTTTTCCCCTCCTTCTGGTTTGATTGTTTTTTGAGTTCACCTGTGTCTTGTTATCCCCTCCTTTTTTGGTTTGATTGTTTTGAGTTCACCTGTGTCTTGTTACCCCTTGTCTATTTAAGTTCTCTGTTCCCTTGACTCAGGTGCTGGTTCCTTGTGTTTGTTTCCTATCTCTGTTTGCAAACCATATTTACCTGCCTGCGTTTGTTCTCACTTGTGTTTGTCCCCGAGTTGCGTTTGTTCTGACTTGTGTTTGTCCCCGAGTTGTGTTTGTTCCTGAATTCTATTTGTTACAAACCGTTTGTACCTGCCTGTATTTTGTTCCTGACTTGTGTTTCGTTTGACCTTCCCTTGTGCTCTGCCTTCCCGTGTTCTGCCCTGTCTGTGTTTTTGAGTTCCTGTTTTCTGTTTCATTAGATTATTTTTTGAGTTTGTGTTTTAGCCCATTGTGGCCTTGTCTGTTCCCTGTTTGTTCACCTGTCGTTAGTAAAGTCTTTGTTAATTTTCCCTTTTTGAGTTTCGTGGTTTTTTCCCCACTCTGCGCCTGGGTCCCAGCACCCGTACCGTGACACGCAGTTCCTTACCCACTGTGCCACACTCCGTCCCGCGTTAAATGTTAAATACACTGACAACATCAAATACGTTATATACAAACAGTAGAATGCATATACTTTTTGCTGGCATCATTAAAAATGTTCAGGAGCTTATTAGGACTCACTGTATGTCTGCAGCATGGATAAACTGTGCAAGAGGATGCAGTGACTGCTGAGCATCAGATCTCATAATATTTTTTTTTTGTTTGGGGCGGGGGGGGGGGGCAGTGTGTATGCAGGTTCGGTTTCTGCCAGTTAGGCCCTGAGTCAATTAGTTCCTCATCATGATAAACCAACTCTGGTACATACCAAGATAAAGTCCACATACCACAGTACATCATATGGGGACACACAATCATGGACAAAATCATTCATGAGCTTGTCCAGATATGTAGCTGAAATGTCAGACCACATGAATGACGAACCTGTGCAGAATTATGATATTAAATACTGCTTTCATGTTCATAAGAAAGAAATATGAATATTTGATTTGCAATTTCAAAACTGCTGCCATATTACCTTTGCAGAGTAGGTTTATTCAAATGTTTTTTTTTTTTTCAAGAACTCCATCGCTTTCAATTACCAGTAATGATTGTTACATCAATATCAGAATATTCAGTTATGATCATTCTAATCGCATATGTGTGATCTTACACCTTATAGGGTTAAGGCACATGTAGATATGGTCCAAACTGTATCTGAAATACCCCCATTCTCACTTACAGGACCAAAACCTGGCCCTGGCCCCATTCCTCCTACCCGTGTTGCAACTGACCGCACCCCCACCGAGAAGACCACTCCCCAGACCACAACCACTACAACACATGCTCCTGTGGACCCCTCTCTTGATGCTTGTCGTGTGAACAAATTTGACACCCTCTCTCTGATCCAGCAGGAGCTGCACTTGTTCAAGGACGGGTAAGGGAAAGGGCTCTGCATCGTACCAACACACTTGAGTGATCTGTACCCCACGAATTGGAGTCTGCCATTTCACAATTTGGCATGGGAAGGTCTTCAAAAGGCCATTGGTATAACTAAAGAAAACCGTTGCAGGTGGAATTATTGTTTTAAGTTTGTCATAAGTCACTGTTAGCGAGCATTTGCCACCATGTACACAGATATCCCTCTTAACCAGTCTAGTTTATAGACCCTAAGCCTCTGAAATTGCTTTAAAATGTCAAAGCTTGACAACCTGCAGCAGAGATTTTAGAATTAGAACTTCTGGGCCAATGTTTCCTAGACTGGCCCAAAAGCTCTAATAGCAGAAACTGTTTTTAGCCTCTTGTTCAACACCTATAATGTTCCCTGTGATCCAAATCTAAAATAGTCTGAAATCTGTTGAAGCACTGTGTGTGAACTAAGGTGTTAAATGGCTCTTGGAAAAACTCTTGATTGAGAGGTTGATTGATTGAATTATTAGAGAAGAAGATGGATGATGGGTGTTTCCCAGCGCTGGTGATGGTAATCTTCTCTAACATTGGGCTGTCGCCTCGTCCTGTGCAGCCAGTACTGGAAGGTATCGCAGAAGAAAGGGATCAAGGGTCCTTACCGCACCTCCGAGACGTGGCCTGCCCTCCCCTCCACCATCGACTCTGCCTTCGAGGATCTGCTCACTAAGAAACTCTACTTCTTCTCAGGTACGAATGTCTCCACGGCAACAGCTCCGAATCCTGCCCTTTGACCTCTGCTGTGTTTCAGAACATTTAATTCTGACTGAAGTTGTCATCAGCTGAGGGGATTATTTTCTTCTTGTACATCACATAATCAAGATGTAATAGTCAAAAACATAATACCAACCAGACCTGGTTCAATGACTTTATTTTAAATAAAGTCCAGCAGATTGTGGACAGTTATATACAGTTGTGGACAGGAATATCTATTTTCACCAACATTCAGAAACAAAATCTTTTCATATTGCTTAATGTTTTAATTAATTGCATGTTTCATTGAGAATTCTCATGGATCTGCAGGAGTGTTTTCAAAATTTACCAGCATGTAAAGAGTTATAAAAAATCATATTGGACACAGGTCTGCTAAGGACACAGTGCAACAGCACACCCTTCACAGACATGGGGTGATTGTATTGGGTAACTCTTTACAAGGTCTCATGAATTGGCATTAACTAACGTAGCAGTTAACATGAATTCATGATGTACACATACATTTTGATGTACAAATACACAAAGCAGTGCAGAATACGTTTTCAGTAGTTTGTACTTAACAACTGCATTAGTTAATGCCAGTCCGTGTGACCTTATTGTAACGTGTTACCGAGCGCTATCCTGGGGAGAGTGCGTGCTTGTGTGCGGTTTAGGCTGACTCTGCTGCCCCCTGCAGGCCGCTGGGTGTGGGTGTACACTGCTAAGGCTTACTACTGACCAGACCTGGGTCAAATAGGTTTTTGTTTTGGATTCAAATACTTTTCTATACTTTACTTATGTTGTTTGGTGCATTATACCCAATGAAATACTCTCAAAAAGTGCAAACCCCACCTTCTGGTCATATTGGCAGACTCAATTACCCCAGGCATGATCAATAGAGCACAGAAAAGTATTTGAATCCAAAACAAATACGTATTTGACCCAGGTCTGCTACTGACACAGTCTGAGTGCAGCATTCTCTGGGCACTGTGGTGCTAAGGTTTACTACTGACAAGTCTGCGTTCTCTAAATGCTTATGTGGAGTGGGATCCATTGAAGTGTATGGGTCCCTTTCTAGCCTCATTAAAATCAGTTAGCCTACATTCCTTTCCACAGCAGCACACATTGTTGAGTTTCACAGTGAGCAGTGGCAAGGCTCAATCCGCGTGACTTTGGAACAGAAGAATGGCATCTTTACACAGGGTCTCCACAGGGAAAGCTTGTGTAAAATCCTTTGATAGTGTATGATTGCACACAGAGGAACCGTTATCAGCTCCCGGTGTGCTGGGTGGTCTGGGGCTGCATACAGTTGGATGGATTGAATGAAAGTCCCATTTTAGACAAACTAAATCAATCAACCAAAAAAAATAAAAAATCTTTAATTAACTAACCAAAATAATGACGAGAGCTGGAACAGACAGAGCTTTTGTGTAATACTGCATGACCTGTATGTGTCTTATCTCTGAAACCTGTTCTCAATCGTTGTCACGCACTGCCATCTACAGGCTGGACGTAAAAACCCAGACCATCGACGAGGGCTACCCGCCCTAGACCAGGTCTTTGGAGATGTATCCATCGATGCTCACGATGTCTTCCTGTACAAAGGTGAGTATTCAAGTCCACAATCGAATGCTAGGAGCAGAAAACTATTCACCATCACCTACGCTGTGGTAAAATTCCAGCAGATCACTGGTGATAATCATAAACATCTGTTTTCACCAATATTCAGAAACAAATATCTTCTATTGCATATGGCTCAGTTTTATTTATTTATATATATATATATATAAATATATTAATTATATTTTATATAGCACTTTTCCAAATGCTCAAAGTGCTTTACAGTGAAGGGGAACTCGCCTCACCCACCACCAATGTGTAGCACCCACCTGGGTAATGCACGGCAGCCAATTTGCGCCAGAACGCTCACCACACATTAGCGAAGGTTGAGAGGGAGAGAACATTTATTTAGTCAATTAAGTCTGAGGATGATTTTAGTGGCAAGTTTGCGAGAGCCAGATCTGGGATTTTGCCAGGACACCGGGGAACCCCCTACTCTTAGCGATAAGTGTCATGGGATCTTTAATGACCACAGAGAGTCAGGACCTCGGTTTAACGTCTCATCCGAAAGACGGCATCTCCTACAGTACAATGTCCCCGTCACTGCACTGGGGCATTGGGGCTTATTTGTACCAGAGGGAAGATTGCCCCCTGCTGGCCCACCCAACACCACTTCCAGCAGCAACTCAGTATTCCCTGGTGGTCTCCCATCCAAGTACTAACCAAGCCCACACCTGCTTAGCTTCAGCCATTTGGCAGGAGCAGAGTGCATGGAGGTATGGGTGCTGGCCATGTTAGTAACATTTTATGTTTAAAATTCTGAGGGATCTGCAGAAATATTTACCCATTTAATGCCTTTTGCAGAGTTAAGTTTCAAGTGACTTCCCTGACACCTGGCAGATATGGTGCACATAATGTGTACACAGAAAAGGTCATAGATTATAGAGGGAGAGTATGGGTAATTAGTGTACGATTAACCATTTAATGGTCTGCTATGTGTCTCTGCAGGACACACCTACTTCTGCCGCGAACGTTTCTATTGGAGGATGAACGCCCGAAGGCAGGTGGACCGGGTTGGCTACATCAAGTATGACATTCTGAAGTGTTCTGTCCCCTCCCTCCGCCATTAGTGAGGACGACTCCCCCCTTTGCAGATCTCATCAGAATAATTAACTGGCGTTGAGCATTTTGTCACCCCTGTGGGACTTAACTGTGTCGTATCAGCTGAAAAGCCTGACGAGACAGTTTGAGAATGACACGTTGCACCTGCAATTCCTGAGGTTTGAATCATCGTCTTCGATGATATGAAATGGGAATATTTGGCCTAAGGCTATTTCAGAACAGTGGTAACCAACCCTGCGTCCTGTAGGTTTACACTCCCACTCTAGCAAAGCACACCTCTTTCAACAGCTAGAGGTCTTGTTCAGCTGCTTATCAGTAGTGTGCCAAATTAGGGTTCGAATGAAAACCTGTTTGATCTCCAGAAACAGGGTTGGTTGTGTCTATTCACCCTCCCCTCTCTGTGCCTCCCTTGCAGCTCTCTGGTGCCCCCCTGAGGAGGCCTGCCTCACACTTTGAAATCCTCTGCCCTCATTAAATTCACTTAAAACCAAAGACATGCAACATGATAACACTCTACTGAACTTCAGTTAAAATTTTTTTTGGATAATTTGCACTTTTTTCCCTATCTCTGTGACAACATTAAGTTTAACATACTGTGATAGAAATCTGTAAGCATACCCTTGAATATCTTTGGTTAAATGTGTGTTTTCATCTTTTATTCTCTGTCCAGGCTACAGAGAGCTATATTAATATATGTAGCGTCCACTACCTCCAGTGTAAGTCTCCTGTCCTCTTTGGTATTGGCACATAATACAGCACCACCCCCCCCCCCCCCAACCCACCTGTACACCAACATTGTCTGGTTCCCCATTTCCACCTGCCACCGATGTTCTCTAACTCTCCTGTGAGCTCTGCCATAGAGATAGAGAGAGAGCGGCCTTACATATTATCACTTTTTCACAACTGTGAGTTGCACACACAAATGCACACACAAACTCACAGACACACGCACACACACACACACACACACACATGCATACATCCACAAAAATAGCCACATGATAAATTCCAGCTCAAATGAATCATGCAGAGAACTGACAGTGTGATAATATCTTTGGCTGTTTGAGAAAACAGAGAAAACTGAACAATTATAATTAGGGTCTGTCCATCAATATATGCAGCAAAACAAATGGTGTATGCTGTATTATACATACACAGTGGCTAAATGTTGCATATGAGCAGGTCAAGGCTGTAGTTAAAAGAGTTAACATGGTGAATAAAAGCACCAGACTCCCAGGACTCTTGTGCAAGCTTGAACTTAAACCTGCGCTCACGCCCTTGCCACAGTTGCATTTCCTTCCCTTCACTCGGGTCATGACAGCACAGACCCAGCTAAGAACAGGAAGGACACAGACCGTTTGTGTTCCTTTCAGATACACACTCCAAAACAGAAGCGTCGCCTTCAGATCCAGCAGCAATGAGGCTGGCTTTGGTCCTCTCCTTCCTCTCAGGTAAACACACACATCTCTGTTTTACTCTCATTCTGATTGGCTGATGCGATCCATTATTATAGGACAGGAGCGTGGTGGACTGAATAGTGTTCGTTTCCACTGTACCAGGGTTTAAATCAACACTGAGTTTTATCCACGCAATGAATGCTGAGCAGAAATGTGGAAACTTGAAGAAAACGTGGTTAACCTCACATTGTCATGGTTCTGTGTTCCTGTCTGTGTTTCCCTTGTTGGGCCACCAGATGGCAGCACTTCTGTTTTGTGTCCTGCTTGTACCATGTTTAATTGTATTATTGTTTTCAATTGTTCAATTATTGGTTCTTGTTTGTCTCGTTTTCCCTTCCCTCTCTGTGGCCTGATTGTGCATTGTGCCCTGCTGTGTCTCGTCAGTGTCTTGTCTATTTAAGTTCCCTTCTCCCAGACTTGGTTACGTGTGCCTCTGACCATGTTTCTGCCCTGTGTGTACCTGCCCATGTTCTGTTTTCCATGTGCTTTTGGATTTTTGGATATTCTTTTTTTCCTGTGTTTTTGAAGTGTTTCTTGGTTTTTGAGAGTTGCCCTGCGAGGCTTTTTGGTTCCCTGCTTTAGTTCCTGTTTTGTTAGTAAAGTCTTTGTTCATCCCATTTTGGAGTTTTGAGTTTTGGGTTATGTATATGACTGTCTATGGTATATCTATGGTAAGCTCTTGTACATGTCTTTATATAAGCTGTAAATGTTCTGTAATAGCTGCATTAAGCAATGTGCTGGATATAAGCTGAATTATGCAATTACTGGGTTGGGCATAATTCATAGATAACACATTCATAGCATGTAAATTAATGTTGTTATGACATATGTGCATCGTGTCTATGGGGAAGCATTAATCTGAAATGTTTTTCTGTGCCATTGTATTTAGGAGCCTTACTACAGTGATAAAATGGCTGCACTATACTTAAGCATTATCATAAAACATTTCTTCTGTGCTTTTTTTAGGAGCCTATTCTGCTGTTGTCTGGGGTCCATGGGAGGTGAGGGTCTTGGTGGGTGACAGCGTGACTGTCCCCTGTAGATATACAGATTATGATAAGAATCAGAAATAATGGTGCAAAGGAAAAATACCACAAAGTTGTAGTGTTTTAGTGAACTGATGGCACCACCAATGACAAAAGAATGTCGATTAGAGATAATCAAACAGAGAGAGTGTTCTCTGTAACGATGAAGGATCTGAGAGAGGAGGACGATGGATGGCATCAGTGTGGAATATCAATACCGGGATTTTCAATGATAAAAGGAGTCCATCAGTGTACATCAGTGTCAAAAAAGGTATTTTTCATTAATCCCTGTCATAGTGCTAATTATGACAGGATATGACTTGAGTTGAGAATATTAAGGCACGTAACATGAAGCTTTTGGTAATTTCGGAAAACTTTAACATGATGCTACAGTATAATGTAAGTGCATGGTGCACAATGTATATGTTGCATACGAATAATATATTAATTAATTTAATATAATTTTTTTAATACAATAAAAGCCCCCTGATGCATAATCGATTTGGAACAACAGTAGTTGTATTTTATTACATGTTATATGAATGTGGTGTAAAAATAAAAAACATGCACCATTTTAGTGAAGTAATATTAAAATCTGGTGAGGTTCTATTTCAGAAGGAAAATAATTTTCGCTTTTTTTGGCTAAAGCACAATGCTGAATATACTATGATGGAATTCTGTAATCAGACCATTATATGTTTAATTTTGTATGTATTTTTTCATATTTCATTCTCAGTCCAGGCTCCAGGGTGGGAAAACCAAAGGAAACGTAACAGTCCAGTGTAAATATCACAAGTCATACGCTGACCATGTCAAATACTGGTGCAAAGAAAACTTTCTACTTCCGTGTTTCACCCTGGTGCAGACCGGGGACTCAGATACTCAGAGCCGGATTTCTATCAGAGATGATAAAGCAGAGGGAGCGTTTTACATCACAATGGCGGACCTCACCAAGGATGATCAGGGGTCTTATATGTGCGGGATATCAAAAAGTGGCTTTGATGAAAGAGTCCCGGTGTATGTTCAAGTGAATGAAGGTATGGAGCAATCAAAACAGTGTTAATTCCTGTATCATTGAAAATATGTATATGGATATGAATCAGATAACAACTCCAATACTGAGTAATATGTTTCAGGTCATGGGCACAGCACAGTAAACTGTGTTAAATCAACTCTGTCAGAGTGCATATGGTCCCTGTTGGACTCATTATGTGCTCTATTAGAGTATAATTAACACTGGACATTTTACTGTGTGGGACTGGTTCACAACATGAGGGAAAAGATAGCCGTTTTAAAGAAGCATTTCAGACTATAGGAAACGGAGCTAATTTATTCACGCTATGGTAATCAAGTGTTTTTCTTTTCACACATTTTTTAAATTCCTCTAGGTGTGACCATACCAGATCTCTGGGGCCCGGTGAATGTAATTGGGCAAGCATCCAGCAGTAAAACAATCAGCTGTCAGTATTCTGCAGATTACACCGATAGTGTTAAATACTGGTGTAAAGCAGATGGCGTGGATGGATGCAGCCCTGTGGTGAACACTGAAAATAAAGAGAGAAGACAGAACCCAGATCAGGGATGACCCTTCCAACACACAGTTCCTGATCACCATCAGAAGCCTCACAGCACAGGACACTGGTGTGTACTATTGTGGAGTGAAGGGACATTCCTCCCTCAGTGACAGACGGGTTCCGTTGCACCTGGATGTTGAAGCAGGTAAGGGTGCTCACACTGCATCATGGGTACCTGGAAGGATGCTTTAAGTCAAATCTGTTGAAATATATCTAATTTCATGTATTAATGATTATGATACTTTAAGAACCACAAATCTTAAAGTTCAATTTTTTGCAAATCATTTAAACTTGTTCATGCATATCATTTTGTTTAAAATATATATATAGACCATTCTGAAATGTCAACCACATCCAAGACTCCAGTAGAATCAATTCCTGCATCCACAGTAGGAAAATCAGAAAATGGGAATTGGAGGTCAACAAAAAAACAAGAAGGACCAACAATAGCAAAGAATCATCCGTAAGTAAACAATCACAAAACAAAAAATGCAAAAATAAGTTGAGCTTTAAACAATGCAGATTATTTTAAAAGGTTACTACAGGAAAATGATACTGTCATGACCAGGGTGACACAATAAAAATGATGTCAGATTATACATCAACGTCAACGTCAAAATAATTTAACAAACATTTTCTTCAAATCTGTGAAATTTAAACATCAACGTAACCAGCAGCACAGAATGATGACCCCAAACAAAGCTCTCTCCATTTATGACTGCTGCACATGAACATGCTGACATGACAGAGCGTGTCTCTGTCAGAGAGTCTGTCTCTCCTGAGGAAAAGTGCCTCACTCTCATTGGTTGCCTGGTATTTCCTCCCTGATAGGGGAGCTTCATCCCTGCTGCCCACTCTCGCCATTTCCGCCAGAGCTCTTCTGTTGCTCTGCTGTGTGGCCGCTGGCGTCGCATGGAAGTTCAAACGTGAGTTAATCCTTAGCGGAAAGCAGCTGTCTATTTTCAATGTGGTAAGCACCTGTGACTGCTTCCCCTTTTTGGCGGCAGCGCTGTTCTTGATGGCTCTTTGGAGGGATGGCTTCACTGCAGGGGAGTTTAGACTCAGGATGCATGAAGTTAGGGCTCGCTGTTTGCTAGAGACCTTTTTCGAAGGTTCACTTCTTCGGACTCCATCTTCGGTGGATGAGTGAATACCAAGTCATTCCATGTACAAATGTTGTATCCTTGGATACCACGCTTTTGTGAATACAGTTGAGACCAAAAGTTTACATGCACCTAGGTAATTAGACATTCAAACTCAATTTTTCACAACTCCACACATTTCATTTTACCATACCATTTCCTGTGTTAAGTCAATTAAGGTATCTACTTTATTTCCATGAGAGGTCATTTCAAAATAATAGCTAAGAGACAGATTTATTTAAGCTTTAATATACTATATCAGATTTTCAGTGGGTCAAAAGTTTACATACACTTTGTTAACATTTGGTGGCATTGCCTTTTAATTGCTTAATTTGAAACAAACGTTTGGGGTAGCCTTCCAAGGTTCTCACAATACTTTGCCAGATTTTTTGCCCATTTCTTCTCACAGAACTGGTGTAACTCAGTCAGGTTTGTGGGCCTCCTTTCTCAGACATGCTTTTTCAGTTCAGGGATTCAGGTCAGGGCTTTGTGATGGCCGCTCCAATACTTTCACTTTGTTGTCTTTAAGCCATTTTGTTACAAATTTGGAGGTATGCTTATGGTGCGATCACGAGAAACTGGGAAGTGGGAAAGTTCCAACCTCCGAGTGGGAGAATATACCTGAACGCCTGTCGAACTAGGAACATCTCACTAGGAAAGTGTAACGTAGACTGCAGCAGATTATTTTTGGCCCACTGGAGGGAAAACCTGATTGAAGGCTTCGGGTGACAGAAATCAAGTGTGTTTCGCAGATCCTGTTCAGTATGGGATGTTCACACTGGGATGGGTATCAGACACTGTTGGAAGTTGCCAAAACTGAACTTCTTCAGGGCAAAAACAAACTAAGAAACATCTTTTTTAAAAATGTTATGAAGGCATTGTCCCAGCAAACTTAGAATGTTAAAGTACCAATAATAATATCTGGGCAATCAAGAGCTCCGTCATTTTCCTCCGGTCTCCTCCCATCTCAATGAAGTAGAGAGGCTCTGGACAGCACATCCTGGTCCAGAACCACAGATCTTATGCCAAATACTCTTACTGCCCCTCCGAGTTGACACTGCTGGGCACTGTGCTCCCTAGATGCACATGAGATGATCCATCATCACGTCAAGGCAGCCCAGTTCCACGTCTTCCAAGTCTCAGAAGACTAGTCTTTCACAAGCTCCTGCTGAGAGTCAGGCCTGCCTAGACCAGCCTCTATGACTCTCGGTGCTGAGAGTCTAGCCTGCCTAGACCAGCCTCTGTGGCTCTCAGTGTTGAGATTCAGGCCTGCCTAGACCAGCCTCTATGTCTCTTGGTGCTGAGAGTTAGGCCTGCCTAGACCAGCCTCTATGTCTCTCGGTGCTGAGAGACAGGCCTGCCTAGACCAGCCTCTATGTCTCTCGGTGCTGAGAGTCTAAACTGCCTAGACCAGCCTCTATGCATGCGAGCTGTTGTTATTGTGCGGTCAGCTGCTAAGATCTTTGCAGATTCACTTCCTGCTGGCAACCATGAGCAAATGAAGAGGGGGGTCAGGGGGTGGCTGTGGTTCCTGCTAGTGGCCATGTAGGACTGGGGGAGGAGGGAGGGGGCTGTGGCTCTTGCTCATGCAGTGTATCGCTTTTTCTCCCTGTTTGCACACCGCTCTATTGACGTTGGGGTTGGCCAGTGTGAAGCTGCAGCAAACAGGGCAGAGTCAGAGCTCCCCCAATGTGGGCATTGTGGTATCCCAGCATGCTCGGGGCTCAGGTAGGTCACTTAGCCAGTCATGTCCAGGGTGCTCACCCCCTCAGTATTGTGGGTAATGCCAGGAAAAGAGATCATGACCACTTTCCAGTCAAATGGCCCAGAAAAAATGTCAATAAAGTTTTATTATAACAATACAGCTATTACTGTACTTCATTTTACATTTCTGATACCTTTTGATATAAAAGTCATTTCTACTTTGACCTCTGCTTTTGTGTCATGGTGTTTATATATTTACAAGATAAATTGGCATAATTAGTGCATTATCACTACATTATTGCCTCTTTACCCAGTTCAGTGCAATCATTTTTTAAGTTAAAATAATAATTTAGTTCCCCCAATAAAGGTGTCTTTAGAAAATGAACATGAGATACAGGGGGGGGAATATGAAATGTACTTATGTTTTCAATGAAAGTTATAATATCACAATATAATCTATATCTAATAGTTACAGTATATTGCAGTATATTGGATTTATGGGAAGGAGTATAGTGCATTTTGGAGTCACTAACTAGAATGCTTTGGGACAACGGGTAATTAAACTTATTGAATATTAAATGTTAAATAACATATTCTTTCTTTTGTTTGGCAGCAATTTTGGCGGTACTATGCTTACATTTGCGTTACAATGCAGACACCTTTGGGTTGTAACGCAGGCAGCTTTTGGGCACAGATGAATTCCTCACATCTATTAGATAAAGCAGAACAACGGATAAGAGTAGTTGCTGCTATGCCGGATGACGGTTCCGGCTGTGAAGGTCAAATGTCCAAATAAATAATTTGTCTAGTTTGTATTTATGCGTGACAGGAAATGAGGTTTTTCACAGTATGTCAGAAGCTGAATGTGTGGGAGAGAGTAACCGAAACTAGATTCAAATAAATAAATACAATTTCTATGTATGGAGAGCTTTTAAACCACAATCCGATGACTCACCATTTCCAAACATTGAACACAGCACGATCTCACACTCTGTTTGCGTTCATATTCTTACAGTTTACCTTCACTGAACACATTGCAGAACATATAAAAAATGCTATTATTCATTGACTTGGCAAATACAAAATATGGTATGACACATATAGCGTATAAAGGCCTTAAGTCAGTCAACATGTCTAGACACATAAATGATAATATCTTTTCTTTCTTCGCAAACACCATAGATGAGTTAATTGTGGTAATTGCATAATTTGACTATAACAACAAAACCCAATAATACTATTGTTTTGGTTATTATATTGATATACAATGGTACATTTTTGTGAAAACATGTAAAATCTATGAATAATTATATGTGGGGGGGAAACTATTTGATGATTAATACTTTATATAAATCTTTCCTCAGACTTCCTGTATGCTGGTTTTGCCAACTGGACACAATGCTTGGCTTTGCTCTACAGCTGCTTCTTGTGAAACAGTCCTGGGCTTTACATTGAAGGCCTGAGTTGGGCTAAAACAGATTGGCCGCATCTGAATCAGCACACTTGCCTACTATTGAGAACACAAGTCGCATACAAATAGTATACACGTTTTATACTCAATAGTAGGAAAGTGTGCTGATTTTTTCACGTGGACATGGAGCACACTGACTGTCATGGAGTGTTGGGGCGAAAGGGTCCCTGGATAACTTGCTCACTTCACTGGCAACCAGGAATCCTGGGAAACAGACCTGGAATCAGGTGGTTCTAATGGAACAAACGTTCTGATTTGGAACACTTGTATGTTTAATGTAGAATGCTAGTGCAGAGATGGGAATCCCTGAATCACCTCTTTTTGATAAGGCTTGAATGAATGTGGAGATATAACTCTTAATGGTGGGGGGGGGGGCTCAATCCTGCCACCGACCGTTGAGGAGACGGCCAATCATGTGTGACATCATTACTGAATAACAGTCTTGGGAGGAATTACTGAACAAACTTGGGGATAATGAAGTAGGGATAGGCTGTGACATCATTGAATGTTTTCACTTTTCACATATAAACCAGAGCAGAGCTTCACCAATCACAAAGTAACTTGCTCACAACAAATAGAACAACGCTGATGGTGATTGGTGGCTACTTGCTTGAGAAATCCTTGCAGGGTGAGCTGGCGTCATGATCCCTATTTTATTATCCCAGAAAACACTGTAAGACATTTTGGGTCTAAACCAAGGCTTACTTGTGATGTCATCATAAATTCCATGGACATGTCACAGTCTTTGAAAGGATTTGCTTGATCCAAAGGATGATATTTGTTCAAGCCACTTCCTATACCCATTTTCCTCCATACCCAGCTGTCTAACCATGAGTGGCTGGGTTGCACGAGTGCCCTTCTACTGCTGATGCTCCTCAGTTCATTTGGGGCCATTTCTTTAATAATGAGGAAAACTGTCTGGCATTCATTAATGAAACTAATGAAGACTACAGGACAATGCTACGAAAACCTGCCAGTCAACACACACGTAAAATCAAAATAGAAATCACGTCATTGCTGAAGAGCTTAAGGATTAATGTAGTACAAATTTGTGCAAAATGCCACACATATGACACAAGAATCTAAAAAAAAAACAGATTGCTTTCTCTGAGGTTTTTAGGGATAAATTAAGAGTTATAGAGCTAACAAAATGTTTTAATAATGTCATACAATCTAACACAGACAAAGGAATGTTGGGAAACTCTGGGGGAGGCTAATATGACTAATTGTATTTTCAGCAGTGATCCAAAACACCCTTGAATCATGATCGTTAGAAAAAAAAATCTTGAAAATACTTTTTTTTCCCTTTTGGGTGGGAAATACATTCAAGAAGAATATTCTTTTAAAAAATGAGTACATTTTCAAATGCTTTGTGACTACCATGTGTAATTGTTATACACACACACTAGCCAATAAAGGAAAACTGGGCCTGTATTCATAAAGAGTGTCAGGGTAGGTGTGATGATATACTGTAGGATCAGTTTGGCCTTTTAGCTCATAATGGATGAGGTCAGGATACTGAAAGGGGAAAACTGACCCTGGATCAGCTCTCCTGCTGTGATGTGCTTTGTGAATACAGGCCCAGGCTGCCTCCTAAGACCCGTCAATTCATGTTTGTCCCCTGTGGGGGACATGAGTCTTTAGTCATAATCTCAAGAAGCATATATGCTACTATGATGAAATCTACAGTATGCTAAAATGACTAATCAATAAAAAAAATATATATTTGAGAGTATTTTCAGACACTCGCATTATGCCAAATATACTATATATATATATATATATTGTAGCAGAACCAGGGGTGTGGGGTTTCCACGTCACAAGTTGAATAACTAAAACACACAAACAAAGTATAATTAAACAAGAAAAGTTTATTGGGGGAGACTCACAAAGGGGAAGGGGGGAAATCAGGCAACCAGTCCAATTCCACAATCCGTATCCGTATTCCAAAGTCCAAATCCAAAGCCGGGTTCTCAAACAAAAGGAGTCGATACACAAGCAGGTAGTCAGGCAGTCCAGGTCACAACAGTAATTCAATCAGATATTTCGCAATGCTCTCTCTCTCTCCTCACCAAACGCGTTTCCCTCACGGTACTTTGCAATTACCTCATGTTTCGGCTCTCGCTTTAAAGTGACTTGAAAGAATTGAGGAAATGTTGGGTAGCATTGCTTTGGAATACATCTTATGTAATTTCGGTGAGGCAAGATAGCCTATATTGTTTGTAGTACCGTAACTTGGCGTCATTTTGATATAAATACTTTTAATCGCAGGCCTGGATTTTGGCAGTCTGAATGAATGAGTTATAGACGGGGTATGTCTTGTATGTGTGAGTAACTTGGCATTTTTGTACGTTGAAAACGTGTTTTTTATGAGATATGATAGACATGGTGCATACGGGATGTATTGGCCCAATATGGTGGCCCAACACCCTATATGTGACTTTAAAAATAATGTTTCTGTTCAACACGAATTGCGTCAGCCACACAAAACAAGGGAAGTGTGGTCATCGCAAACATCTTGCATCACCAGCCATAGCTGGAAGGTGAAATAGGCCTCTATGTTGAAATAACTGGTCTAGGAAGTGTGAAGTACACTGGACCCCTGAGAGAATTTTGTATATGTGTTTGCTTGATATTACATTCTAAGAATGACCCATCAATCTGCAATCTGAGTCAAGAAGAATGTGCTTTTCCATGTGATGAACTGACCAATCGTTGTCCTGAATATTAATTGATTACTTACGTTTTGTGAAAATGTGACATAATTTATAATGAACCACTGTCCTTTTGTCTCATCGAGTGCTAGCCAACAGGAAGTATGAGTTGAGGGGGTGATGTCAGGAAATGTCATTGCTCTACTGTTGCACAGCTAACAGAATGTTTTCATTTAGCTCCCTGTATATAGCATCCAGCTGTTTTCTGTGTGTGTGTGTGTGTGTGTGTGTGTTTGTGTGTGTATGAAAATGGAAGAGAGAGTGAGAGAGAGAGAGAGAAAAAGAGAGAGCTTGTATTAGTAAATTATGAGAAACACACACTTGCAAGAACAGAGCATCAGTGTTGGCCAAGATTATAGTGATGATGATGATGATGATAGTGCTGGATTGGGCATGATGAAACCTGTGTGTAAATAATTCCATAAATACTTAAAATTCTTAGCATAGCAACACAACAAAGTGACACAGGTATAAAAACTGACTGGTGGAAGTACAAGATGAATACCCGATAAAACATCTGTACAATCAAAATATGTTGACTGTGTTGCAAAAGAGCTATACTTCATTATACGATTGGAAGATTAAAAGACATACTTATAATAAAAATTTATATAGCACTTCTCAGGACTCAGTGCTTTTTAAAGTGATAAGGGGGGAATTCCAATGTGAAGCGGCCACCTGGGTGATTCACGGCAACCATTTTGCGCCCAAACGCTCACCACACCTCAGCTGAGGCGGAGAGGAAGAGAATGATATACCCCTATTTTTGGGAATCCATATGATTCATTCACACCTGTTGCATCATTCCACATCAAATAATAGAGTGTCTAACACTAGGGGGTTACTTTTATTTCAACGCTTGCAGATCACAATAAGATTGTCAGGCGGGGGCGTGGGAATGGACCCAAGTGCAGAGTAAAGATACCAAAAGTCCAAAATGGGAAAAACAAAAGACTTTAATAAACTGAACAGGGAACAAAGAGCCTCGCAGGGCGATTCTTACCAACAACGAAAATCTTCAAAAATTCACAAGAAAAAACAAAAAAACAAAAACCCATAAACGAGGGAAAACAGGGCAGGCAGGGCACGGGCAGGCAAGCAACAGGTAAACGGGAAGCAGGCAGGAACAGAAACAAACAGGTCACAGAAACAAACAGGCAGGCAGGTAGCAAACAGGTAACAAACCAAACTTGCACAACAGGTAACAGAACCAAAAGAATCCAGCGCCTGAGTCTGGGGAGAGGGAGACCTAAATAGAAGCGACGCAGATGACACAGGAGGGCACAATGAGCAATCAGGCCACAGAGAGGGAAGGGAACACGAGACAATAGGAAACTAATAATGGGGTAATGGGAAACAAACAATTAACAGGACACAAAGCAGGGGTGCCGCCATCTGGCGGCCCAACCAGGAATGACAAGGGGGGAAGACACAGAACCCTGACAGTACCCCCCCCCCCCCCCCAAGGGACGGCTCCTGACGTCCCAGGAGGCCGACCCTGGGAGGGGGTGAACTGGAGGGCGGGGACAGGGAAATAGAACACAGGAAACTCGGGACAAAACTCAGGAACTAGGGAAACAGGAGACACAGGGCTGGGCAGGACTCGGGCGACGAAGACTCAGGGCCCGGGCGACGGGGAAACTCAGGGCCCGGACATCGGGCGACACGGAGAAACTCAGGGCCCGGACATCGGGCGACACGGAGAAACTCAGGGCCCGGACATCGGGCGACAGGGGGACTCAGGAAACCAGGGGGACTCAGACAGGGGCAAGGCAGACATACAGGACTGGACTGGGGCGAGGTAGACACAGGACTGGACTGGGACTAGACCAGACAGTGCACTGGACAGTAACGAGACGGGGCACGACAACACTGGACTGGGTTGGACAAGACTGAAGGGGAAAAAACGGACTGACAGACACCAGCACAACAGGGAGACCTACAAAGACAGACAAAGGGACAAGCAGGCAGGGAGGCACACAGCGACACCGACAGACACACAAAGGGACAGGCAGACAGGGAAGGAGAGGGGTGAGCCCAAAGACTGACACGGGGTCTGACACAAGGGCAAACAAGACAAAACACGCGGACTGGCACACAGACAGGCAGACAGGCGGGCAAACACGTTGACCGATGGGCTGACGGCCTGGGGTGCAGACAAACAGGCCAACAAACTGGCTGACACACATGCGGGTAGACTAACAGACAAACAGGCGGGCAGACAACTAGACAGGGGGGCCGGGGAACACACGGACACATGGTTGGGAACACTGGAGGGTGCACGAACATTGGGTGGAGCACGGACACTAGGGGGCGCGACTACACTGGGGGAAGGACGGACACCGGGGGAGGGACAACCACTGGGGGAAGGACGGACACCGGGGGAGAAACGACCACTGGGGGGAGCGACGAGACCGGGGCAGGGACGACCACTGGGGGGAGCGACGAGACCGGGGCAGGGACGACCACTGGGGGGAGCGACGAGACCGGGGCAGGGACGACCACTGGGGGGAGCGACAAGACCGGGGCAGGGACGACCACTGGGGGGAGCAACGACCACTGGGGGGAGCAACGACCACTGGGGGGAGCAACGACCACTGGGGGGAGCAACGACCACTGGGGGGAGCAATGAGACCAGGGGAGCGACGAACACTGGAGGACGGGGGCGCCGAAGCTACAGGGGGCGCCGAAGCTACAGGGGGCGCCGAAGCACTGGGCAGGGCAGGAGAACAGGGCAGGGCAGGACACGACACAGGGACACAGACCCCAGCTGCAGGGAACCTGACTGGGCCAGAGACAGGAACGTGGACCCCAGCCGTAGGGAACCTGGCTGGGCAGGAGGCCTCTCCTGGGCGCGGGACGAAGCATGAGGCCTCTCCTGGGCACGGGACGAAGCATGAGGCCTCTCCTGGGCACGGGACGAAGCAGGAAACTGCTCCCGGGGAGAGGCGGACCAAGCAGGCGGAGATGGCCCCTGCTGGGAGACAGGCAGGGCAGGCGGCGATGGCCCCTGCTGGGAGACAGGCAGGGCAGGCGGCGATGGCCCCTGCTGGGAGACAGGCAGGGCAGGCGGCGATGGCCCCTGCTGGGAGACAGGCAGGGCAGGCGGCGATGGCCCCTGCTGGGAGACAGGCAAGGCAGGCGGCGATGGCCCCTGCTGGGAGACAGGCAAGGCAGGCGGCGATGGCCCCTGCTGGGAGACAGGCAAGGCAGGCGGCGATGGTCCCTGCTGGGAGACAGGCAAGGCAGGCGGCGATGGCCCCTGCTGGGAGACAGGCAAGGCAGGCGGCGATGGCCCCTGCTGGGAGACAGGCAAGGCAGGCGGCGATGGCCCCTGCTGGGAGACAGGCAAGGCAGGCGGCGATGGCCCCTGCTGGGAGACAGGCAAGGCAGGCGGCGATGGCCCCTGCTGGGAGACAGGCAGAGCAGGCGGCGATGGCCCCTGCTGGGAGACAGGCAGAGCAGGCGGCGATGGCCCCTGCTGGGAGACAGGCAGAGCAGGCGGCGATGGCCCCTGCTGGGAGACAGGCAGGGCAGGGGGCTTCTCTGGGACACGGGGCCGAGCAGGCAGCTCCTGCAGAGGGACGGCGGGCCGAGCAGGCAGCTCCTGCAGCGGGACGGCGGGCCGCTCCGGCGGGACGGCGGGCTCCGGTTCGCTGGGCCGTGAGTACCTCTCCGCCAGAGGGGGCATATCTGCAACCCCCCGGAGGTACTCGTCCCAGTGCAGGGCCGTAGCGAACAGGGTTTCGAAGTCCCCGCACTTGTCCACGTCAGAGTACATGAGCCCGCCGTGGAGGGGGTCCCTCATGTTGTCTTTGAATTGCTGGCACACGATTGACTGGGGCAGGTTGGCCTTAGCAGCCACGGTGCGAAACTCCCCCACGTAGTCCAGGAATGGGCGCGACCCCTGGCACGTATCAAATAGTTTGTCCGCCCACTGACTACTGGACAGGGGAGCCTGCCCAACGGTAGGACCAGGACCGGAAGCTTCCCCAGCCACCACCGGCTTGCTCAACACTGGTGGCATGGCCAGCAAACAAAAACCCCGAGAGAAAAAAAAAAAGGGGGGGAAGAAGAATCTTCTGGCTGGAATCTTCTGTCAGGCGGGGGCGTGGGAATGGACCCAAGTGCAGAGTAAAGATACCAAAAGTCCAAAATGGGAAAAACAAAAGACTTTAATAAACTGAACAGGGAACAAAGAGCCTCGCAGGGCGATTCTTACCAACAACGAAAATCTTCAAAAATTCACAAGAAAAAACAAAAAAACAAAAACCCATAAACGAGGGAAAACAGGGCAGGCAGGGCACGGGCAGGCAAGCAACAGGTAAACGGGAAGCAGGCAGGAACAGAAACAAACAGGTCACAGAAACAAACAGGCAGGCAGGCAGGCAGGTAGCAAACAGGTAACAAACCAAACTTGCACAACAGGTAACAGAACCAAAAGAATCCAGCGCCTGAGTCTGGGGAGAGGGAGACTTAAATAGAAGCGACGCAGACGAGACACAGGAGGGCACAATGAGCAATCAGGCCACAGAGAGGGAAGGGAACACGAGACAATAGGAAACTAATAATGGGGTAATGGGAAACAATCAAACAATTAACAGGACACAAAGCAGGGGTTCCGCCATCTGGCGGCCCAACCAGGAATGACAAGGGGGGAAGACACAGAACCCTGACAAAGATAATGTATATTTAGTGACAGAATATGAGAAGCATAGTTTCACGTCATCTTCCTCTTCGACTGTGGGATCGTAGGGGTGACTCACCATGAAATGACACGGTTAACAACTGAGAATGTCAAACACAACTAAATTACCATTGCAGTGTTAATGGAGCCATTTTGATCATCATTGCATCATTTGATCATTTGATCATCTCTGGCTGATATCATTCAGTATTATCATGTATATTAGACAGAAGCACAAATATTGTACTAGGGGTCGGCCTGAACGGCTATATAATTTTAAAAAATTTAATGTCATCGTCTGCTCTGAATTACTTAATTAGTTAAAGTAATAATCTCAAAGATTTTCATTAAAATAAATGCCTGTTAAGTCACTATCTATCGCCGAATTAGGTAACACAATGGTGATTGAGCCTATTATTATATTAATTTACATTATTATTATTATGATTATTTATGATTAAAGAACTGGGTGTCTGTGGCGACATTCCCGGGAAAAAATCACAAGCGGCGCATAGTTTGTGATGCGTTTTCCATCACCCATCAGTGGTTGGTCTGCCAGAGATTGTAGACGGAGCTAACGCAACAGGCTCGCTCTTCAACTCACTTGTGTGTGAGCGATGTACTGTTTTTTCCAGTGTCTGCTAGCATTACAATAACAGAAGGAAGGGGGATTTATGGAACCCTAAAAGGTTTTTGTGTAACATGAGAGGTCATATTTTTTGTTGATGTAGATTTCGTATTACATTTGATGACAATATAACGTTACTAAATTACATAGCCTAGCTATTTGCACAGCTAACGCTAGCTACTGGACCATGTCAAGAAAGGTAACATTAGTTTAGACAAAGTTGCGCACAGTAGCCATCTCTCATATTAGGTAACGTTGCGTTAGCTAACAATTAGAAAAAATGCTAAACGCTACCGACTGGTACCGACCTCGCAAAACCGGTACCGTCTCTCGAATGCGATGCTACCTTGTTGCAACGTTGCAATGTAGCTAACGAAAGGTCAGTTCAGATCAATGATTCGCAACGAGACGGATGCAACTTGCAAAATTCCAAGACGTCTGATTGTGAACGTTCTAACTGCACTTGGCGATTTGACAGGCTGGGTCTTTTGAAACCCCAGGCAAAAGCTTCATACACTCTGCAGATAACCAGTTCACACCGCTGCAATTTTCTCTGTCACATTCTAAAACCGTTTCGTCTCATTGCGAATCATTGATCTGAACTGGCTTTAACGTTACCGTTATTTACATCATCAGTTCATCAGTATATTATAATGATCAGAATAAAGCCGTCTTTACACAGAGCATTAACCCAGGGTACAGGTGGAGCAGAGCCGGTCTGATTTCAGTGTAAAGATGTCAAGCCGGAGAAAACTAAATAAAAAATACGGCAGTATGGATTCGCGTTGTTATTTTATTACGCTTCCTCATATGTTCCTTCAGCCTTGATGTCCTTTTTGATGAAATCTCCTTTGTTTTTGTTTTATGCTTCTTGTTCTGATTGCTAATTTAACACCCAGTTCAGCTTTATTCTCGAACAGTTTAGCTAGCAAAACTAGAAACACCAGGGGTAACATTTTGCAAGGCGGGGTTTCAAAAATATCACACAACAATCATTCACGAGGATGACAGTGTTTATTGTGCACAAGATACATAATTGCACGAGCCACAGCGAATCCCGCGGATTCTTCTCTGCAGTGTAAAGATGTTCATACCGGGCAAAAGGTGGATAAAGAACGTCTGTGGAAATTGGTCATCACTAATTCTACCCCAGGTCTGCTACAGCATTTTAACCCGGCTCGGCAGTGTAAAGACAGCTTAAGTTAGCCTAATGTAAGACAATGAATGAGTATGTATATAACGTTACTTTTATAACAACCATTTTTTATTCAGTAAATAGTATAAGTTTTATAGTTGGCGTGGCCCAGGTGCCAACTGGTTGACGTCATACAGGCGACACTGGTTGGATCCGGTTGGATCTCTGGGAAGTGCGGTCCAAAAACACACCTGCAATTACTGCTTTTTGCCATTGGTACCGCCAAAGAGAACGAAACGGAAATCTTCGAGATTGTAATATAACAGAAATGATTTAAAGTTACATTTTAGTTATATTTCTTGATGAGGTCATGGATGACTGCAGAAGACTTTTCTTCCATCCATCCATCATCTATACCTGCTTATCCTGGGGAGGGTCGTGCTGGAGCCTATCCCAGCCTACCCTGGACAGGCCGCCAATCTATCGCAGGGTGCACACAACATTCACTCACACATGTATACCTAGGAGCCATTTAGAGTCTCCGATTAGCCTACCTGCATGTCTTTGGACTGTGGGAGGAAACCAGAGTACTCGGGGACACGGGGAGAACATGCAAACTCCACACAGAAAGGCCCAGGCTAGATTTAAAACCAGAACCTTCTTGCTGTGAGGCGACAGTGTTACCCACTGCACCACCGGGCTTCCGTCCTATACTGAAATGGTTTACCACATCTGCAAAAAGAGGTAGTTTTCTAGGTTCTTACCATTCTGTGGGCCTGTATCCCTAAATAAAAATACCACCACTTAACATAACGGACTGATTACCTGTTTTTCCAGCGTGCAGACACAGGCCTCATCAATGATTGAAGTTTTTATTTTATTGTTTTCTGTGACACTGCATTTCTTTACTTGAGAGCTATCCAAATGTATTAAATTGTGTATCAGCTTGTACATTGTCATTTCCACCTTAAACAGTCAATTGTTTTTGTGATGTAATTTTTGTCTCACAGACAAATTGATTATAGCCAGTTACACAGTTCATTTCAATTTATTGGACAAGGGTTAAAAACTAGGCTCCTTCTATTTCACAAAACTGCTAACTTATGAGGCAGAATTTTAAGGCAGGAAGTAGAACTTGCTGTCACGGAAACGGGGGGTAAGGACCCAAATGCAGAGTGAGGGGAAAAAACTGAAAAAACTCCAAACAGTAAATAGAAACGAAGACTTTACTTTTCAAATCAGGAACAAAAGCAGGGAACAAAAGGCCTCGCCGGGCAACTCAAAGCACAAAGTACAAAACTACGCGAAAACACATGCAGCAACACACGCGAAAACGAATGCAGAAACACAAGGAACCAGCACCCGAGTCAGGGAAGCAAAGAACTTAAATAGACAAGACACTAACGAGACACAGGAGGGCACAATGCACAATCAGACCACAGACATGGAAGGGAAAACGAGAACCAAAAAACAACAATAGAATAATTGAAAACAATAATACAATTAAACAAGGAAAAGGAACAGAACTACAAACTGAAGTGCCGCCATCTGGCAGCCCAAAAAAGGAAAGCCAGACAAACACAGAACCATGACACTTGCATGTATAAGTGCTATTCTGACCTGTAGGCATTACAGACAGCTGGCTACTAAGATACATTAATTTTGGAATTTTAGGCAACATCAGAATATTCTTATTTTTGAAGGCAATCACACTAATCTTTGAAACAACAACAATCTCATATATGTTCTAAAAAATAATAATCATATGTTGTTAGTCAGGTAAACAGAGGAACTTGTCAAATATAAGCTACCCTCAGATACCTTGACTGTCCATCTGTGAAAGATTAAAAAAAAGGGGGGGGGGGGGGTTGTGTATGTAAGCATATATGATTTCCACCCCCAGAAGACACAAGTAGGAGTGGAGATGTGAGACACAGACGGGGCGTGTCAAAGTGACTAACACATTTCAGAGCACATAAATACAGACTTCACAGCTGCAGGGACAGAGCACAGAAGGACCAGGATTGAAACACACCAAAACAGAAGCAAAGGAGAGAAACAGAAACTTAACATCAAAAAAAAAAAAAAAAATCTTTATTAAGTTCCATATAACTTGAGATATCTGGGTGAGGAGTTCTGTATCTGCTGTATAGTGTCGCTGTGAAATCCTTTCCAGAGTGTTTCTGCTCTCCCGAGTAGAGCTTTGCATTATCCCACCAAAGAAGACTGGGGGCAAAGACGTCAGGATGAGATCCACAGTCCTCGCTCTCCTTGTTTTGGGGACCTGCGCCCTGGGAGGGTGGTGTCTCCCCCTCAAATCCATCTTCGTTACCTTCCCTGGAGACATACTCAAGAACAGGACCGACACCGAGCTGGCGGACGTGAGTTCCTCTCATATAATGTTCTGTTGGGGTTTGCATGTGGTTGCTATGGTGTCGTTTAGTGTCTTATTTTTGATTAATTTGTTTGTTGACTGTTAATCTGCGGGCAAAAAAAAAATGTACATTCATTTATATAGGCTGTTGAGATTTCTGTGCAGGTGTGAAACTGTTTGGGAGTTAATTTGGTTTTCAGTTATAAAAAATAAAAGCCAATGTTTAATCAGATATTGGTTTTAATCATTTAGTGACATGAACTTGATGCAGGTTCTTTTCGGAAAACCTTGGTAAAATTCATCTTTGAAATACGTAAGCTATCGATGTCACGGTTGAGGAGGGTGGGACGCAATTGCGGACCGAGGGGATCTAAAAGTTAACCCTGAGGGATAACCACCAAATCGCTGAGCGATAGAAAGGGAAGGGGAAAAACCAAATAATAAAGAGCGAAGTAATTGCTCTCTCCACTCACTGAAACTTCTGTCAGCGGGCTCAGAAAACTAAAAGAAATGAAACACCGCCGCAGCGTAGCTGCCCAAAAAGAAAACCCCCACTAGAAAAACAGAGTTGGGTCACTTACAAAAGAAAAAGGATATTCGCAGCCTGGCGGGTAGAAAACAAAAAGAAAACTAAAGAGACGAGGGCAACATTTCCTCCACAGCGCAGAGAGATAACCAACTCGAGAAGAAACTAAACGGTGCTCAAATCAGGCAGATAGGATCAACACGGTAACTTCTGCCGATTCTCACACCCCTACACACTAAGAGTCTGACAAACAATGAGTCTGCGCTGAACCCTAGAAATCAGGGGCTACATATAGGCCTCCTACACCTGACCCTCATCAGGGACAATTAGCTCAGACAAATACCTGTGAGGTGCTATCACCTCACCATAGTACTCATACACATGCCCCTCGTCAGGGTCAATTAACCCGCAGAAATCAGAGAGAGAGGTGCCACCACCTCACAATTGAGGCATTGACAAAATTTGTAGAAACTGTCATTGATCCTTGAGTTTCTTCTATAATGTTTAATCTAAAATTGCCAATAATGTGCAGGAATTGTAATGAGTGCCTAAAGGTTAAGATATTTCAAATAAAGTATTTATCCCAGGTCTGATTTATGATTTGCCTAGATAAAGGCTATTATTAAATTAGACCAGATTAAATTTGATTACGGTCAATTTGACTCAATCAGACAGAAATATTTATCTCACTGTATAATGATGAAGAGTTTATTAGATTTCAGTGAATTTGGCTGTATGCGATTAAAGTTATGTATATATATAGTGAGAGGACCAGATTATATTAGATTACAGTAGAAATGACTGTATGATTTTTTTGATGTAAGGTCACAAATATGTGATTAGAATGTTCTTAACTGAACATTCTAATACTGATGTAACAATCACTACTGGGGATTGAAGGCAATGTTCTAGAACACTGACTTATTATTTGAAGAAAAAGGAAAAAAACATTCCAAAATACCTACTCTTTAAAGTGTCAAAGCGATTTGTCTGACCAGGGAAATGACTGTGTCCTTCTCAGGACTACCTACGGCGGTTTGGCTACATGAATGTTCAGCACCACAGTGGCCTGGAGCCATCCATGTCCATGTCCAAGGCTCTGAAGATGCTGCAGCGGCAGTTTGGCCTGGAAGAGACCGGAGAACTGGACCAGCCCACAGTCACCGCCATGAAACAGCCCCGCTGTGGAGTCCCCGACATCCACAACTATCAGACGTTCGCGGGTGACCTCAAATGGGACCACAACGACATCACTTACAGGTACTGGGGGTATGGGACGGCAGAGGAGGGGCTGTCCAATCACATACAGGATCTGTTCCCTGGTCCATCAGTGACTCTACTGATGTTGTGCTACTGGGCAAATTGATGTTCCATTCTCCCATTAATCCCTTTGATCGATCCTGTATCATCTTACAGATCCTATTTTGCAGTGGTTCGCATGCTATAGTTCAGGAGGGGTTGAGGGAGTCTGTTAGAAGGTAGATGCACTGTGACACAAGTTTAGGAATTACTTATTCGATCTCTCCCAGAATAACTGGACACTGTGTGCTTGTTCAGAAATGGTCCATTCCAGGTTAACTGAACATTGTCTATGGTTGCGCCCCGCAGGATCTTGAACTATTCTCCGGACATGGAAGCCTCCGTGATCGATGATGCTTTTGCGCGAGCGTTCAAGGTGTGGAGTGAGGTCACCCCACTGACGTTCACCCGCCTCTATGACGGGACCGCTGACATCATGGTGTCCTTCGGGAGAGCAGGTGAGCCCAAGACCAGGTGCTTAAGGGGCTGCCCAAATGGACCTGATTAACAGCTGCCTCTATCTGCTGTTCTAGGGGCAGCTTTTAAGTTTGAGGTTAAATTACGACTTTGCCAAATCATTCTGGACATCAGGGTTGAGTTTCAAAACCATTTCAGTGCAGTCAGCTGAGTTAAGCAAAATTCTAGTTCAATGCCCAAACAAGCTGAGTGCACATAGTTTATACTGAGGCTACATCACAGTCCTGAATGCGCCCAACCAATCAGCAGCCCACCTTAGACAATATTCCGTGAGTTTCAGTTCACAAACTGAATTTCAGTTAATTTCCTGAATTGACTGTATAGAACTGAAATGGAACTGAAACTCCAACCCTGCTGAATACTGACCGTAGATCAGCCCCCTGTCTGAGAAAGAGACAGAAACAGTTTTAATTTTGAACCTCCCCAAGGGGAGATTGCGATAAAAAAACTCAATGTATGTGCAGTGCATGATGGGAAGTAACACAGCAGGCAAAAGGATGGGAGCGACGTGCGATTTCGGTTTTTGTTCCAGATCATGGAGATCCCTACCCATTTGACGGCAAAGACGGCCTGCTGGCCCACGCCTACCCCCCAGGGGAGGGGGTTCAGGGCGACGCCCACTTTGACGACGATGAGTTCTGGACCCTTGGGAAAGGACTGGGTGAGGAAGCATCATAAATACTGCTCCTGATACACTCATCGCACTGTCCTTAACAAGCAATGTGCATCTTTATTTACGCTCTCTTATATTTAATTATGACATGCCAGTTAGTGAGTTCACATGCAACCATGTGAACTAACTGGTTACCAGTCTCAATGTGGATATAGCTGAATTAGAATATTGAGAACATACAAAGCCGGACTCATCACAAATCATCATCACGTGACTCTGGTGGATCCACAAGCATGGCCCTCATGATTGAGCAACTTTGCAAATGTTTCTTGGTGATGACCCAATATTAGAATCCATTCCAAAGTAAATGTTTTGTACTTTTGGAGCAATTTCAAAAACATTTTAGAACATTTATTTTTTCTGAAATATAAAAGAAAAACATCTTTCACAGGATATAAATGTAAACCTACTGGTTTACTGAAACAGTTATTATACAATTAAAGTTAACGTGTCTTACAGAATCTGCTGAAACTTATTTATGAAAATGTTAATGTTGTTAAAAACAACACCTAATGTGTACTTTTCTTTAACACACCTCCTAGTCAAGGGCAACACATTTTGTGTTACTTTCCATACAGTCAGTGTTAAAAGTCTCCATTTCTAAGACATAAATTGTATATTTGTAACACAAAAGTGACACAAAATGCACTGAAAGTAACAGAAAAGTAGCAATGCAAAAAGTGTGTTGGATATTAACACATCCTCTTGCAGCACATGTGAAATTTTACTGTTAATCGAACAGAACTTGAACAAATTTTCTTAAATAACGTGTAATGCAATCACTCAATGCTCATTTTAAGTTTTTAATGTTCTCAGTTTAAAGGATTCTCTCCCTCTCCGTTGCTGTTGTTTTAGTCTTGGGCCTTCTGAATTATGCCTGTGCAGCTGGGAAATCTGTACTTGTACACACTCTAGATGAGTCTGTGGTGGGTTTGCGTCCACACATGCACTTCCCTGCTCTCCTTTCCCTCAGTGCTGTACACGTTTGACGGTAACAGTGACGGGGCTGCGTGCGTGTTCCCCTTCGTGTTCCTGGGCGAGACCTACAACAGCTGCACCACGGAGGGCCGCAGCGATGGCTACCGCTGGTGTGCCACCACCAAGAACTACGACCAGGACAAGAAATACGGCTTCTGCCGAAACCGCGGTGAGGGGGCGCTGCGGGGCAGACGGGGTGGGGTTTCGGGTTCGGGTTTAGAGTTCGAGTTTAGGGTTCGGGTTTAGGTTTAGGGTTCGGGTTTAGGGTTGGGGTTTAGGGTTAGGTTTAGGGTTGGGGTTTAGGGCTGGGGTTTAGGGTTGGGGTTTAGGGTTGGGGTTTAGGCTTTAGGGTTAGGGTTGGGGTTTAGGGCTCAGGTTTAGGGTTGGGGTTTAGTGTTCGGGTTTGGGTTTAGGGTTTAGGGTTCAGGTTTAGGGTTGGGGTTTAGGGTTAGGTTTAGGGTTAGGTTAGGATTAGTGTGGACTGTTTGTAGACAGCGGGAACGTAACCACATGAACACAATAGTAGTTCCGTAATGGTGTGACGCACATTTTCTTGGCTTGGTTTGGGTGCAGTCATATGCTTGAGAGGCAAGGTCAATGTCAGCCTTTTCTTAATGGTAGTGTTGGGAAAGTGAGGCTTCATGAACCTCACAGTGGGTGGAACTGAAATTAGCTGTCAGTCACCACAGTATTCCGTTGTGTGAACCAATTACGTTGCGGTTTCAGATAACAGTGCCTGAGGCAATCTGCATAAAACAATCAGCATTTAGTGATTTTTGTGACTAAGTGTTCTAAAAATATCCCTAGATGAGGCTGCCAAGACAAATATTTTTGCTATAAAAACAACTGATCTGGGTTTAATAATTACTTAAAAATGTGAGTAAGCCTTTTGACAATAGTAAAAAGAAAATATTTTTACCAACATTTGGAACAAAATATTTTGACACTTTTTTCAATTTTAACTAGCATCTAAACAATTAAAGTATTTCAAATACATATTTAATCCAGATGAATAATAATAATAATAATAATGTGATGCGCTCCCTATGACAGACACGGCTGTGATTGGTGGAAACTCTGAGGGAGAGCCCTGCCAGTTCCCGTTTAAGTTCCTGGGAAACACATACGACTCCTGCACCAGCGAGGGCCGCGGAGACGGGAAGCTGTGGTGCGCGACGACTGGCGACTACGACCGCGACCAGAAGTGGGGGTTCTGCCCCGACAAGGGTGAGCGCGCCGGGGGCCGCCCTGTCCTTCTCACGGGGAAACACAAATCACAAAACGCTCTGAGAACGTACGACGTCGGGCCGTTCTGTCCATCTCAGCTACGTCACATACAGACGGTAGAGAGGTTCCGCTGCCGTGCCCAGCCTGGACCTGAACGTTCTTAGCCGCCATTACCAAACCCGGCGAGCTGCTCCACACGTTGTCAACTCTTTGGGTGAGAAGCTTCCTGAAATCCATGTAGCATGTAGCATTAGCGAACTTCCACTTATGCCCCCCTCGGGTTTCTGACAGAACTCAAACTGAAATACCCTCTCCAGTTCACTTTGTTTTTTACTTTTTTAAATCAATTTCATTGTCTAAATCAGGTACCCCATTTGCTGAGTCTTTCTGAAGTCTTTCCTTATAACTTTTACAAGTCACCCCTCACACCAATTGTTTGATTGCGCTCAGATTGAATGGTAATATCCCTCTACCAAGATTTCACGAGATTCTCTCAAGATTAAAGGTGTATTAAAGATACGTGACTCATGTGTGACGGTGTGTTTCCTCGACTTTCCCTCAGGCTACAGCTTGTTCCTGGTGGCGGCTCATGAGTTTGGACACGCTTTGGGTCTGGACCACTCCACCGTCCAGGAGGCCCTCATGTTCCCCATGTACAGCTACGTGGAGAAGTTGTCCCTGCACAAAGATGACATTGAAGGCATCCAGTATCTCTATGGTCAGTTATGAACAGCGAAATAAAGCTAAATTCACATTTGTAACCATTTTGCATCGGAGCCGGAGATTGCATGTATTTTTGCAATGTCATTCATTTTCCCTCAGTACATAAGAAAGAAATATGAATATTTAATTTGCAATTTAAAAATTGCTGCAATTTTAACTTTGCAGAATAGGTTTTTTAAATGTTTTTTTTTTTCAAGAACTCCATTGCTTTCAATTACCAGTAATGATTGTTACATCAACATTAGAATGTTCAGTTATGAACATTCTAATCACATATATGTGATCTTACACCTTATGTCTGTCTTTTTGTTTCTCTTTTTCCTTTTTTGGGCCGCCAGATGGCGGTAGTTTTGTTCCTTCTCCCTGTTTAATTGTTTTATTGGTTCCAATTATTCTATTATTGTTTTTCAGTTGTGTCTAGTTATCCCTTCCCTCTGTGGTCTGATTGTGCATTGTGCCCTCCTGTGTCTCGTTAGGGTCTTGTCTATTTAAGTCTTCTTCTTCCCTGACTTGGGTGCTGGTTCCTTGTGTTTTCGCTTGTGTTTCCGTGTGTGTTTTGCACCGAGTGTCTGCCTGTGTTCCTGCCTCCGTGTCGCCTGAGAGTTTGCCCGTGTTTCCCCGTGTTTCCCCGTGCTTGTTTTTGTCTGCCTGTTTCTGCCCTGCCTGTTTGGCTTTTGTTGTGATTTTTGGATTTTCTGTTTTCTGTTTTTGGGATTTGCCCTGCGAGCCATTTTTTGGTTATCGGTGTTCAGTTTTTGTTATTAAAGTCTGAATTTCCCTTTTGGAGTTCTTGGGTTTTTTTAACTCTGCATTTGGGTCCATTCCCTCGCCAATCCGTGACAGAAGGAACCAGCCACTACTGGACCCAGCAGAGATTTTTTTTTGTCTTCGCGGGGGGGACTCTGGGTTCGGCCCTGCCGTGGAACAGATCCCCTCACCCGAGCTGGAGGCAGGGCAAAGGCTGGTGGGCATACGCCAGGGGTCGCGTACTTTGACGGAATACGCGACCGAGTTTTGTGCTCTCACCCCACTAAGTGGATGGTGCCAGGAGGACCTGTGCGTGTTTTTCCGGCATGACCTGAGGGACGCCCTTAAGGGTAGGCTAATCTCCTTCGGGCTGGACCAATCCTCGGACCTCGAGGCCCTCATGGCGTCGGCCTCCTGCTCTGCCCCGCGCCCTGCAGAGGCCGCCTGCTCTGCCCCGCCCCAAGTCCAGGAGAGGCCGCCTGCTCTGCCCCGCCCCAAGTCCAGGAGAGGCCGCCTGCCCCGCCCCGCCCCAAGTCCAGGAGAGGCCGCCTGCCCCGCCCCGCCCCAAGTCCAGGAGAGGCCGCCTGCCCCGCCCCGCCCCAAGTCCAGGAGAGGCCGCCTGCCCCGCCCCAAGTCCAGGAGAGGCCGCCTGCCCCGCCCCAAGTCCAGGAGAGGCCGCCTGCCCCGCCCCAAGTCCAGGAGAGGCCGCCTGCCCCGCCCCAAGTCCAGGAGAGGCCGCCTGCCCCGCCCCAAGTCCAGGAGAGGCCGCCTGCCCCGCCCCAAGTCCAGGAGAGGCCGCCTGCCCCGCCCCAAGTCCAGGAGAGGCCGCCTGCCCCGCCCCAAGTCCAGGAGAGGCCGCCTGCCCCGCCCCAAGTCCAGGAGAGGCCGCCTGCTCCCCCTGTTGTCCCGCAGCGGCGGCCGCAGCCTGCCCTGCCTGCTGTCCTGCAGGCGAAGCCACCTGTCTTGCCCTGTGTTCCTGCTTTGCCTAGTGTTCTCGCGCCCCCTAGTGTTTCCAAGCCGTCACTGCCCCCACCCAGTGCCCAGAGACCTCGCCCAATCCACGTTCCCAACCGTGTGTCTGTCTGTTCACCTGCCCCCTTGTCTGTTTGTCTGCCCGCTTGCCTGTCTGCCCGCGTGTGTCGGCCAGTATGTTGGCCTGTCTGTCTGTTCCCCAGGTCATCAGCCAATCGGCTTATCCGTTTACCCGTCTGTCTGCCTGCCTGTCTGTAAGTCAGTCAGCTTGTTTTTTGTCCTGTCTTCCCGTCTGTCGGTCCTTGTGCCTGCTTCTGGGTTCTCCCCTAACCTTCCCTGTCTGCCTGTCCCTTTGTGTGTCGATTAGTCTTGCGGTGTGTCTCCCTGCGTGCTTGTCTCTCAGTCTGTCATTTTGTTCAGTCCCCTGTTCTGTTCAGGTCTTTGTTCAGTCCAGTGTGGTGTTGAGTTCAGTCTCTGTGTTCAGTTCTGTGTCTGTCTCACGTCCACTCTGTGTTCGTCTGTTCCGTGTTTTGAGTTTAGTCCTGTGTTGCCTTTTGAGTCTAGTCCAGAGTTCAGTGTGTCTTCAGTTCGGTGTTGTGTTGAGTCCGAGTCCTGTTTTCCATCGGCTCCCAGTCCCAAGCCCAGTCTCCTGTCTCCTGAGTCCAGTCCCTATCCTCTGAGTCCAGTGTAGTCTCCAGGCTTGAGTCCAGTTCAGTCTTTTGTATCCTGTGCCCGGGCCCAGTCCGGCTTCCGTTCCTGTGCCCAGGCCCCGTCCGGCTTCCGTTCCTGTGCCCAGGCTCCGTCCGGACCCCGTCCCGTCCTGTCTCCAGTCCGGACCCCGTCCCGTCCTGTCTCCAGTCCGGACCCCATCCCGTCCTGTCTCCAGTCTTGAGTCCAGTTCAGTTCAGTCTGCATTTGGGTCCATTCCCTCGCCAATCCATGACACTTTATAGGGTTAAGGCACATGCAGCGATGGTCCAAACTGTATCTGAAATACCCCCATTCTCGCTTACTGGACTAAAACCTGGCCCTGACCCCCGTTCCTCCTAACAGCGCTGCAACTGC
Source organism: Anguilla anguilla (assembly GCF_013347855.1). Classification (NCBI taxonomy): domain Eukaryota; kingdom Metazoa; phylum Chordata; class Actinopteri; order Anguilliformes; family Anguillidae; genus Anguilla; species Anguilla anguilla. Next base: position 40,704,115 of record NC_049211.1, on the reverse strand, counting down.
CTACCCCCACCGAGAAGACCACTCCCCGGACCACAACCACTACTACACCTGCTCCCGTGGACCCCTCTCTGGATGCTTGTCGTGTGAATAAATTTGACACCATCACTCTGATCCAGCAGGAGCTGCACTTGTTCAAGGACGGGTAAGCTAGCAGCGGGAAAGGAGAACTGAAAGGGCTCTGCATCGTACCAACACGTGAATGATCTGTACCCCACGAATAGGAGCCTGCCATTTCACAATTTGGCATGGGAAGGTCTTCAAAAGGCCATTGGCATAACTAAAGAAGACCATTGCAGGTGGAATTATTGTATAATAAGTTTGTCATAAGTCACTGTTAGTGAGCATTTGCCACCATGTACACAGATATCCCTCTTAACCAGTCTAGTTCATAGACCCTGAGCCTCTGAAATTGCTTTAAAATGTCAAAGCTTGACAACCTGCAGCAGAGATTTTAGAATTAGAACTTCTGGGCCAATGTTTCCTAAATTGGCCCAAAAGCTCTAATAGCAGAAACTGTTTTTAGCCTCTTGTTCAACACCTATAATGTCCCCTATGATCCAAACCTAAAATACAGTCTGAAATCTGTAGTGGTCTGGAGTCCAGGGGTGAAGCACTGTGTGTGAACTAAGGTGTTAAATGGCTCTTGGAAAAACTCTTGATTGAGAGGTTGATTGAATTATTAGAGAAGGATGATGGGTGTTTCCCAGCACTGGTGATGGTAATCTTCTCTAACATTGGGCTGTCGCCTCGTCCTGTGCAGCCAGTACTGGAAGGTGACGCAGAAGAATGAGATCAAGGGTCCTTACCGCACCTCCGAGACGTGGCCTGCCCTCCCCTCCACCATCGACTCCGCCTTCGAGGATCTGCTCACTAAGAAACTCTACTTCTCAGGTACGAATGTCTCCACGGCAACAGCGCCGCATCCTGCCCTTTGACCTCTGCTGTGTTTCAGAACATTTAATTCTGACTGAAGTTGTCATCAGCTGAGGGGATTATTTTCTTCTTGTACATCACAAGCAAGAAGTAATAGTCAAAACATAATACCAACCAGACCTGGTTCAATTACTTTATTTGAAATACTTTAATAGCCCTTTAGACACCAGTAAAACTCCAGCAGATTGTGGACAGTTTATACAGAACATCTATTTTCACCAACATTCAGAAACAAAATCTTTTCATATTGCTTAATGTTTTAATTAATTGCACGTTTCACTGAGAATTCTCATGGATCTGCAGGAGTGTTTTCAAATTTTACCAGCATGTAAAGAGTTATAAAAAATCATCTAAAAAATCATATTGGACACAGGTCTGCTAAGGACACAGTGCAACAGCACACCCTTCACACAGACATGGGGTGATTGTGTTGGGTAACTCTTTACAATATGGTCTCATGAATTGGCATTAACTAACGTAGCTGTTAACATGAATTCACGATGTACAAATACATTAACGAAGCAGTGCAGAATACATTTTCAGTAGTTTGTACTTTACAACTGCATTAGTTAATGCCAGTGTGACCTTACTGTAACATGTTACCGAGCACTATCCTGGGGAGAGTGCCTGCTTGTGTGCGGTTTAGGCTGACTCTGCTGCCCCCTGCAGGCCGTCGGGTGTGGGTGTACACCGGGAGCAGCGTGCTGGGGCCCCGCAGCCTGGAGAAGCTGGGCCTGCCTGGCAGCCTGGAGCGTGTGGAGGGAGCCCTGGAGAGGGGCAAGGGCAAGGCCCTGCTCTTCGGCGGGGAGAAATACTGGAGGTGAGGAGCCACAGAGCGGCAGCGCTGCTAAGGCTTACTACTGACCAGACCTGGGTCAAATAGGTTTTTGTTTTGGATGCAAATACTTTTCTACACTTTACTTATCTTGTCTGGTGCATTGGAACCAATGAAATACTCTCAAAAAGTGCTAACCCCACCTTCTGGTCACATTGGCAGACTCAATTACCCAGGCATGATCAATAGAGCACAGAAATGTATTCGAATCCAAAACAAATACGTATTTGACCCAGGTCTGCTACTGACACAGTCTGAGTGCAGCATTCTCTGGGTACTGCTAAGGTTTACAACTGACAGTCTGAGTGCAACATTCTCTGGGTACTGCTAAGGTTTACAACTGACACAGTCTGAGTGCTGCATTCTCTGTGCACTGTGCTGCTAAGGTTTACTGACACAGTCTGAGTGCAGCATTCTCTGGGCACTGTGGTGCTAAGGTTTACTACTGACACAGTCTGAGTGCACCGTTCTGTGGATGCTGTGTTGCTAAGGTTTACAACCGACACAGTCTGAGTGCTGCGTTCTCTGGGCACTGTGGTGCTAAGGTTTACTACTGACACAGTCTGAGGACAGCGTTCTGTGGATGCTGTGCTGCTAAGGTTTACTACTGACACAGTCTGAGTGCAGCGTCTGGGACTGCATACAGTTGGATGGATTGAATGAAAGTCCAATTTTAGACAAACTAAATCAATGAACCAAAAAAAAAAGATATCTTTAATTAACTAACCAAAATAATGATGAGAGCTGGAACAGACAGAGCTTTTGTGTAATACTGCATGACCTGTATGTGTCTTATCTCTGCAACCTGTTCTCAATCGTTGTCACGCACTGCCATCTACAGGCTGGACGTAAAAACCCAGACCATCGACAAGGGCTACCCGCGCGAAGTAGACGAGGTCTTTGTAGGTGTACCCATCGATGCTCACGATGTCTTCCTGTACAAAGGTGAGTATTCAAGTCCACAATCGAATGCTAGGAGCAGAAAACTATTCACCATCACCTACGCTGTGGTAAAATTCCATCAGATTACTGATGATAATCATAAACATCTGTTTTCACCAATATTCAGAAACAAAAATCTTCTATTGCATATGGCTCAGTTAGTAACATTTTATGTTTAAAATTGAGGGATCTGCAGAAATATTTACCCATTTAATGCCTTTTGCAGAGTTAAGTTTCAAGTGACTTCTCTGACACCTGGCAGATATGGTGCACATAATGTGTACACAGAAAAGGTCATAGATTATAGAGGGAGAGTATGGGTAAGTAGTGTATGATTAACCATTTAATGGTCTGCTGTGTGTCTCTGCAGGACACACCTACTTCTGCCGCGAACATTTCTATTGGAGGATGAACGCCCGAAGGCAGGTGGACCGGGTTGGCTACATCAAGTATGACGTTCTGAAGTGTCCTGACCCCTCCCGCCGCCATTAGTGAGGACGACTCCCCCCTTTGCAGATCTCTTCAGAATAATTAACTGGCGTTGAGCATTTTGTTACCCCTGTGGGACTTAACTGTGTCGTATCAGCTGAAAAGCCTGACGAGACAGTTTGAGAATGACACGTTGCACCTGCAATTCCTGAGGTTTGAATCATCGTCTTCGATGATATGAAATGGGAATATTTGGCCTCATGCTCAAGGCTATTTCAGAACAGTGGTAACCAACCCTACGTCCTGTAGGTTTTCACTCCCGCTCTAGCAAAGCACACCTCTTTCAACAGCTAGAGGTCTTGTTCAGCTGCTTATCAGTAGTGTGCCAAATTAGGGTTGGAATGAAAACCTGTTTGATCTCCAGAAACAGGGTTGGTTACCAATGTTTCAGAACATAGCACTTGAAATAAAATAGTTTTTTATCTGTTCTTTTAAAGTCAAGATTTTGTTGTGTGTCACTTTGAAAGGTACAGTGACACATTACCACATACGTATGTTTTGCACAATTATATATCACTGTAATTTAACAGTGGACATTGCCTGTCACAACCATCAGGCTCTCTGGTTGGTCACAAAAACAATGCACCATAATATGTGAATGAACTTTTTTCTCACATACTACCACATGTCTGATTCATGGCAATATTAAGTATTTCTTAATTTATACATGTGACCAAATATGTGTTTTTGGATGAAACACAAAGACCAAAGAGCAAAAATAATTCAAATCTGTGAATAACAATTTTGCAATAATGTTGCAAATTATTCATCTGACTATCATTGACATTTTCACCAATGGTGAGAGAGTTAAATCATCAATTCTTACAAATATGTACCTACATGTTGTTTAATAATTCTTATTGTTTGTACTGAAATTAAAGTTTCTAATTCAGCAGACCGAATTCTCGGTCTGTTTCTACTGCTTTTAACCTGTTTGCCTGGAGCAAACTCTAAGTCATTTGTGTCTGCTTTGAAAGCCTTGATTATTTAAATTGTTTATTTTATTTTATTTGAGTCTTATCATAAGCATTTTTTCTTGTTATGCTCATGAAATGAAAACTGCCTCAATGCACTGGAAGGCATATTAGAATCTCAGTCCAATATTAAGTTATTTTATAGCTCAAGGGAAATGTTGTCACTTTGCAGAACTGCAAGTTCAATAAACAAGCCATTTAAATACCTACTGTGTCTGCTGTGATTATATCTACTCTGGCATAGAGTCTATCAGAGTCTGGAATTCTGCAGAATGACAACTTTTCCACAGGAAAGTCAATCAACTCACACTTAGTTGGTGGAACTGGAGAAAGCTGTATCAGGTGCCCTTGCAAAATATATACTGTAAATATTAAACATGATTCAGATCATGTGACTGAAAAGGCCATATGGGTAATATCAGTGTTCTTCTCCTCAAACCACTGGGGTAACGTTTTGTGAAAACGGGTAGTGTCAAGACACACACACACACAAGCACACTCACACACAAACACACAAGCACACACGCACACACACATACACACACGCACACACACGCACACACACACATATACAGATGAACACACACACACACATACACGCAGACATATCCACCTCACGCTCTTTACATTGCTAAACATTACCTGTCTTCAAAATGCCTCTCGTTTCTATATAACGAATTCCAGGGGTTTAGCTGCTAGCTAGCTATGCCTAGTTTTTAAATGTCGGTGAAGTTTTGCTGGTCACATGCTGTAATTTGCCAGCATATCTTTGAAAATCACACTGAGGGGCACTCGGTCCTGTCCAAGTAAATCCCAAATAGGTTAACTGGCCATCATACTTGGTTTGGTGCCGGTGCTTTGAAGCTGTGGTGCCTCTGCTCTAAAAAACCTCTCCATGTTGCTTAGCTAGCTAGCCTGCAGATGGTTCCTTGGAGACTGCAGACTGGCGTAATAACATCAGAACAAGCCAAGTTATAACATTACAATGGGTTAGCCTACTAGCTGAATACCTCATCAATTTTAATTGTGCCATGGGCATTTTAAATATAGTTTCTCAGCTAAACAAAAAACTGAATACAATTTTGACCTCTATATTTTCCTAACAGTAGGCTAGTCCAAAAGGGACAGACAGTTAAAAATTGAGAGCCTCCCAAAACAACTTGTGATTTCATTTTCACAGTAATGTGTCAGTTTATTTCTTGTATTAGCACCTTTTCTGTATTGCCTGTTAGTTAAATCATGTGAGTGAGTCTGCTGTGAGTTTGTGTCTATTCACCCTCCCCTCTCTGTGCCTCCCTTGCAGCTCTCTGGCGCCCCCCTGAGGAGGCCTGCCTCACACTTTGAAATCCTCTGCCCTCATTAAATTCACTTTAAACCAAAGACATGCAACATGATAACAGTCTATTGAACATTAGTTAAAAAATTTTTTTGGATAATTTGCATTTTTTTCCCTATCTCTGTAACAACATTAAGTTTTACATACTGTGATAGAAATCTGTAAGCATACCCTTGAACATCTTTGGTTAAATGTGTGTTTTCATCTTTTATTCTCTGTCCACGCTACAGAGAGCTGTATTAATAGCCAGCCCTCCTTGTAGCTTCCACTACCTCCAGTGTAAGTCTCCTGTCCTCTTTGGTATTGGCACATAATACAGCACCCCCCCCCCCCCCCCCCCCCACCCTCCAACCCACCTGTACACCAACATTGTCTGGTTCCCCATTTCCACCTGCCACCGATGTTCTCTAACTCTCCCGTGAGCTCTGCCATAGAGATAGAGCGAGAGGCCTTACATATTATCACTTTTGCACAACTGTGAGTCGCACACACAAATGCACACACAAACTCACAGACACACGCACACACACACACACACACACACACACACACACACACATGCATACATCCACAAAAGTAGCCACATGATAAACTCCAGCTCAAATGAATCATGCAGAGAACTGACAGTGTGATAATATCTTTGGCTGTTTGAGAAAACTGAACAATTATAATTAGGGTCTGTCCATCAATATTTTGGAAATTATATACAGCAAAAACAATGGTGTATGCTGTATTATACATACACAGTGGCTAAATGTTGCATATGAGCAGGTCAAGGCTGTAGTTAAAAGAGTTAACATGGTGAATAAAAGCACCAGACTCCCAAGACTCTTGTGCAAGCTTGAGCTTAATCCTGCGCTCACACCCTTGCCACACTTCCATGTCATTTCCTTCACTCGGTTCATGACAGCACAGACCAAGCTAAAAACAGGAAGGATACAGACCATTTCTGTTCCTCTCAGCTACACGCTCCATCGGAGAACAGAAGCGTCGCCTTCAGATCCAGCAGCAATGAGGCTGGTTTTGCTCCTCTCCTTCCTCTCAGGTAAACACAGACGTCTTCTACTCAAATTTTACTCTCATTCTGATTGCCTGATGCGATCCATTATTATAGGACAGGAGCGTGGTGGACTGAATAGTGTTAGTTTCCGCTGTACCAGGGTTTAAATCAACACTGAGTTTTATCCACGCAATGAATGCTGAGCAGAAACATGGAAACTTAAAGAAAACGTGGTTAACCTCACATGGGTTATGTATATGGCTGTCTATGGTATATCTATGGTAAGCTCTTGTGCATGTCTTTATATAAGCTGTAAATGTTCTGTAATAGCTGCATTAAGCAATGTGCTGGATATAAGCTGAAATATGCTATTACTGGGTTGGGCATAATTCATGGAGAACACATTCATAACATGTAAATTAATGTTGTTATAACATATGTGCATAGTGTCTATGGCATTAATCTGAAATGTTTTTCTGTGCCAATGTACTGAGGAGCCTTACTAAGTGATAAAATGGCAACACTGAATCTAAACTGAAGCATTAACATCAAACATTTCTTCTGTGCTTTTTTTAGGAGCCTACTCTGCTGTTGTCTGGGGTCCAGGGGAGGTGAGGGTGTTGGTGGGTGACAGCGTGACTGTCCCCTGTAGATATACAGATTATGATAAGAATAAGAAATACTGGTGCAAAGAAAAAATACGACTGCGTTGTAGAGTTTTAGTGAAGACTGACGGCACCACCAAAGACAAAAGAATGTCGATTAGAGATAATAAAACAGAGAGAGTGTTCTCTGTAACTATGAAGGATCTGAGAGAGAAGGACGATGGATGGCATCAGTGTGCAATAGCAATACCGGGGTTCGATGATGAAAGAAGTCCAGTGTACATCAGTGTCAAAAAAGGTATTTTTCAAGAATCCCTGTCATAGTGCTAATTATGACAGGAAATTACTGTTGAGTTGAGAATATTAAGGCAGGTTGTGTGGGTGCTTGAGACAAATTAAAGAAAATTGACCTCAAAATGGAACTTTCAAGTTCCCCATCAAAAAACGTTCATTGGATACATGGCTGCCAGCTCTTTGCTGTGTCTCACTGCACTCGTGATATTTTTCTGCAAAATAAAAGTAGAAATTCGGATGATTTCATTGAATTGTATTTATTTTGGGCTCTAAAATGAAAAACCCCTCCCCAGAAAACATGAATATGAAGCTATAAGTGCATGGTAGAAATAAAAATGTTCATCACTATAGATTTATTTTTTCAAGAAAGATCCCTCGATGCACAATTTTTGGGAAACAGCTGTATATATGTAACATTCAATACGAATATGTGGCATAAAACAAAAAACAAATGCAAGGTTTCAGAATAAAAATATGAAAAACTGTTGAGTTCCTGTTTAAGAAGAAAAATAATTATCAGATCGAATGCTGTAATCACACCGTTGTATGTTTAATTCTGTATGTATTTTTTCATATTTCATTCTCAGTCCAGGCTCCAGAGAGTGTGATAGGCCAAACCAAAGGAAAAGTAACAGTCCAGTGTAAATATCACAAATCATACGCTGACCATGTCAAATACTGGTGCAAAGGAAAACATCGACTTACGTGTTCCATCCTGGTCCAGACCGGGGACTCAGATACTCAGAGCCGGATCTCTATCAGAGATGATAAAGCAGAGGGAGCATTTTACATCACAATGACGGACCTCAACGAGGATGATCAGGGGTCTTATATGTGCGGGATATCAAAAACTTTCTTTGATGAAAGTGTCACGGTGTATGTTCAAGTGAATGAAGGTATGGAGCAATCAAAACAGTGTTAATTCCTGTAGCATTTATTATCAGTGTAATGAATTTGAGCCTGTTGTTCGTATTGTCAAGAAATACAAACTAAAATATCATTAGCAAATAGAGATAGGTGAGAAAATATGTATATGGATTTGAATCAGATAACAACTCCAATACTGAGTAATATGTTTCAGGTCATGGGCACAGCACAGTAAAATGTGTCAAATCAACTCTGGGAGAGTACATATGGTCCCTATTGGACTCATTATGTGCTCTATTAGAGTATAATTAACACTGGACATTTTACTGTGTGGGACTGGTTCACAACATGAGGGAAAAGACAGCCGTTTTAAAGAAGCATTTCAGACTATAGGAAACGGAGCTAATTTATTCATGCTATGGTAATCAAGTGTTTTTCTTTTCACACATTTTTTAAATTCCTCTAGATGAGACCATACCAGATCTCTGGGGCCCGGTGAATGTAATTGGGCAAGCATCCAGCAGTAAAACAATCAGATGTCTGTATTCTGCAGATTACACCGATAGTGTTAAATACTGGTGTAAAAAAGCTGTGGATGGATGCAGCCCTGTGGTGGACACTGAAAATAAAGAGAGAGAAAACAGAACCCAGATCAGAGATGACCCTTCCAACAGACGGTTCCTGATCACCATCAGAAACCTCACAGCACAGGACACTGGCGTGTACTATTGTGGAGTGAAGGGACATTCCTCCCTCAGTGACAGACAGGTTCCGGTGAAACTGAATGTTGAAGCAGGTAAGGGTGCTCACACTGCATCATGGGTACCTGGAAGGATGCTTTAAGTGAAATCTTTTGAAATATATCTAATTTCATGTATTACTGATTATGATACTTTAAGAACCACAAATCTTGAAGTTCACTTTTTTGCAAATCATTTAAACTTTTTCATGCATATCATTTTGTTTAAAAATAAATAAATATATATAGGCAATTCTGAAAAGTCAGCCACATCCAAGACTCCAGTAGAAACAACTCCTGCATCCACAGTAAGAAAACCAGGAATGGAGAACTGGATTTCAACAAAAAAACAAGAAGGATCAACATTAGCAAAGAATAATTCGTAAGTAAACCATAATCACAAAACAAAAAATGCAAAAAGGTTGAGCGTTAAACAATGCAGATTATTTTAAAAGGTTACTACAGGAAAACTATACTCTGCCATGACCAGGGTGACACTAAAAAATATCATCAGATTATATATCAATGTCAGCAAGGTACTCTCAAAAAAAATCTTTACATCTGTGATAAACTTGAACATCAACGTAACCAACAGCACAGAATGATGACCCCAAACAAAGCTCTCTCCATTTATAACTGCTGCACATGAACATGCTGACATGACAGAGCGTGTCTCTGTCAGAGAGTCTGTCTCTCCTGAGGAAAAGTGCCTCACTCTTATTGGTTGCCTGGTACTTCCTCCCTGATAGGGGAGCTTCATCCCTGCTGCCCACTCTCGCCATTTCCGCCGGAGCTCTTCTGCTGCTCTGCTGTGTGGCCGCTGGCGTCGCATGGAAGATCAAACGTGAGTTAATCCTTATCGGAAAGCAGCTGTCTATTTTCAACATGGAAAGCACCTGTGACTTCTTCCTCTTTTTGGCGGCAGTGCTGTTTTTGACTTCTCTTAGAAGCATGTGTGTGGTGTGTGACGGCCACTCCAATACTTTCACTTTGTTGTCTTCAAGCCATTTTGTTACAAATTTGGAGGCATGCAAGTTTGTTCAGCCCTGGGAGTTAATTTCTGCCTCCTTTCTGAATGATGCAGTGTCTGTGTGGTCCCAAGATTTTTATATTTGTATACAATTGTTTGTACAGATGGCCGTGGTACCATTAGTTGTCTGGAAATTGCTCCTAATGAGGAACTGGACTTGTGGAGGTCCACTTTTTTTTCTGAGGCCTTGGCTGAGTTGCTTGGATTTTCTCATGGTATCAAGGGCAAAAAGGCAGTGGCTCTAAAGGTTGGGACTTAAATACAGCCACAGGTGCCAATTAAATCCCAATTAACTCTTAATTATGACAATTGACCAATCAGAAGCTTATAAAAAGTCATTACATCAATTTCTGGAATCTTCCAGACTGTTTAAAGAGACAGTCAACTTGGTGTATGTAAACTTTTGACCCACTGTAATTCTGATACAAGGAATTAAAGCTGAAATAAATCAATCTCTAATCTGATCTCTGATCTAAAATGATCTCTGATGTGAACAAATTAGATGCCCTAATTGATTTGCCATAAGAAATGTATGGTAAAATGAAATGTGTGGAGTCGTGAAAAACTGAGTCTGAATATCTTTAGCCCAGGTGTATGCAAACTTTTGGCCTCAACTGTAGCTTGTGTGGTAACTTGATTGTCTGGAGGGACACAAAAACGTTTACTGGACATCTGATGATGTCCTTTTCGGGGAAGTATATCTAAATGTTTTAAAATTACTACGCATTTAGAATTTCTTCTTTTATATTGGCTACGCATTTACATATACTGTCCGGAGCCAAACTTAGTGAACAACACACTTTTCAAAGAGGAAGTGGTTAACCACATCTTGACTAATTTCTCTTCCTCAGAATAAAAACTGCAACTGTCATGTCGGCCTGTTTCTGTAAAGACCCAAGCTCTGAAAATCTTCACAGGCCCTTATAATGGTACAGAATGAGAGTGGATATACTGTATATACCACAGACTCACCACATATTCAACTCTGTTCCTCCTCCCTTCAGTTTTCTTAACCAAAGTAAGTTAAGAAACCTTTTTTGTGACAGGAGTTTCAAGGACTTTTTTTCAGCACAAAAAAAGTCCTTGAAACTCTGTATTTACCTTTTTTCGTCAAAACAACAACAAAAAAAAAACTCTGATTTCTAATCAATTTAAAGACATTTTTACAGGGATTTTGTTTCCATGCATCGAAAAAGTTGTTCCTGTTTGCTGAGTTTATGTGATTAGTCTCTGCCAAAGTCCACCAAACTCCTTAGTTACTGTTGCTAAATAATTCCATCAAGTTTTCGCTTTAGAAGGCAAGCTTCCATAGAAAACTCACTGAGAGGACCCATCAGTTATATTCACTTTTATCATGTATGGAGTGTATCCAATTGAACACAGACTACCGCCATGTTAATCAAGTGGCTTCCGGATACATTACAGTGCACTGCATTTAATTCATTTCAAAGATAGTCTTGAAAAAACAGCTTTATTTTCCTGAGTAGCCGAACGGAGGCCACGATTACCATATTCAGCCAATGCTTACTGTACTTACTGTGTTCGACCAGTTGACACTGCATGCCCATAACTATCTACAGTAAATGCTTCCAGGTAATGAAATCAAATAAGTTGTCATGTCATCTTTATTTCTTTCTCTCTGTGCTCCCACCTCTGTAGACGTCAGAGTTGTGTAGGCTACTGTTCTCCCGATGTCACGTTAAGTAGGCTAGCCTCATTTTAATGGTGCTTTGTAGTCAAGGTTGCCAGGTGCCGCTTTCATTCTCCTATCATTGAGTCAAAATCCTGTATCTGAAACTGTTTTCACAGATATGTATCTGGCAACAATCTGTCGTTCATGTTAACCTTTATATATGTAACGGGGGAAACTTTCGCCAGCATTCTTCCCGCCGAGTCACTGCCAACCATTAATGACCACTTTTGGAGGCAAGGTTCTCTATCTCATACAGATTTTCACCCATTTTCAATTTCGGATTAAAAGCATATATATATATATATATATATATATATATATATATATATATATATATATATTTTTTTTTTTTTTTTTTTTTTTTAATTCACAGAAAATGATGAACCTGGAGCACACAATATCAATTATAACAGTAGATCACATGGTCACAGTATAATGATATCATGGTCACTTGGCCATATTAATTAATAATGACAACAAAAATAGAAATTTCAGTGTTCTATATGGAGCTAAGTCTCTGGTGAGACTACAAAATCTGTGGTTATATTGTTAGAGAGCTTCTTCAAACAATACAACTCATAGCTGTTTGTACAGAAACAGTATTTGTGGAATTAAGTGGTACCACTACTGCTTAGTGTGTACACATCTGCAGTCACATGACTCTGACTCCCATTTCGTTTCAGGTAAAATAAGACCAGTTGTGGAAGACAAAAATGAAAAGGTACTTTGGTCTTTGAATGAAATGGTCTTTGAAATTCACAAGTGATGTTTCATCCCCTTTACAATGTTCATGAATTGTTCATAGGAAATGAAATGTGTGTTATCTTTTCTACTTTACATTCATTAGCGAGAGTTGTGGTTATGTAGCTTTTATGAAGTCCATATACATTCATATCCATGACATAAGGAGCCCATAGCTATGATGATAAAGTTCATAAAGGCTTTATGAACCTACAGTAAAGTGTTGCATTATTTCCTCCCCATTGTAGCCCCCAGGAGTCGCTGAAGCGACCTATGCTGAAGTTCTGACCAATGACAGCACACAGGAGCCGAGTGACGTGGTTTACTCCTATGTGAATCCACACCAGTGCTCACAGAGCCCTCCCCCACAGGACCAAGTTGTGTACTCTACTATTAACTCCTGAAAGCACCATTTTTAGACATTTTAGACAACGCTGCCAGACAGCCACTCCACACTCACCGGAATTGCCTCATGCTGAGATTTTATTTTGTTTCTTATTCAACCCTGGGTCAAATTTTATATGGCGACCTGCTAACATTCTAAAACAGTTGTTCAGTTGTTCCCTGAGAATTTTTACCAAAATGTGTAATTACATAAGCCTTATAATTATATCAAAATGTAATTATATGGAAATTCGAATTATATGAAAATAAGATTCATTTTCTTCTGAATGTTTTGCAAAAAAAGATGTTGCTTTTTAAATTGTCAATGGTCTGTAGGAGTTTCACTGCTGGCTGAACGGTGAAAGTATTTGACCCTGGTGTGCTTGCTGTGAGAGTACTGCATTATAAAAGTCTACAGCCCTTTCTGTGTAAAAACAGTTTGAGCAGTGTAATACCATTTCAGCTTTGCATGCAAACCAATTGCTGCAACATTGGTACATGGAAAGGGTATGACACCTGTGCTCCATCCATCCATCCATCCATCATCTAGATCCTCAGGGTCGCGGGGAATGCTGGAGCCTATTCCAGGATGCATTGGGCGAGATGCAGGAATACACCCTGGACAGTTCGCCAGTCTACTGCTGGGCAACCTGTATACCAGTTTAATGGAATTCAGAAATAAGGGTGTGGAGGGCTGGTGTGGTTAGGGCGCTATATGCAGGTGGAGAGGGAGCGGTTTAGGTGGTTCAGCAACCACGGCTGTTTGCAATTACGACTGATTGGTAACTGTTTATATGTTCTGCCTGCAGTGAGACCGGGGCACTGAATGAGAGACGAACGCGGGGGCGACGTGCTGTGTGATCCCCTTCCTTACCGTGTGTGTGTGTGTGTGTGTGTGTGTGTGTGTGTGTGTGTGTGTGTGTACGTCCATGTAACCAGCACACAATAAAACCTGTGTGCGTCCCAGAACTGAGGATTGTGTGGTTTGTGGAGAGAAGGACTACAAATTGTTTTACGAAGGATTATCCTAGTAGATTGTTAGTTTGCACGTTTTTCACTGTTACTTGGATTTGAATACAGCCATTTAACAGGAGTTCTTCATATTCGGAGAGATTTGGTTTGGTACATTGACAAAACAGTTATAAATTAGAATATAAAACCCCCTCAGAGGTGGGCTGCTTTTAACTGACAGAACATTACAGTCGCATGAAGGATTGTAAATAACCATTTCCAATGTCCAAATTCCTTTTTTAAGAAGACATAGAAATCACAGGCTTTTTATTTATGAATGCGAGTTCAACAATACGACAACAACATTTCTTCAAGTGTATAACTGGTGTATGCTACTAGTCTAACTGATGTATCTGCGCTACTAGTACAGACTGATTGTGATTGTGATCTGTGGTGGGTAAACAGAAAAGGGGCCGGACATTTTGTCTTTCAGCATGCATCCTCAGTGAAGTCACACATGAAATACACTCAAAATGGAATACACGCATTTACTGTGCATTTCAGCATAAAGCAGCATGGTGCGCATGAAAGCATTTTCCTCCCTACAAACACCTTGTGTGAAGAAGGCATGCTGTCAAAACACATTGACAACATCAAATACGTTATATACAAACGGTAGAATGCATATACTTTTTTCTGGCATCATTAAAAATGTTCAGGAGCTTATTAGTACTCACTGTATGTCTGCAGCATGCATAAATTGTGCAAGAGGATGCAGTGACTGCTGACTGCTTTCAGTCTTTTTTTTGTTGGGGGGGGGGGGGGTGGGCAGTGTGTATGCAGGTTCCGTTTCTGCCAGTTAGGCCCTGGGTCAATTAGTTCCTCATCATGATAAACCAACTCTGGTACATACCAACATAAAGTCCACATACCACAGTACATCATATGGGGACACTAAATCATGGACAAAATCATTCAAGAGCTTGTCTGAATATATAGCTAAAATGTCAGACCACATGAATGGTGAACCTGTGCAGCATTATAATATAAAATACTGCTTTCATGTTGTTTTCATGTAATCACCATGCTGTCCACTAGCTCTCTCTACTGGGAAATCTGTTGAATGGGAATAAAAGTTACAGAATGGAAAGTAAACTGTTAATGAACTGTTTAAAAAAATTATGTTTGTGTAAATTAATGTCTGTACAGCTTAGCACAATTTATGTCTTTAATGACCCAACTAGTTTTTAATGTGCAAACATGAAATCTACAAATAATTAAACTTAAAAACGCAAATAAATACATTTTGATTCATTGATGGTCAAGTTAGGTCATGCTTTGTATTCTGGAGACGGGAAGAAAAAATAAATGAGGAACATTTTTATACTTTTTAAGAAAAGAAATAGCCATCTTTTACTTTGGCTCTCAGTGTTCTGAGGTGCTCTGGTTTTAGCAGAACGATCGGCTTCCTGTCGACTTTTGGACATCGTATCTAGGGGACCGTATCTTGGTGAACAGCAAGAGGAAATATCATCACATGATCAGTTAAAAATAGTAAATAAAAATAAAGCTTTAGACAATGGGGGAAATGCGACACAGGAAGCTAATTGTTGTGGTGGTACAGTGTTGTGACACAGAGTACTGAGGAGCAGCCTGTAGTTTTCTGACTATGGACCCCGCTATCTTTATTCTGCTTCTCTTTTCAGGTAATTTAACTGCTAATTTCACAAATACCTGGAGCGATGGAACAGAAAGTATAACATTAATCTCCCATGTGCATTTTTTTTTCCCACAGATTGTCACTTATCAAGGGGACAGGACAGAGTAGACGCATCAGGAATGGTTTTGCTGCGATTGCCTTTTAATCCGTATTTCAATAATTATGAAAAGCTCTGCTGCAAATTTTACCAAAGTGTTTGTCTCCCGTTTGTGGACAACAGAGGATATGCCGGTGACATTGTGGGGGGAGAAAACAGGCCCCGGCCTGGGCCAGAAATGCCGGGGTCGCTCTCTTCCACACTGTTGAATACTTCTTCAAAGTATGCACAATTCACAGAGTCTGATGTAACTGGGTTTATTGTAAGTGAATCAAAGATTACATACAAGAGCTTAAACTTGGTGCTTCCCACTTGATCGCTTTGTTTTTTAGGCTCTATTCTTGCCACCATTATCTCCCCACTCCCAGACACCATTATTTCCGAGCCCCCTCCTTTCTTTACTTTTAAAAAATAGGTACTTCCTTCTCCCATATAAATCTCCCTCCGCTTTCTGTTGCAAAACATGTATTCAGCTCCCCACCTTCCTGCTGGATTTTATCTCTTACAACACATTTGTGTGAAAGGCCTAGTTTGCATAGCAGAAGCTGTGTTTACATTACGTATAGGTTTTGCTGCATGTGTTTTGTATGTAGTGCTCACTTCAACAGATCATTAATATTTTGGCCAAGGTCGGGCCTTTGTTGGCTCTACACGCACTTCCTTTGTTAGTCGTATAATCCATCATGGTGGTGGTGGCTGGTGCTCTTAAATACATTTCTTTCCCATGTACATTGGGCTGGTGCTCTTGAATACATTTCTTTCCCATGTACATTGGGCTGGTGCTCTTGAATACATTTCTTTCCCACAACATCTATAAGGGAAGAATATCTCTAATCGAATACAGCGGATGTATGGATGTCACAATCTGGAATTTACAAAAGTCAGACGGTGGACTGTACCGATGTGCCATAACTGATTTACCCTATCACGTTTACAAGGACTTCATAGTTGTAATACCAGGTAAGGCCCGTATCGCTGAACAGCCTATGTTGATTATCTCAATGCCATTCAAAGTGCTTCCACTTCCCTTCATTCGTCTGACACCCTCCTAGCTCCCCAAAACTCCATGCGTAACATAATTTAATGCATATGACATCACCAACGGGATCTCTTACCCAATGTATAGTGAACTCACAGCATAACCTATGTTATCAAACATAACATTTCTCCCCCCCCCCCCCCCCCCCAAAATAAACAGCGTGGCCAGATAGGCCATAACATCCCACTAGAACAGACCCATATAGCTATGTACATATGAACTGCTAGGCCTGGGGACTAAGCATGGTAGGACGTGACATAATCCCACAAGGTAACAGGCCCTGGTCCGCACCGATCTGGGCTCCAGCACCACAGGCTCCTGATGTGTTGTCGCATCCGGTACTGGAGTAGGAGGCGGGCCAGGGTCAGTGCCCATGGTGTGGAGAAATGGTGGTGAGGCTTGCGCTGTAGCTGCATGCTCGGAAAGGGGAGCTGGGACTTTCTTCAGTCTACTAGCGTGCCATCGCGAGCCATCACTGAGCAGGAATGTGGCGGGCCCCAGAAGGCGTCTGACCTGCATGGGCTGGGACCAGAACGAGGCCATCTTGTTGTGCCGTTGTGGCCGTCGGGCCCTGACCCAGTCAGAGACCTGGATTGAAGGTGGCCTTGCCCTGTGTGCTTTGTCAACCCTCTTCTTTGTCCCCTGCTGCCGTGTGGCGATGGTCTCTCGGATCTGGGTTAGTGAGCCCCTGAGAGGCCTTCTCGCTGGTGCTCGGAGCCTGTGCAATGGAAATTCCAACTCTCGGCCAAGCATTAAAACTGCCGGTGACACTTGTGTGGTGGAGTGTGGGCTTGCTCTGTAATGTAGTATGGTCTGGTTAAGTGCCACTTCGAAAGTGCAGCCTTGAGGCAGGTGCGCTCGGATTCCGTTCTTCAACGACGCATTGAAGCGTTCCACTCCACCGTTGGCCTGTGGGTTGTAAAATGCAGTTCGGATATGCCTGACACCCCAGCTGCAAAGAAAATCAGAGAACTCAGCGGATGTCAACTGCAATGTCGTCCAGGTACACTGCTGCCCCCGGGACCCCCGCGAGAATTGTGGCCATGACCTTTTGGAAGCAGCTGGGGGCGGAGCTAAGGCCAAAGGGCATGCACGTGTACCTGAAGACACCAGCATGCATCACAAATGCCGTCAGGTCCCGGCTGGCTGGATGAAGAGGCACCTGAAGGTAGCCCTGGCGCAAGTCCAACTTTGAGAAGACTGTCGAGCCATGGAAAAGAGTGGTGAGCTCTTCAGCTGTGGGCAAGGGGTGCCTGTCCGGGATGACAGCTTTGTTCACCTGGCGTAAATCCACACAGATCCGCAGTCCCCCCGTCTTTTTCTTTGCAACCACCAGGTTCAAGATCCACAGCGCAACATTTATCTGCTCGATGATGCCCTCTTCCAGCAGGGAGGTGATCTCAGCGGCGGCACCATCGCGGAAGGTGAGGGGTAGGCGTCTGAGGGGCTGAATGACGGGCGCCACGGCAGGGTCAACTAGGGGCCGATGAGTGAATGTTGTCAAGCAGCCTAGGCTGTCAGACAGTGCCGGCCACTTCTGTTGCACTGTAGGTGAGACCTGCAGTATAGCCGTTCCACTCCCATCCCTTAGAGAGAAGCCTAGCCCTGTGAAGAGGTCCAGACCAAGGAGATTGGCTCCCCGCCGTGCCACATGAAAAATGAAGGAGGGTAGGTACCTCGTATCATAACGGACAGGCATTTGGAGGGTGCCCACTATCTCGATCTTGGAGTTGCCGTACCCACAGAGGCTTGCGAACGGTTGCCGTAGTGGCACATGGGAAAAGAATTTCCTGTATGTGCCCAAATTGATGAGTGATACTGCAGCACCAGTATCCAGGATGAGTGGCACACTAACCTCCACTAGTTGCACTGTGCACGTTTTAAATGATGCCTGTGTAGAGACAACATTACTAATTTTGGTGCATTCAGAGCTGGATTGGGAGCGCCTGTGTTGTGGTGGCACATTGGTTGGGGCTGAGTGGCAGACTTTAGAAAAATGAACAATTATGGCAGATTTGTCCCCGGGCAGGACACTGTGGTGATCTAGATGAACGGGACTTAAATCCACAATTGCTGCAATTGCGCTTAGGGCCCACCGTGGGGCGCTGTCTGCCAATCTGTTGCGCAGGCATGCCGATGTCAGTGTTTAGGGGAAGGACCTGCGATGACATCAGCAGCTGGTGATCGGTTTGCTGGAGTTGTTGTGCTAGCGCCGTTGCGTGGTGAGCAGGGCTAGCTAGCAAAGTAGAACATTCCAAAGCTGATTCCACTTGTAACGCAATTTTGATTGCATCACTAAATGTTAAATCATCGGGCTCCATTAACAGTCTTTCCCGAGTCTGGGCATATGACGTGCCTTCTATCAGTTGGTCTCTGATCATCTGATCATGCAACGCTCCGTAGTCGCAAGCATGGGCAAGCTCGCGCAGATCAGACATGAAAGCTTGTACTGACTCACCGGGTCGTTGCTGACGTCTTCTAAGTCTGTATTGCCGTACCAGGACTCGTTGTTTGCCAGCGAAATGCGTTTTCAGCAACGCGACTGCAGCATCGAACGTTGTAGCTGACCCTAGCGCTCCAAAAACTCTCTGGATAATTGATAAGGAGAGCAGTTTTTCGCTTGTCGGGGAGCTGTTCGTCGGAGAACCCTAGCGCATCAACGTAAGTATTAAAACTTGTCAGCCACCATGTCCATGGCACTGTGGGTTCCCCAGGCACCGCAAGGAAAGGGTCGGGTGGGGGAAGGCTAAACCCAGCCACCTTCGTCGCCAAATGTTACATAGGAAAAGACTGCCACGCGTACACAGTTCGGTTTGTAAACACCACTTCCCTTCATTCGTCTGACACCCTCCTAGCTCCCCAAAACTCCATGCGTAACGTAACGTAATGCATATGACATCACCAACTGGATCTCTTACCCAATGTATAGTGAACTCACAGCATAAATGGAGCACCGCGTAGTTCTGGCAGGCCACGAGAGTCAAGCGCTCCGGCTGAATCAGCTGATGGCTCAGCTGAGTGATGTTCGCCTATCACAGTACATTCACTAACAGGGCGGTCTACTTAAACAGCCTCCCTCTACTCATTCGGCTGCTCCTCCTGCATGCAAGCGCTGCACGTTGCTTCGTAAATCGGCGCTTCTTCCTGCAATCCAGCTAGCCTACGGCACGCTGCCAGTCTAAACCAAGTCTACTTGCTACATGTTAGCTGCTAGTATAAGCTCACAGCCTAGGCACTATGAAGAAGTCTCGCTATTCATGTGCATTGCTCCTTACCTCTAAGCTCCAGCTGCAGCAGGCAGGCGATCCATTTCGGGGCCAGCCACGCAAAGCGTTGTCTAAGCGGCTTATTCCAAATATCGAGGATACCGGTGCACTGTCCTCACTGCTAACTGGCCAGGGAGCTTCATTCAAGGAGCGCTGCTTTGCGGCGGCGCCGCCCCTCCATGGAGGACGCCATGTTCAAGCCTGGAAGCTGCTGCCACGTCCATATCTGCTAGCTGCAGATTTTTGCCGGGTAATGTCATCAACCTTATTTAAATTCTGCTGAGCTCTGAGTCTAGCGTAAACGCATAATATACAGTGTTGCCAACTAATTCTATAGAAAGTAGCTATGGCCTCCTCTAAAAGTCGCTAAATTGACAACACCGAATATACACGTTCGATTGCGGGGACGTCTCACAGAGGGGCTGGTTCCACGAATATCGCAAGTCTTTCGCTAAAAACGGAAACGTTCCAACATATGCGGGCACAAGTTAATGGCATGCTTATTGTCGAGTTTCTCACCACCAGAGTCAAAGCTAGATGCGTCACTGCTAAAGAATTCCTGGCGTGAATGTTTTCGGCTACCTTCCTGAACGCAGTAGAATTGGGTCGTATGCTACATCCTCTACTTGATCAGAGCTGGGTCTTCCAATCAACCGTTTTACGCGAATTTGGGGTTCGTGCACGTAAATCTAAGCGGAAATGTCTGAATTGAGAACGCCAAAGTTCTCACGCTTGGCTGAGATGGGAAAAGTAGGCGTATCGATAAAGAATCTTTTGTTCATTACGAACGGCTGACGGATTAAGCACAGTCGCTAACACACAGCTACTAGATAGCCCCATGCCTACTTCCTGGTGTAAACAGTTATTCCGGAAAAATTGGGCTGCGAGATGGCAATTAAACTCTGGCTGTTATAGGTTAGGCAGATTGAACATGGGCGGCAGGGCGTGTTGCAAGAGCTAAGATGTCTAAATTGTTCAAAGCTGCATTCTACCCTTCGCTGAATCGCTACACTACAAGGAGTGTTGGACTGTTACCGGCAAGTAGGCTACAGCCAATGTTGTAAATGCAAACCAGATTCGGCTTCAACTTTCGGTTTCTGAAAGTTGTTCTCCACTGATTCACGATTTGCGCTTAAAAAGCCGGTTCCCTATCAGGACCCAATCATCGTGACAAAAAAATAAAATAAAATAATAAAAAACATTAAATTCATATTGGTGTTAAATCTGCGAGGATACAATTTGGTTGGCTATCTAATTTAGCTGTCAGATCACGATGCTGAATGTTTAGGGATTGCTAATGATTATTGTAATGAGACAAATTAGGCTAACGTTGTCTTATCCAACTGGTTCTCTCAATATTGTGCTGTTGCAAGACGCGAATGCGTACGTTCCGCATTCATAAGTGTATCGTTGTATTCCATGACACCTAAACGGGCGTTTAGGCTTATCACAGCAGAGAAGGGATTTCATGTAGCCTTCTCCGCGTCACTGCTCTGACCTCTTCACCGTGCATGTGATCAGGCATGTGACCACACGACTGAGCACACATGTTGAGGAAAACAATTATACCTCCTGCTACGGACATGCTCCACATAGCCTAGGTGTTGGCTTCGCCGTCTCTACAATTGCATGCTCACGCGAATGGCGTGGCGCGTCATCCTTGGACCTGCTGCCGGTATGGCTGGTTCCAGGCAGATTTGTAGCATGTGCTTTCGCAACTTTGTCATAGTTTCTTTAATCGTACATTGCATTTTCGTCTAAATAGAGTGCAATACGATGGCTAATAAAATAAATAAATACATGAATTATAAATAAATTAATTAATTAATTATTTTTTAAAAAATAAAAATAAAAAATAAAAAATAAAAACTCATAGACTATTCAGCCTCATAACTGCGTTCACAACTGGTCTCTCTTAAGGCAAGTGTTTCAACCCCGGAGTACCCACTGTTGGAAACTGCATTTCCTTATGCTTCATGGTTCTTTATATGATCTCACCATGGCAAATATGCTTAAATTAGCTATATATTGTATACACCTCAAGCTTTTAATCTAAGAAAATGAAGAAACTCGTGTCATTATTGCATACTAGCACTATTTTCCGTCCTCTCCTCCATGACCCGGTACCCGTGGTGGCGCCCCCATGCGAGCCCTGAGGAGCCTTCATTGGGAAATGCCATGACGAAATCTGGTTGCCATCCGCCTCTGTCTCATTGGCAATGTGGTCCCCATTCCGGAGTTCTACACCACCACTCCTGCTCCAGTGTGGCAACGGCAGCAGTGATGGTTCCCAGCATCCTCAGTGAAGCTACGGGGCTTTGGACATGTACTTCTTCATCCGTTGGCATTGACATAATTTCCGTTCAAAAGCTATGAGCTTTGCAGTATAGGAGCACGGCTGCTACTGTCTACTGGCAAGTACCGGTGTTGCAGCCACCAATGTTTCCTCTATAATCAGTTTCCTGCTGCTGCTACTGCTACTACTGCTTCTGCTGCTGCTGCTGCTGTTACTGCTGCCACTACTGCTGATGTTACTGCTGCTGTGTTGCTGTTGCTGATGCTACTGCTCCTGCTGTTTATTGCTGCTGCTGCTGCTGCACTACTACTGAACGAGGATTCATTACACTAATATGAGTAGTATATTTCCCTTTAATTGGTTTAAATCTCTGTGTTGGGGGGAAATACGAACAAGCTGCTGGTACACATAGCCTAATGATATTTAGTGATTAGTTTGAATGGTCTTGGACCTACGAGGTAGCTGAGCCACCGACTGACATGCTTGTCACAATCGACAACCTGAGCCGACCAGAGGAGGATGGGTTTCCCCCTTGAGCCTGGTTCCTTCCGAGGTTTCTTCCTATCTGCCACAGGGAGTTTTTCCTTGCCACTGTCGCCTTAGGCTTGCTCCTGTGGGGGTTCAGGTCAGGGTTGTCCGTAAAATGCATTGTGACAACTGTCGTAAAATACACTATACAAATAAATTTGATTGATAGAAGCCAAGGCCATACACGTAGGCATAGCCTTTAACATTACAAATAGTAAAAAAAAAAATTAAAAAAAAACCCTTGGTACACATAGCCACAACGTTAGAACGGCCTCGAGCTGACCGGATGAAGGGCCCTTCCGGTAGCCGAATGGCGTTTCACATAGTCATCACTTCAGCCGGAGACTAACTACTAACAACATGTCGGCGTATGGTTGTTTTGGGGGTTTTTGCTGCTGCCCCCTCCCGGTCTTGTCCATGCATGCTTGTATGGATGGCAATGAGTGAGGATTCATTTACACTGATGCAGGTAGTAGCATATTTCCCCCGGTTTAGTTTAAATCTCGGCGCTCGAGGGGAAATACCGACAAGCTGTCGGTACACATAGCCTAATATTACATCTCACATAGTATGTTCCCCTGGTTTATTAATTAATAATTCATCTAACTATTGGCCTCAGGGGAACGTCCAACATGCTGTTGGTACACATAACCACTGATCCATGTATAAAATAGACGGCCTCAAGCCGAAGGGCTTGACTGGACGAAGGGCTTCCTCCAGGTGGTCGTACACATAGTCATCACGTCATCGTTGAACACGTGCATCACATCACCGCTCTTACTGCTGCTGCGCTATGGCTCCTATGCTGCTGCGTTACTGCCACCGCGCTCCTGCTGCTGCTACTACTGGCTCCTCCGGTAGGCCTATGCAACGAGTGAGGATTCATTTACACTGACGTAGTCGGTAGTGTATTTCCCCCGGTTAGTTCAAATCTCGGCGCTCGAGGGGAAATACCGACAAGCTGTCGGTACACATAGCCTAATATTACATCTCACATAGTATGTTCCCCTGGTTTATTAATTAATAATTCATCTAACTATTGGCCTCAGGGGAATGTCCAACATGCTGTTGGTACACATAACCACTGATCCATGTAAAAATAGACGGCCTCAAGCCGAAGGGCTTGACTGGACGAAGGGCTTCCTCCAGGTGGTCGTACACATAGTCATCACGTCATCGTTGAACACGTGCTTCACATCACCGCTCTTACTGCTGCTGCGCTATGGCTCCTACGCTGCTGCGTTACTGCCACCGCGCTCCTGCTGCTGCTACTACTGGCTCCTCCGGTAGGCCTATGCAACGAGTGAGGATTCATTTACACTGACGTAGTCGGTAGTATATTTCCCCCGGTTAGTTCAAATCTCGGCGCTCGAGGGGAAATACCGACAAGCTGTCGGTACACATAGCCTAATATCATACCACACATAGTATGTTCCTCTGGTTTATTAATTAATAATACATCTTAAAGTATTGGCCTCAGGGGAACGTCCAACATGCTGTTGGTACACATAACCACTGTTCCACGTAAAAAATAGACGGCCTCAAGCCGAAAGGCTCGGCTGGACGAAGGGCTTTCTCCAGGTGGTCGTACACATAGTCATCACATCAGCCGGAGACACTTATTAATAGCACGTCGGCATATGGTTGTTTTGGGGTTTGGCTGCTGGCCTCCCGGCCTTATCAACGCGGGCTGTGTGGTTGGCGGGAGAGCTCCAGAACAGAGCCATACCGCCAAACATAACTGTATTGCCTTTATTGTCAATAAAGTTCTACTTTGATGACAGTGGTCCTGACAGAAATGGAGCATCGCGTAGTTCTGGCAGGCCACGAGAGTCAAGCGCTCCGGCTGAATCAGCTGATGGCTCAGCTGAGTGATGTTCGCCTATCACAGTACATTCACTAACAGGGCGGTCTACTTAAACAGCCTCCCTCTACTTATTCGGCTGCTCCTCCTGCATGCAAGCGCTGCACGTTGCTTCGTAAATCCCCTCCACCACCCCAGCTCCATCCCCATGTGTCAAGAATTTGCATTTATCCATTCCTATGTGTTAAGAAATTGCATTGCTGCTGGATCTGTTCTGTGTGTACCCCTCTAGGGGGGTTTGGCTGCTGGCCTCCCGGCCTTATCCACGCGGGCTGCGTGGTTGGCGGGAGAGCTCCAGAACAGAGCCATACCGCCAAACATAACTGTATTGCCTTTATTGTCAATAAAGTTCTACTTTGATGACAGTGGTCCTGACAGAACCTATGTTATCAAACATAGCACTGTTGTCTCAGAAATGGTTGTTACAGGAGCCAATCACAGCGTTTCCGCTGATTTGGTTTCCTCAGTCTTTCATTATTATGAGAGTTATCTACTTAAAAAATACTACTAGGGATTCATGTCCAAAATTGACATGGTACATAAAATATGTCTTTAAAATGTGTGAAAATCTATATATTTCCTTTTCAAATGTTTGAGAAAACGTAATGTCAACCTCAACCTGCATTGATTCAGTATATATCCAGTTGAAAGTAAAAAAAAAAAAGTAGTGTAAGTCGCTCTGGATAAGAGCATCTGCTAAATGCCTGTAATGTAATGTAATGTAATTATCAGTAATAGAAGGAGGACAGTCCAGATAAAGAAAAACTGTTTGCTGTTTTTGATTGAAATAAATCAATAGGGCTTGCTTTGATTTTATTGTTTGTTGCTTTGAATATAATTGACAAATTATGTTGGCAATAAGGTGTATGTATGAACTCTTCCTTTTTCCCAAATAGTTTAGTTTCAGATACCAGGTGGCCACACTTTCAGTAGTCAGAAACCCATCGATTTCACTGTATCATTCTGCAATAGGCCTATATTCATTTAAAAATGTAAGGTCTTTCTAAATTTTACTCTTGAACATTGAATTTGAAATGACGCAATTAATATTAAGTTAAAGTGCAGAATCAACTTTAATATGAGGGTATTTACATCCATATTGGGTGCTCCCTGTTTGAATTACAGCCCGTTTTATCCATAGTTCCTCCCATTTAGATGACCGAAAGAAATTGGACAGTTGACTGCTCAGCTGTTTCTTATCCAATTGTGTTTTGTTGCATCATAAGTTAACACAAGCTACAAAATCTAAGAAAAGGTCTAGAGTTGATTCTAGGTGTGGCATCTGTATTTGGAGTCTGTTGGTGTTATTTCTCAACAGGAGCACTAAGGAAATGTCAATACCAGTGTAATCACCTTTAGGCTGAAAAATCAAAATTAATCAACCAAAGATATCTCCAAAACAGTGGATGTGTCAAAAACATCTTTTCAATTGTCAAACAGATCAAGAACACTCACACTACCATAAAGAGAAGACTACACTTGCATAACCTCGGAGTGTTCACCCCAAGATGAAAAGCACCAGTAAGCCTCGAGAACAGAATAGAGCTTAGAGCTTGCATTAAAAGTACTTAATATTTATAGATGAGATGAGTATTAACCTGTAGCAAAGTGATTAAAAGATGAATGTGTGGAGAAAAGGAAGGAAGAGACCCAAAGCATTCCACCTCATCTGTGAAACATGGTGGAGGTAGTGTTATGGCTTGGGCATGTGTGGCTGCTAGTGCAACTGACTCGATTGTCTTTACTGATGATGTGACTGCTGACAGTAGCCACAGGATAAATTCTGAAGTGCGCATAAACATCTTATCTGCTCAGGTCCAACCGAATGCCAATTAATTGGATGCCACTTCACCTTGCACTCAACAAGGCCAAAACCACTGCTAAAGCAACCAAGGAGTTTTTCAGGGCCGAAGAGTAGAATGTTTTTGACAGGCCTGGCAGAGCATCACCAGGGACGATACCCAGCATCTGGTGATGTCTATGGCTTGCACAACCCCTAAAACGGGGGGACTACTCATAAAAAGGCTGTAATTCCTAAGCAGATCACCCAATATGGATGTAAATGCCTTCAAAGTGGAGCTGACGGTCTGCACATTAACCTCATATTCACTGATGAATTTCCAATCCAATGTGGTGGGGTACAGAGCCAAAACAACAGAAAAATCGTATCACTATCCAAATACTTATGGACTGCACTGTAGCATATGATGATTAAAAGCCCTGAAATGTGAATATGGGATATTAATTATTCATGGCCAGCATTTTGCTTTTTCACCTTTGTCTCCACCATTTGAAATGGGCAATCATATTTTGACCAGCGCTCATTGCTGTAACTGCGGCTGTCGATTCTCATACATCTCACTGCATACTTGTCTGCACTCGATTACTGTATAATGTTGAGTGCTGACAAGTATGCGCCCTCCTCCAAAGCATTCAGTGCCTTATCACAGCACAGTTCACAAGTCGGGCTCACACAGACAGCGGGACACCGAGGGGAAACAGGCAGGCTTGCAGGTGCCTGATCCCTCCCTTTCCAGGGTGACACTACACCCAGTTATTATGTCTCTCTGTGGAGCTGCCAGCCTCAGTCAACATGCCCATCCGTGTGCTAGAACAGTGCCTTTACAGGATGAGCCACCTCAGGGTGATTCACTTTCATTCACTTCAATTTCATTTGTGTACCACTTTATACAGAGAACTGTCACAAAGGCACTTTACAGAGTAGCAAGGCAAGAGACAGAGCAAAAAGAGCAAGCAGAGCAGACACCAGACCTGAACCCCCCAAATAGCTGCACATGAGGTAGAAAACTCCCAATGGGGAGAAAACCCTCAAAAGGTGACGAGAAAGAACTCCCCAATGGGAAGAAATCTCGAGAGTAACCCGGCTACAGAGGGGGAGCCTATACTCCACTGGCCAGCCTGGTGTAAAGTAGCAGTAGAATGTAATGCAGCAGAAATGCTTCAAGAACTATCAGATTTTGTCAGGACAGAGCTATCTCAGATTAAAGTTACTAACACAGCGTTGCAGTTTTTTATTTTATTTACCTTTTTGCATCTCCAGCACATGTGGTCTACACAGTCAGGTGTGCAAACCATCATTCTTATAATACAACACTTCAAAACATGTAATAAACATTTGCATCGAAGCTGGAGATTGCATGTATTTTTCATTTTCCCTCATTACATAACAAAGAAATATCAATATTTCATTTGCAATTTCAAAATTGCTGCGATTTTAACTTTGCATAGTAGGTTTTTCAAATGTTTTTTTTTTCAAGAACTCCATTGCTTTCAGTTACCAGTAATGATTGTTACATCAACATTAGAATGTTCAGTTATGATCATTCTAATCACATATATGTGATCTTACACCTTATAGGGTAAAGGCACATGCAGCGATGGTCCAAACAGTATCTGAAATACCCCCATTCTCGCTTACAGGACCAAAACCTGGCCCTGACCCCGTTCCTCCTACCTGTGCTGCAACTGACCCCACCCCCACCGAGAAGACCACTCCCCAGACCGCAACCACTACTACACCTGCTCCTGTGGACCCCTCTCTGGATGCTTGCTGCGTGGACAAATTTGACACCATCACTCTGATCCAGCAGGAGCTGCACTTGTTCAAGGACGGGTAAGCTAGCAGCGAGAAAAGAGAACAGAAAGGGCTCTGCATCGTACCAACAAACTTGAGTAATCTGTACCCCACGAATAGGAGCCTGCCATTTCACAATTTGGCATGGGAAGGTCTTCGTAAGGCCATTGGTATAACTAAGGAAGGACTGTTGCAGGTGGAATTATCTGAAATTGCGGTAAAATGTAAAAGCTTAACAACCTGCAGCAGAGATTTTAGAATTAGAACTTCTGGACCAATGTTTCCTAGACTGGCCCAAAAGCTCTAATAGCAGAAACTGTTTTTAGCCTCTTGTTCAACACCTATAATGTTCCCTATGATCCAAATCTAAAATACAGTCTGAAATCTGGTCTGGAGTCCAGGGGTGAAGCACTGTGTGTGAACTAAGGTGTTAAACGGCTCTTGGAAAAACTCTTGATTGAGAGGTTGGTTGATTGATTGAATTATTAGAGAATAAGATGGATGATGGGTGTTTCCCAGCGCTGGTGATGGTAATCTTCTCTAACATTGGGCTGTCGCCTCGTCCTGTGCAGCCAGTACTGGAAGGTGTCGCAGAAGAACGAGATCAAGGGTCCTTACCGCACCTCCGAGACGTGGCCTGCCCTCCCCTCCACCATCGACTCCGCCTTCGAGGATCTGCTCACTAAGAAACTCTACTTCTTCTCAGGTACGAATGTCTCCATGGCAACAGCGCCGCATCCTGCCCTTTGACCTCTGCTGTGTTTCAGAACATTTAATTCTGACTGAAGTCATCAGCTGAGGGGATTATTTTCTTCTTGTACATCACATAAGCAAGAAGTAATAGTCAAAAACATAATGCCAACCGGACCTGGTTCAATTACTTTTTTTGAAATACTTTAATAACCCTTTAGACACCAGCTAAACTCTAGCAGATTGTGGACAGTTTATACAGAACATCTATTTTCACCAACATTCAGAAACAAAATCTTTTCATATTGCTTAATGTTTTAATTAATAGCACGTTTCACTGAGAATTCTCATGGATCTGCAGGAGTGTTTTCAAATTTTACCAGCATGTAAAGAGTTATAAAAAATCATATTGGACACAGGTCTGCTAAGGACACAGTGCAACAGCACACCCTTCACACAGACATGGGGTGATTGTGTTGGGTAACTCTTTACAATAAGGTCTCATGAATTGGCATTAACTAACGTAGCAGTTAACATCAATTCATGATGTACAAATACATTACCAAAGCAGTGCAGAATACATTTTCAGCAGTTTGTACTCTTTGTACAACTGCGTTAGTTAATGCCAGTGTGAGCTTACTGTAACGTGTTACCGAGCGCTATCCTGGGGAGAGTGCCTGCTTGTGTGCGGTTTAAGCTGACTCTGCTGCCCCCTGCAGGGCACCGGGTGAGGGTGTACACTGGGAGCAGCATGCTGGAGCCCCACAGCCTGGAGAAGCTGGGCCTGCCTGGCAGCCTGGAGCGTGTGGAGGGAGCCCTGGAGAGGGGCAAGGGCAAGGCCCTGCTCTTCAGCGGGGAGAAATACTGGAGGTGAGGAGCCACAGAGCGGCAGCACTGCTAAGGCTTACTACTGACCAGATCTGGGTCAAATAGGTTTTTATTTTGGATTCAAATACATTTCTATACTTTACTTATCTTGTCTGGTGCATTGGAACCAATGAAATACTCTCAAAAAGTGCAAACCCCACCTTCTGGTCATATTGGCAGACTCAATTACCCAAGGCATGATCAGTAGAGCACAGAAAAGTATTTGAATCAAAAACAAATACGTATTTGACCCAGGTCTGCTACTGACACAGTCTGAGTGCAGCATTACCTGGACACTGCTAAAGTATACTACTGACACAGTATGAGTGCAGCGTTCTGTGGATGCAGTGCTGCTAAGGTTTACTACTGACACAGTCTGAGTGCAGTGTTCTCTGGGCACTGTGGTGCTAAGGTTTACTACTGACACAGTCTGAGTGCAGTATTCTCTGGGCACTGTGCTGCTATGGTTTACTACTGACACAGTCTGAGTGCAGTATTCTCTGGGCACTGCTGAGATTTACTACTGACACAGTCTGAGTGCAGCGTTCTCTGGGCACTGTGCTGCTATGGTTTACTACTGACACAGTCTGAGTGCAGCATTCTCTGGGCACTGTGGTGCTGAGGTTTACTACTGACACAGTCTGAGTGCTGCGTTCTCTTTGCACTGCTAAAGTTTACTACTGACACAGTCTGAGTGCTGCGTACTCTGGGCACTGCGAAGGTTTACTACTGACACAGTCTGAGTGCAGTGTTCTCTGGGCACTGTGGTGCTAAGGTTTACTACTGACACAGTCTGAGTGCTGCGTTCTCTAAATGTTTATGTGGAGTGGGATCCATTGAAGTGTATGGGTCCCTTTCTAGCCTCATTAAAATCAGTTAGCCTACATTCCTTTCCACAGCAGCACACATTGTTGAGTTTCACAGTGAGCAGTGGCAAGGCTCAATCCGCGTGACTTTGGAACAGAAGAATGGCGTCTTTACACAGGGTCTCCACAGGGAAAGCTTGTGTAAAATCCTTTGATAGTGTATGATTACACACAGGGGAACCGTTATCAGCTCCCGGTGTGCTGGGTGGTCTGGGACTGCATACAGTTGGATGGATTGAATGAAAGTCCCATTTTAGACAAACTAAATCAATCAACCAAAAAAAATAAAAAATCTTTAATTAACTCACCAAATTAATGACGAGAGCTGGAAC